>NC_061100.1:9512503-9542213 GCF_015104395.2 Macrobrachium nipponense
GGTTCCTGTAAATCGTACTCCAGCCTTAATTCTTCTTCACTTCCGAGAGACAAAATAAGGACTGGAAACAGACCTCCGCATTGTCTAATGAAGAGAGTTGAAGGTGAAGTTACCCCCCAAAGGGAGGACTTTTATAGTGCTAAAGCCAAACTTGTTTCTTCTCAAAAACAGAGTAGCGATGGAGGGAGGGTTTTGCAAACCTCACGGTGGGCTATACATCCTGAATAGATTGACATATTGTTCAGCAAAGATCCAAAGGAATGAACCAAAAGAAAAAAAAATCTCTCTTACGGATTCAAACTCTTGAGAAGTAAGGTACTCCACAGAATTCCTCTTTTTATTTCCTTGTTTCATTCCTTTGGTGTAAAACAAAAAAAAAAAAAAAAAAAACAAAAAAAAAAAAAAAAAAAAAAAAAAAAAAAAAAAAAAAAAAAAAAAAAAAAAAAAAAGGGGGGGGGGGGGGGGAAGGGGGGGGGGGGGGTGGGGGGGGGGGGGGGCTGACTGTTCTTGGCCCCAGTATTTCACTGTTAACCGAAGCATTCAGTTTCCTATAACTGTTTCATTCCTTATAAGTTGGCGAGAACTTTTGCCACGTCTTTGCTACGCATCTATCTTCTCTGTTGAATCGCAACCTCCAAGATGAGGGCTACCAACAAGGATCTTCCTCTTATCTCCTCAAATGCCCTCTCCCGAGGAACAGCAACATTGATCTTGGAACCCCTGAAAAATAGCCATTCCTGGGCTTTTCCCACAGGTGGGGTCCGAGCCACCATAAACATGGCTCGGTCACCTTTCCTTCTCCCTCGCCCTGCGGACCTACCTTACCAGGCAGCAACACGGATAGACCGTTTCCTCTATCAGTTTAGCGTCATTTTGGTTTTACAGTACCTGTTAAATATATTCTTAACTGGGTTTTGCCCTCCAGAGGGTTTATAGGGCTATTGTGGTTATTTTTTTTATATAGTGTTTAATTTTTATTGTTACATGAAGTTTTTTTCAAGTTGAAAATTGATTTGAATACATGAACTAGACTTTGTTATTTTTTATTTTGACATATGGCACTGTTGTGTTATCGGTACTAATCCAAGCAGAGAGACACCCTCATAAAATACAAACATTACGAATATGCATCTTTTCCTTGGCTCTTTTAAAAAGTTATGTTTTACTTCAATGTATCCAATATTACTGTATGTAGTCTCATACAATTACATACAACATAATAAAATACAACCAAAGCGATCAATGTTTTGGTTTGGAAAAATCTGCAGAGGACTGAGGCAGGGTTATTTCGCCATACTTGAAACTTCATTCAGAGCAATTTTCTTGCTTCTATTTAGCGTAAATAGTTGAAATATGACTTAAATATGTACGTCTTGTTGTGAACTTATCAATAGATGGTGTCGGGAGCATGTTATTTTGTTAAACAAAAACTGATTATGTTAGTTACTTTCATCCTATTTCTTAATATAAGATTTTTACGTATTGATCTGTTGTTAGCGTGAAAACAACAGTAACTTGTTTTTTCATGGCCAGTATTTTTTATTAAAATACTTTTTTCTCTACTGTTGTATGCGGCAGAGTTGCATCCATGTTGCCAATACACGATTATTTAAAGTCACTAGGAGTGCAAACATTTTGTTTTCAGCTACAACTGCAGCTTAAATTTAGTAGTACTATATTTACTTCCCAATATTTTCTCCATACCTAATAATGGTAGAATAATGCAAAAATATGTAAGTTCTGTTCTACTTAATGTCATTTGTAACATAACTATGGTAATTTTTTACTATTATACGATGGCTGAAATGCAAGCTAAACATTATCATCAGATTCGGTTCAGTTGTTCTAGAAAAACAACTGTTTATGGATACAGTCAAAGCAACAATTATAACATTACTAACAATACTTTTACCATTCTCATTTGCTTTTTCAACTTATTTAACTAGAAAATATGACAAAGAGATGGAGGAAATGTTAGCAGTCTGAAAAAGGCTCTCTCTCTCTCTCTCTCTCTCTCTCTGCGAGTTCATTGAATCTGAATTATATTTTGATGATAAAATGAAGTTTAGTATATACTTACCTGGTATTTCCAATTAAAGCCCACCCTCCTCCCCTATCATTGGCAGGTGAGGTATGAATATTTGAAGACGCTACCATAGTCACTACCAAACCCCGGTAGAGGCGGGGAGATGAGTATCACCCAGGAGTACCAACCGTACAACTGAACTGGTGGAATTTTTTTTTCTAGCTGCCAATCGCATCAGGGATTATAGCAGTGGAACTACCAGGTAAGTATATACAAACCTTCATAGTATTATTGTGAGGACTCAGACAAATAGGGAGATCGAACTAACTTTATTCCGCAGAGGGGTTGTACATAAGGTGGCGTGCAGATGGAAACATAGCGTTCTGGTCACTCCTTCTGTACCAAAAACACATCATAATTCACACTTCTTCATAATCCCTAGCATAAAAAATGCAGCAAGTTGAGAGGCGCCATCCTTGATTGTTCGTCTATACAGTAAGTAACATTGGAAACATGCACAAACTCGTCTTTCAGATAAAGAGGCAGATTTGAGCTTTCTGCCTAACGCCCCAATTGACCAATCAAGGAAACTCACTACTTCCAAGGAATGGAAATCATTCCTGAGAAGATGGTCGATCTCCGATGAAGAGAACTTACCTTAGCAGCTGAAAAGGCTGATCTTTTGCAGTCCACCAGACAAGATATTCCTCCTTGAAAAGGAAAATCTCTAGATTTCACAGAAACAAAATCACTCGTTCGACATATGTTTGCACTTCTTATCAAACTCTACTCCTTTAGAAGTAAAAGCGGAATGTGTAAAGGGAGTCAAAACTGGTGCCTTAAAAGCTCTGGGTCTATCCCTTCGCAACCTTCTCTGTACGTTCATCAGTCTGAAGAGGAGTCCCACCAACACGACACAAAAAAAAAGAGTAGGTTCTCTCAAACACATATGCTTTCTTCTTGGGCACACAAAAAAGAGGGTGAGGCTCCTTGTCCTTTTCAGTGGATGTCAAATTTCCGAAAATCACTAACGGCGCCTCGGAGTCTTCACTAATCACTTGATGATCAATGTCTCCCAGAAATGCCTTTCCATTAGCGTTCTGCGACGTCCTGGTAACGTTCAACAGGATCATCTGGGGGGCGCCTACTCAAGGGCAGTCCCCACTCGCCTCCCTTTGACTATCGGCATGCCTCCTCCCAGGTTCTGGGGAGTTTGACAGAGACCTCAGTATAGGAGCACAAGTGGGTCGAGCAAACACCTCCTCCACTTCACAAACACTAGATTTAGCACTGGACCTTTCATCCATAAAAATTTGCACAGAATCACCAATTTTATGCATAGCATCCATAACTACTTTAAAAGCAGTGTTCATTTGACCTTTTAAGACTGGCAATGGTATCGAGTTGGGGGGCGTCAGGGTCCTGGGTAGGAGACGAAGGTTGTTAGCATTAGGACTATTAGTAGGAGGCTCATCTATAGGAATTAATGACTTATTAAGGAGGCTCATCTATAGGAATTAATGAATTATTAAAGAAACAGGAGGAATTTTTCCTTACATTAGCTCTGTATAATGCTTTCCTCTGCCTATCCCTTTCCAACTTATGTAAATGATTAGAAAGCATCTTCCATGCCTGAGAACTCCAATCCTTACATACTCACACGTATTCTCAGGAGAGCAATCTTGCCCCCTGCAACTCACACACTTTGAATGAGAGTCATACTTAGCCTTGGTTAACCTAGTTCTGCAACCAGTGCTGCAGAACCTAACCGATGTAGAACTCGAGTCCGACATGACTCGCCTAATCTAAGTGTATACCGAAAAGACTATGCCGAGTACGAAAAATAATAAGGAGATTCACTAAACTTGCTAACTAGCAAAAAACCACCAACTGGTGAAAAACCAAAAATTGTATGTCACCATAATGATGCATTCAATTATACAATGAAATTTTCTAGCTGCCTCTTGACCATGTGTTTACAGTGTCATGGCAGCAGGAATACCTGAAGACACTACCGTAGTCACTACTACCCCCCCCCCCCCCCCAAGGCCAAGGTAGAAGAGTATCACCCAAGAGTACCAACCGTACCACTACTGAACAGAAGAGTATCACCCAAGAGTACCAACCGTACCACTACCGAACAGTAGAGATTTTTTTTTTTTTTTTTTGCTGCCGATCGTGTCAGGGATTATAGCAGTGGAGCCATCAGGGAAGTTGTATATACAAAATCCACATTTTCATTACAGTTATAACATATTAGGGCACCATAAGGTGGATTGTGCTGCCAATAGACTTTTGAATTTCCAGGAACAGAACCCCTGCTGTTAACCATGGGCTGCCTGTACCATGATGGAGAGAAGACTACCTATCACTGACTGTGGACGTACGACCCCCCTGGGAGGTTGTACACTTGAGAGACCTGTACATGTGTACCAGGCGCAGCCCTGGTTCCATAAGCAGCGTCCTTGAAACCAGAGACAGGAGAACGAACCTGGGTTCGAACTCCTGGGGCTCCCAAGACACTATATTTTACGGGATAGCGTCCAGGTTCCCACTCTGGAAGGAACAGGTGAGCCAAAGAGACAGACAAGTACTCCCTCCCCAGGGAAAGGATGTGGACCCTTAGAAGTCTCAAGGCTTAGGGGGCAAATAATTAAATTCCTCTTCTTAGGACATGGATGCCTTCGAAAAGCGAGGTTAGAAGGTGTCAGACGACAAAAACGAAAAACTGTGACCCCCAGGAAAAACTCTGCTACACAGGAAGGGAGGGTGCTATATGTCATGGCAAGGAACCACACCAATCAAGTTCATTCGTTAGAGCCAAGCACTCGGTTTGGTAGAGCTGTCTGGTCAAGCAGTCGAGTGAGCTGAACTGCCACAGCCTAGTTCGCCGCGATACGGGCTTAGATCTACCCAAAATTTTTGTCATAAACAATTCCCTGATCTGTCGTCTGCTCAGCCATGCTTTTGGCAGCCAGATGTACGTACAGAGTGTTCATAAGTCCCAATACTATAACAAGTATTTATCTCTCAGAAACCATATAACAGAGTAATGCAGTTTTTGTAGAAGTTCTACATTAAAGTTTACATTCAGGGCACTTCATTCTACAAAAAACTGCATTACTGTTATATGGTTTCTGAGCAATATTGATTGATTGTGGGTTTTCTGGTGTCACAACTACCAGGGTCACTGACGCTGAATACTAAGTGTGATCTTTTAACTTTTATAATATATTAAACAAATTTTAAAATTTTTTTTTTAAAGAGATACATATAGATTTGATTATTTTAATAAAATAAATCTGATAAAAATAATAAAATTCTGATCAAATAAAATTCTATTAAAAAGAAATGGAATTTTCATTATAAAATGAAATTTTATTGCATACTTACCGTACAATTATACAGCTGTAGGTTCCCTACAAATGGCAGACAATAGATTCAAAACTTCCGCGGTGGCACCGCCATCGCTTATGTAGGTGATATCTCCCTCCACTCGAGGGAGCTACAGGTACAACTGTCCAGGTAACATCAATTTGTTCTGCCCAGCCATCCACCTGTGGGGAGGAGGGAGGGCTTTGATTATTGATTGTTCGGTATGTATGCAATAAAATTTCATTTTATAATGAAAATTCCATTTTTATTGCAGTGTCTTACCGAACAATTATACAGCTGATTACCCATGCCAAGGATGGGGGGACTGTGGATGTAAGTTTTCTTTTCAACAATCAACATACGATTCTTGCAAAGTATACCCAAAAGCACTGTTAGTGCTGTTGTACCTTACCTTGTAAGAGAGCTACTGCAGGAGAATACTGCCTCTGGTCGGTGCTCATCTTACATAGTAGAAGGCTTAGAATATGACCAATGGGTGCCTCTACATAAAGTGGAAGATCCTTATAGTCATGGTGTTCACCGCTGACTCAACGAAGATACAACAAAATATTGCCCTTGCTCTGGGCTAAGACCAGAAATAACCAACATGAAAAAAAAACTGTCACCTACCGAAATAAAAACATTTACCATCAAAACTAACACTAAATGACTAGTGAGTACTCCAGGTACATTGTACCCAGACTTCCCTGTAACTCGTCAACCTTGTACAAGGCAACATACAAGCAACAGAGGGAACAACCCCCTACGTCGTTTCTCCCAACACCATGCCAGCTACCGAAAGTGGACCGAGAGACTTACAATCTTCAAACACTGTCTCGATTTCTTTCAAATAATGCGTAGCAAACACAGATTTAGACCTCCAAAAGGTACTTTGCAGGATAGCGGATAGCTACAAGTAGTGTCGAAAAGCTAGAGAAGTCGCTACCGCTCGAACTTCGTGCGCTTTCACTCTCAGTAAGGAAACACCTGCGTCGTTAGCTTGAGAATGTGCTTCGACAATAACTCACAGAAAAAAGGAAATAGCTTTTTAAGAGAGGAGACGAGAGGGATTTTTAACAGAGCACCACAAACAACTCAACTGACCTCTAATCTTCTCTGTTCTGCGGAGGTAATATCTTAATGCCCGCATGGGACATAAAGAGTCGTTCTTCTTCTTCCTGGCCTATCAAGTCTGTCAGGTTTTTGAGAACAAAGTTACGTGGCCACGGATTAGAAGGGTTTTCGTTTTTCCCGAGAAAATAAGAGTTCAACGGAGCAAACTGTGTCGCCTTGAGAAAATCCCACTTTTTTGTCCATCGCGTGTAGCTCGCTAACTTGTTTAGCTGATGCCAATGAAACTAAAAATAACGTCTTCTTGGTGATTCCTCATAGACAAGGAAAGTAACGGTTCAAAGGGAGGACCCGAAAGCCGTTTAAGAACTATTTCGAGATTCCATGCTATCGAGCCCTTTGACGATTTGGAAGTCTCTAACGATTTAATTAGATCAGAAAGATCACTATTCGTGGATAGGTCTAGTCCTCTGTGTTTAAAGACTGAAGCCAGCATCGCCCTGTATCCCTTAATAGTCGAAGGCGCTAAACGCTTAACGTCCCTTGAGAAAAGAAGGAAATCAGCGATTTCGTTCACAGATGTTTCAAAATAAGAAACTTCAGTCTGTCTACACCATCTTCGAAACACTCCCCATTTAGACTGATATTGTCTGTTAGAAGAATCTCTTCTGCAGTTCGTGATAGCTTCTGCAGCTCGTCTCGAAAAACCTTTCGCTCGGACGAGACTCCTGACAGTCTGTATCCTGTCAGTGCCAGAGCGGATAATCCTTGGTGGAATCTTTCGAAGTGCGGTTGTCTGAGTAGACATTTCTTTAACGGAAGAAGTCTGGGGAAGTCTACGAGCAAGCCGCGGAGATCTGGGAACCATTCTTTCCTTGGCCAGAATGGAGCGACTAGTGTCAGAGAAACATTTTTGTGGAATGACACTTTGTTCAGCACCTGTCTTATTAGGCCGAACAGGGGAAAAGCGTACGCTTCCAGGCCCGACCAATCTAGTAACATTGCATCGACTGACCATGCAAGAGGGTCCGGGACTGGAGAGCAAAACACCGGAAAGCGGTTGTTCCTCAAGGTTGCGAAGAGATCTATCATCGGCTTTCCCCAAAGTTTCCATAGGTCTAGGCAGACCTTCACATCGAGAGTCCATTCTAACGGCAGTACTTGATGATGGCGACTTAGTCCCTCCGCCAACACGTTCATTTTCCCTTGAACAAATCCAGGGATCAGCGTAACCTGAAATTTTTCTGCCCACAGAAGCAGATCTTTTGCAAGGTTGTAGAGGGTGAAGGAGCGCGTTCCCCCTTGTTTCCTGATGTAGGAAAGTGCTGTTGTCTCCATGAACTGCTACCACCTGTCCCGTCACGAGATGAGAGAATGCCTGAAGTCCCAGGAACACTGCTAATAGCTCCCTCACATTGATATGAAGAGCGTGTTGCGTTTCCGACCATTCCCCCGACGTTCCGTTCTTCCCCAACAGGGCTCCCCAACCTGCATCGGAGGCGTCTGAAAAGAACTGAAGGGTTGGGTGGAGCGGACAAAGTGAAAGACCTTCTACCAGTCTTGGTTTTGAAAGCCACCATGCTAAGTCCTTGATTTCGTCTGAAATAAAGAATACTGTCAAGTCCGGTTGAGTCTTTCTGCACCATGAAGCTTTCAGGAAGAATTGCAGGGGCCTCATGTGCACCCTTCCGAGTTCGACAAACTGTTCCACCGAAGCTAGTGTTCCTAACAGACTGGTCCAATGGTTGCCGGAACAGGACTTGCGGTCCAGGAAGTCCTGTACTACTTCCAGACACGACTGGACTCTCTTTGGTGAAAGGAAAGCCCGAAAAACTCGAGAGTTCAGAGTCATCCCCAAATAAAGAATGTTCTGAGTCAGAATTAGCCGAGATTTCTCCTCGTTTATAAGAAGACCTAACAAGTGAGTTAATGAAAGAGTCCTCTTGAGATGCTTCATGCACTGACTTTCCGAAGAGGAGCGGAGAAGCCAGTCGTCTAGGTAGAGTGACACACTGATGCCCAGGAGGTGTAACCACTTTCCCAGAGGAGTCAACGCTCGCGTAAATACTTGCGGTGCTGTCGAGAGGCCGAAGCAAAGAGCTCGAAACTGGTAGGTCTTGCCCATGAACACAAACCGAAGGTATTTCCTGGAGTCCTGGTGAATTAGAATGTGGAAGTATGCGTCCTGCATATCCAGGGATACCATCCAGTCCCCTTGACGAAGGGATTCAAACACTATACGAGTCGTTTCCATATTGAATTTGGTCTTCTGGACGAACAAATTCAGTGTGCTTACATCCAGTACGGGCCTCCAGCCCCCTGATGACTTGGGGACTACGAACAGACGGTTGTAAAACCCCGGGGATGGTCTGTCACTTATCTCCTCTATAACAGCCTTCTGCACAAGTGTGTCTATTTCTCGGGTTAAGGCTACAAACTTCTCCGAGCCTGGAGAGTAGGCGGGTAATGTGATGGGAACATTGGATAGAGGCGGAGTGTCTTTGAAAGGAATGGAGTAACCGAACCGGAAAACTTGGGTCACCCCGGGCTCTGCCCCTCCATTCCTCCCAAAAAAGGCTCAATCTGCCCCCTACCAGAGCATGAAGGATTGAAGAATCACTTGGATGATTTCATGTCGGATTTGGTCAAGGACTTGGTTGGGTGTCGTAAATTCGATCGAGGCCTGACGAACGGTCTAGACCTACCCCCTCGAAAGGGTTTCTTCTGCAAGGGTGATTCAAAGGTGGTAGTCGTCAGAGTCGAGGGTTTAACCCGCTTAGAAGACTGAGGAAGCAAGTCATTAGTAGACTTCTTTTCCAGTGCGGAAAGAATCTTGGCCACTCTTTCTTCGGGAAACAGATGATCCTTGTCGAGAGGAGAAAACAAAAGGGCTGACTTCCGAGGCGAAGCGACTCCTCTCAAAACAAAAGAACACCAGAGCTTTCTTTTCTTGAGAGTCCCGAATGCAGAGAGAGGGGCCAGCTCATCGCAACCATCCCGAACTGATTTGCTGGCACACGACAAAACCACAAGCCAGTCCGATGCAAGGTCTTCCTGAAGAGTAGGGCAATCCTCTATTTTCGTAGCGAGGGCTCCGATCGTCCAGTCCAAGAAACTCAAAATTTCTAAAATCTTGAAAATATTCTTTACCAAATGGTCCAACTCGGGCAATGTAAAGTATATTTTAGCAGCTGCAAACGCGGACCTCCTATTTGCATCCACCAAGCCAGAGAAGTCCCCCTGGGAGGAGGCAGACACTCCCATAGAGGAGGCTTCTCCGGTTACGTAGAACCTATACCTCTTCTTAATAAGCTTCGACGGAGGATAGGCGAAAGTTGCTTTCCCGAGTTCTCTCGACCTTCAACCAATCTTCTATATCACGAAGCGAATGTTTAGCAGCCTTGGAAAGAACGAGCTTTGGGAGAAGAGGATCGAAATTCTTCCTTCTCATCAGGAAGATGGACGCAGGCGACCTGGGAGCGGCTGCTACGAAGTAATCCGGGTACATGTCGAGAAGGTAGCGTGAAAGTTTCGAATAACACGAGAGAGGGATAGAGTCCGCTTCTAAGTCCTCCTCGTCATCCGAAGAGATAGGCGACAGAAAACGGTTCTTGATTCGACTCATTCTTCTTCATACATTGTTTGTTTTCTTTCATCCAGTTCATCAGCTCTTGCAACTGTCGACGTAACGGAACTAGATTCTTGTCTTCTTGAGTTGAAGTCGAAGCAACTGGGGTCGTGGATTTCGACACACTCGCCACCGGAGGTCTCGCGCCAGTCGAATTATCTGTCGCATGCGAAGTCAAAGGTAAAGTTTCGACAGCTTGATGAGTCGAAGATCTCGACGAACTCAGAATCTGTCGCTCCACAACCGAGTCGAAGGCGGCTGTCGCTGTCGTAAGAATACGAGGCGAAGTCCATGTAGCTACGCTACACGACGGGCGAGAGATATCTACTTCTCTGTTCCTCTTCACAGGGGGCGGAGAGAACACCTCTTCAGTCGAACATCTCTTCAACGGGACGTGAGACTGAAGAATCACGCCACTTACGACGTCTAACCGGCGACGAATCACTCGACTGTCGATAACTGGTTACCGAACGACACACCTTTCCAATGTGTTTAGTTGAATCCTGCAGTCGCACCACAGGATCGACGGAGGAAGCGAATGTGGGCAAACCCCGACAGTCTCCCTTGGACCTCCGGTATGTCTTCTTCCCAAGCCGGGGGAGCGGGACAGGGACCTTCGTCTAGGAGAACTATCGGGACAAACAGCCACCCCCCCAGATTGCACAACACTGACACTTTTCACTTCACAAGATGTCTTTTCTATGAAAGACTTTACAGATAAACCTAACTGCATCACTGTATTAGCTAACACATCAAATTTCTTTTCAAATTTAGACTCGAGGCTGGCAATGGTGTCAGGAGAAACTCCATGGGAAGTTGGCAAAGGAGTTACAGGAGCAGGAGTAGGAGGACTCAAGATCAGAGACATAATAAGAGGAGAAGGAGAAGGAATAGGAGCAGGTGCTTCGATAGAAAAAGCAGAAGAAACTAAACTAGTCTACTTTCAGCTCTGAGAGCCGCCTTCCTCTTCCTATCCTTAATTATCTTCCCCGAGTGAGAAACGAAAACTTTCCACTGTTGTTCACTCCAATCCTTGCATTCATCACTTAATGCACTTAGTGTGCGAATCATAAATTAATTTAACTAACCTAGTTTTGCACCCTCCGGCGCAAACCTAACTACTAAAGGACGTCCGACATGATGGTAAGACCACAAAATTGCAGAAAAGAAATTCAGCTTCAATCCTACAAACACGGAGTTGAATATTTCACCAATATTGTAGAGATAACACTTCCCAACAAATGAAGAAAAAAGTCTGCACCGACCACCGATGTTCACCAGAAGCCGGCAGAGAACGAATTGATGTTACCTAGACAGTTGTACCTGAACCTCCCTCGAGTGGAGGGAGATGACGTCACCTACATCAGCGATGGCGGCGCCACCGCAGAAGTTTTAATCTATTGTCTGCCATTCGTAGGGAACCTACAGCTGTATAATTGTTCGGTAAGACACTGCAATAAAATAGTATTTTTCTCAATCAAAACATATGGCCCTCAATGCTAACTTTCCTCTTTTAACGACTTTTTGCTCATTGCAAATTCGGCCCCACAATTTCTTATAGGGTATTTCTACAGAAGCAATCCGCGGTGGCTTAGACTATGGCAACTGACAGTTTCCTATGTTATTTTAGTTGCTGTACAAGATTTAAAAGTAATATTCATTCGGTCGGCTGTAACTAAGCAGTAATTTACCTATGAAGACTACATAATAGTCGTACCAAGTCCAAAGGTAAATTAAAGTTTAGTTCCAACCAGTCAATTGCCATAGTCTAAGTCACCGTGGAATAGTTCTATAGAACAACCTACCAAGTACAGGCAGTCCCCGGGTTATGACGGAGGTTCCGTTCTTGAGACGTGTCGTAAGCCGGAACAGTGACAAAAATCCTAAGAAAACCTTACTTTTAATGCTTTGGGTGCATTGAAAACTATGTAAATTGCATTCTCATGGCATTTTTCACCAAAAAAAAAAAAAAAAAAAAAAAAAAAAAAAAAAAAAAAAAAAAAAAAAAAAAACTTCAATTATTGATTATTTTGCATTTTTGGTGTCATATTTCATCTGCCAGATGAGCGTTGCAGGCATCGTAACCCTGGAAATAATGTCTGATGAATATAATTGAAAAGCGCCGTAACCTCGGAACGTCATAAGCCGAGACTGTCGTAACCTGGGGACTGCCTATATTAGTTTCGGGCAGAGAAATGTAAACACAACCGCTATGTTTGAACTCCTCAAGCACCACAGAGCCATATGTTCACTAAGGGGAAGGTGGCACACAGGGGGGGTGGGTTAAGAAGGAAGGTACGAGTTGACTTAGCAGCACACCACGGAATAGTAATAGAGGCCTTAACGTAACTTTCGGCAAAAACCTAACACTCACTTCCCTAAAAAATAATAAAGAATAATTTTTTAACCTTACCTTAAAGGGGTGGAGGGTACAAAGCAGCAGCTGCCTTATGAAGTCGTGAACGGGTCTTGTGGTCTCAAATAAGCAACAGCCAAGTACCCGACGAAGTTGTACATTCCCGCCCATATCTTGGAGTCGACTACCCCAGATTCCCTCCACCTCCTCTCTATTGTATTGGTATGGGCACCAGTTTCTGGGTCCACAAAGTTTGAGTGGTTGACTGTCAAATGGACGTATCCTTTATCTCCCAGGCAGTCATAAGCCCTCCAACAGTCGGAAATGATAGTGGTCCCGGGCACTATGTATTCCTTGATAACTGCAAGCAGAGTCCCACTGGTCCTATCTGGAACAGGAACAATGCCTTCCAAATTTCGCCTCATTGATTTCAAGTTGTACCGGGCCCACCAATTTGTTTCTTCTGTTGGATGCACCAATTAACTATGACCTGAAATAAAAGGTAGTGTTAGGGAAGGTAATTAAGTAGGGAAAATTGCATAATAATACAAGAACTGATGAGAGAGAGAGAGAGAGAGAGAGAGAGAGAGAGAGAGAGAGAGAGAGAGAGAGAGAGAGAGAGACTTACTTCCCGGGAGAAGCTGGCCCAATCATTGATTGTTGTGTCCGACAGTCCAAGTTCTGTCCTCGCAACCTTGTAAGAAAAAAAATCACTCACATACAGGTATGCGAAGAACAGAACGGTCTCAACATCAAGGTGGACCCAGAGAACAAAGTGCCATTAAATAATGAGAAGTAGTAAGAACAACGCTTCTTCACCTTCTTACTGTACGGCCCCGATAAGTCCGGTCACACCTAAGAGAAAATGTGGAGATAAAAATACCAATTATAAACCTCAAAACATGAAAATATGGAGTAGGCCATAAATGGTATAGGTGTAATCTAATATTTACACTAATCTAGGGACGAAACATATTATGGTTACATGTAGAAACCAACAAACAACGTGCAAGTATTTACCCGAAGCACTTTTTTTGCAAATCTAGACGGCACTCATTCCCACAATGAGGGCAAAAGACCTGCTTTCTCAGGAGGCTGTGGTCCTGGCATAAATTGATCAGTCTATCATAATTGCCTGAGTAATAGGCAGAGAATTCTTTGTAACTCCAAGTAACAAATGTTACATGAAGTTGGCAAAGTGTTCCTGCTGAGGGGCTCGGACAAGCGCGAAGTTGATGCACCAGACAAAGTCATGATGGCAGATTCAACAATGATGCCGTTGTACGGTTAGGTGGAAGCAGACCGGACCGTACAAAACAGGGTAGGAGAGGTGGGGTGGGGTAGTAAAAATGCTTTGATGCTATTGGTTGAGAAGGTGTGGGGATGAGGTAAACGCACAAGTACTTACAAAATAAGTTTGGCAATGTTAAGGGTAATAAAAGAAAAATGGTTGGTTAAGGAACTAACTGTAAATGTGTAATGGGTTCAAAATAAGAATTAATACAAATACGTACATATATAATGGGCCCAGGGGAGGGTGGGATTTAAGTTCTGGATGGTAAATGTGTGATAGGTCCCAAACATGAATTAATAAATACATAAATACAAAATTAAACATAGATTAACATATAACCATACTATTTTAACTTGTAGGGGATGTTGCCTGAACGGGGGGGGGGGGGGGGGGGGGGGGGGGGGGGGGGGGCTTGGCTTTGGCCCTTAAAGAACTAACCTAACTAAACCAACCTAGCTTAACCTAACCTAGTAGGGAACTTAACCTAGTAGGGAATGTTGTCTGACCGGGGGGGCCTACCCCCACTCTTGAAGAACTAACCTAACCTAGTAGGCAACTTGACCTAATAGGGAATGTTGCCTGACTGGGGGGGTTTTGGGCCCCCGTACCCCCCTTGAAGACCTAACCTTACCTAGTAAGGAATGTAACCTAACCTAGTAAGGAACTTAACCTAGCAGGGAATGTTGCCTGACCGGGGGGCTGGGTAACCCCATTCAAGAAAGTAAAACTAGAAGGTAAACCAACATATAACAAACCTAACTTAGTAGGGTATGTTGCCTAACTGGGGAGGGGAGGGGGGGGGGGGCAAAGCCCCCTTAAAGATAACCAACCTAGCCGGACCGGGTACTCCCCTTCATGAAAGTAAAACTAGAAGGTAAACTAACATATATATAATCCTAACTTGTAAGGTTGAGGAAGGATTGTAAAATGTTAAAAGTAATCATACATAACTGGATAATAGAAAGGAAACTGGAAGGGAAGTGTAAATTGTAATGTCTGTAAAACGATATAATGAAATATAATGAGGTGCAGGTGTTATAATAATAATGTCAAATTTTAATCCAGGTATTGCTATGGGTGAGAAATGCATTATAAATGGTGAAACACAAACAGTCAGACGTGAATACTGGAAAGGGAAGGGAGTGAGTTGTGTAAAAATCATGTATAAAGGATGTATGTAATATCCCACTTAATGTGCAATTTCACATAATAGGTAGGAAGGTAGGTATCGAAACGTCCTAAAACCTACTTCTAGTATCAACACGTAGGCATTTTTAGGTGTCTGTCCTCAATTATAACATAATTATTAGGTGAGAATATGACAAAAGTTATTATACAATTATGTACGTACTATGATAAAAGAAAAAGGAATAAACACTAGAATTCATATAACATGTTTAAAAAACAAATTAGGAAAATGCTCTTATGTAACTCGGTCTGATAGCAATGTAGGGGTCATACTGTAACGTGATTGGCTAAATAAATGTATCCCTCCCGTAAACCCCCATTTTTTTCCTCACTAAGAAGTCCCCCTTACCATAGGATAGAGTTGGGGTTTTGTCCCCACCCAAAACCCCGGTTTCCACTGGGGGTCCCCCTTACCGTAGGATAGAGTTGGGGTTTTGGTACCCCAAAAAACCCAAAAACCCCGTTCCACTGGGGGTCCTCCTTACCGTAGGATAGAGTTGGGGTTTTGTCCCCACCCAAAACCCCGGTTCCCACTGGGGGTCCTCCTTACCGGTAGGAGCCCCTAAAGGGGGCCCCACCGTAGGATAGAGTTGTTTTCCCCGTCCCACCCAAAACCCCGGTTCCCACTGGGGGTCCTCCTTACCGTAGGATAGAGTTGGGGTTTTGTCCCCACCCAAAACCCCGGTTCCCACTGGGGGTCCTCCTTACCGTAGGATAGAGTTGGGGTTAGGGGAGTGTTCCCCACCCAAAACGGTCCCAAAACCCCGGTTCCCACTGGGGGTCCTCCTTACCGTAGGATAGAGTTGGGGTTTTGTCCCCACCCAAAACCCCGGTTCCCACTGGGGGTCCTCCTTACCGTAGGATAGAGTTGGGGTTTTGTCCCCACCCAAAACCCCGGTTCCCACTGGGGGTCCTCCTTACCGTAGGATAGAGTTGGGGTTTTGTCCCCACCCAAAACCCCGGTTCCCAATGGGGATCCCCTTTACCGTAGGATAGAGTTCAGAGGTAAATTACAGTCGTCCGAATAAATATTACTTAAAATTCTTGTTCAGGAGGTAAAACTGAATAGAAAAACAGCAACTGCCATAGTCTGGGCCGCCGCATATAGGTACCCTAGATCTACCTCGTCGTCTGCTGCTCGTAACTGTGTTTGTGGAGTAAGTGCTTAGGAACCAGGAACAGCAACGTGGTTCAAGTGAAATGTGGAGTGAATTAAGACCAAAATATGTTTAACAACAATCAAATAAGCACTGTGGAGTTTCAGTTGTGATGGTACTAAGGATAAAAACCACCAATTACAAAGTAAAAATGAATTCAGTTCAAACCATGACCCAGAGAACAACAAGTTTCATACTTTCACTAATATAGGCAACAAAATGTTTTATTGTGCTGATTACAACTACAATCTCGAGTAAGATCAATAAAAGTTACATAGGGTAAAACACCGCATGGCCTGCAGCAGGCCAACGACCATCAATGCATGCCACCCTCCGAAAAAGTACATTATAACGCGTCCTAACACCGGAGATGGGCATCAGTTGCGACTACTTCTTGGTGAGAAACGGAGCTAAAGACCTCTACTCTCCTTTCAAAGTAAGTATTTTCTCCAAAGTTAGAAATTAAGGCCAAATTTTAAGATTTAAACAGAGGGTAGTAAAAAGGGTGTCCACGGCAGTGTAAATCTCACCAAAATGCTTTCGAAATTTTTACTTACGGTTCAATATTTTAGAAGATTGACGCCATCTCGATGTTTACGGAGTCGCTTGTGTCAACAAACTTCCCATTTCCTGTGATAAAACCGCACACCACTTGTATCCACAGACGTTGGGGCACTTTCATCACAACAATCGGAACACGGTCCCTTACCAGGACGTTTTTAAGTAAACAACTGTTTTGGTAGAAGGCAGCGACGAAGCGTGCACTTAGATAATTTTTTTAAAATAAATAGTAAAACATCAATATTTTACACATTTATGATAATTTGAAAATATTCGTTATTGAAAAAGTAACTCTATTCTGACTCAAATTTAAGTAATTATTTTTCGGAATTAGAACGTTCTTCTAAGTCCTGTATTATGACGTCACATCATCTTTACATTCGTACCTATTGTAAATAATTGCTATACTCAACTTTCTTGCAGAACAGTTTACCAGTTATTCATGCAGATTGTTATCAGCAATTCATGTAATTGATATAATCATAATGCGCATATATATCTTTATTATTTACTTTTTGGATATATGATGTTTTACTGCCAAATTATCGCCATAGTGTGACGCAATCGCTTTCGGTCCCTGGGCCTCTGTCTGTTTTCGCACCATAAGAAATCATGGGGCCTAATTTGCAATAACCAGAAAGTTGTTGAAAGAGGAAAGTTAGCATTAAGGGGCATATGTTTTGATTGAGAAAAATGATAGTTATTTTACAATAAAGTTTTGTACATACTTACCTGGCAGATATATACTTAGCTTACATCTCTGATGTCACGACAGAATTCAAAACTCGCGGCAAACGCGACAGATAGGTCAGGTGATCTACCTTACCCGCCGCTGGGTGGCGGGTGTAAGAACCAATGCCCCTTTCTTGTCAGATTTTTTCTCTTACACCTGTCTCCTGAGGGGAGGCTGGGCGGGCCATCAATCGTATATATCTGCCAGGTAAGTATGTACAAAACTTTATTGTAAAATAACAATATCATTTTTGTACATGAACTTTCCTGTCAGATATATACTTAGCTGATTGACACCCTTGGTGGAGGGTAAGAGACAGAAATTAACAAAGAAAAGGTAAAACAACACCTGTTGTAGGGTATAAATAACCTTGGTTCTTACCTGTTTAGGCTGCAGACTTCATAGGTACTGTCTATTAGTCTGCATAGCCAGAAGAGCTACAGCGAGGGCGTGACCTACAGCTGAAGACTGGGTCTACTAAAGGGATTTGATATCCGCTTACTTAGTAGAATCCAAGTCGGATCATGGCAACGGGGGTTCGCCCTCTTCTATGACAGAACCTGTCCACTACCATTGCAGGGAGCTTCAAACCAAATCCGATCACCTAACCATACTCAAGTTATTAGCACTACGAACAGAAAAAAGATGCCTACCTGCATCATTTTTCATACAACCATATGAACTCAATAAGCAAAAACAAGGGAAAAAACTACTAAGGATATGTTCCAGCTCCCTGCCCCAGCACCGAATCCGCCGATACGTACGGGCCTAATGCGAAGCACTCGTCATACGTAATCCTGACATCTTTAAGGTAGTGGTTGGCGAATACTGAATTGCATCTCCAGAATGTAGTTTTCATCACATTCTGAAGAGACATATTCTTATTAAAGGCCAAGGAAGTGGCAATGGCTCTCACCTCGTGAGCCTTGACTTTTAGGAGCTTGAAATGTTCTTCATTACAAGATCTATGTGCTTCTTTCACTAGACTTCTAATGAAGAAAGACAGCGCATTTTTAGACAATGGTCTACTGGGGTCCTTTACAGAGCACCATAGTCTGTCAATGCCCTTATGGGTCGTCTTCTTCTGAAGGTAGTATTTTAAACTCCTAACAGGGCAAAGAGTCCTTTCGGGTTCTTCCCCTACCAGGGCAGATAATCCACGAACCTCAAAGCTCCTTGGCCAAGGATTTGAGGGGTTCTCATTCTTTGCTAAAAACGAAGGAAGGAAGGAAGGAACAAATCACGGAATCTCCTTTGAAACCTACCCTTCCTTCTAGGGCATGAAGCTCGCTAACCCTTTTAGCAGATGCCAAAACCATGAGAAACAGAGCCTTCCTTGTAAGGTCTTTGAAGGAGGCTAACTGGGGTGGCTCGAACCTCGAGGACCTTAGGAAACGAAGAACCACATCCAGATTCCAACTTGGAACTTCGGTTGAAGCTTTCTTGGAAGTTTCAAAAGATCTTAATAGATCATGCAGATCTTTGTTATCCGAAAGATCTAAGTTCCTATGTCTGAACACTGCAGCCAGCATGCTCCGATAGCCCTTGATGGTAGAGACTGCCAAACCGCAGTTTTCTCTGAGGAAAACGAGGAAGTCTGCGATCTGAGTCACAGAGGTATTGGAAGAGGAAAACTTCTGGTTTCTGCACCACCGGCGAAAAACGTCCCACTTCGACTGGTAGACTTTAAGGGTCGAAGGTCTTCTAGCTGAGGCAATAGCCTTAGCAGCCTTTGTCGAAAACCCCTTCGCTCTGACAAGACTTTTGACAGTCGAAAGCCAGTCAGATTGAGAGCGGAGAGGTTTTTGTGATACCTGTCGAAGTGGGGTTGTCTGAGCAAATATGACAATTTGTCCAAAATTGCATTTTTCCTAACTATACAAACCTGAGGTCCTTTTACAATAGGAAGGTTACTAGCGGCAGCTGGATAGGTCGTAAGCTTTCGAACAAGGGGTTCGGTAGTTAAATGCTTGTTCGACAGGCGCGCGCGCGACTGGGAGGTAAACAATCACTTTTGCTTTTGGCCCAAGCAAAAAACGGCAGAGTGAGGGGTGGCATGAGGTGGGACTATGTGTAAAAGGACCTCAGGTTTGTATAGTTAGGAAAAATGCAATTTTGGACAAATTGTCATTTGTTCCGACACGGCATACAAACCTTCGGTCCTTTTACAATAGGAAGACTCACTTCTTGGTGGGAAGAATCTGAGTCTTTTGTGAACAGACTGGTGTTCGCCCAACCTTGGAATGCCTCCCTGGTCGTAAGAGCGAGGGAGGGATCCAAGCCTCTGTCCGATTGATCGGGGTGTGCACCGCAGGATCAATGGTCAGACCTCTGGACCAAGTACTAAGAGAGAGGCAAGCGTGTCTCTTCGTACCAGCAATGTAAGAACTTGTTCCTGTACAGGAGCAAATATAAAGTCATGGGTTTGTCTCTTGTTGGCATCCACTTCCCCCCCCTTGTAGGAGGAAGTGGTGGATATTCTGCTTCTATCCCTAATGGAAGGGATAGAATGGGGCTCTTGTCATATAGCTCACCTGCATCTCGTCCTCATCCAGCGTACTGACGACCGTGACCCTCTGCCCACAGGTAGAGGAGGAGGAAAAGATGGGAAGAGAAGTCAGTCACTCACTCATTCACATATCCATCCGCACAGTCACACCAGGACTCGATGCTGTTCAGCCTGCGAGGGTCTGGGTTAGCTACACAACTTGTTGAGCAGCCACCACGGGTCCCAAGGAAAAGGTATCCAAGGACCTGTGGGCAATATCACGAAGGTAGAAGGAGGTGAAGGTAGTCTGGTTAGCCCAAACACCTGCCTTCAGGACCTGCGCCACGGAGAAGTTCTTACGAAACGCCAACGAGGGGCCAATACTTCTGACTTCGTGAGCTCTCGGACGGGACGTACGGATGTCGTCACTACCATCAGCCTCATACGCCCTCCTGATGACCTCACGCAGCCAGAACGAAAGTGTGTTCTTGGATACTTCTTTCTTGGTTACCCCGGTGCTAACGAAGAGGAGTCGACACCCAGGCCTGAGGTGCCGAGTTCTCTTCAGATAGCGCTGTAGCGCCCTCACAGGACAAAGCAGCATCTCATCCGCATCATTATCGGTGAAGTCCATTAGAGAGGGAATCGTGAAAGACTCGAACCTGTCGTCAGGGACCGAAGGTTTCCGAGTCTTCGCAACGAAGTTCGGGACGAAATCGAGCGTCACAGATCCCCATCCCCTGGAGTGTCGTACATCGAAGGAAAGACCATGAAGTTCCCCTACTCTCTTCGCCGATGCCAAGGCCAGCAAGAAGAGGGTCTTGAGGGTCAGATCCCTGTCTGACGACTCTCGGAGTGGCTCGAAGGGTCTTCGATTCAAACTCCTAAGGACGAGAGTCACATCCCACGCAGGGGGCCTGAGTTCCCTGGGTGGGCAAGACCTTTCGAAGCTCCTCATGTGCAAGGAGATCTCGAACGAGTTAAGAGATATCCAATCCCCTCAGTTTCAGGACTAGTGCCAGGGCGGCTCTATATCCATTGACTGTGGGGACTGAGAGGAGCTTCTCTCGGCGAAGAAAAACGAGGAAATCCGCTACCTGCTGAAGAGTGGCTCTGAGAGGAGATATACCCCGTCTACGACACCAACCACAGAAGACGGCCCACTTTCCCTGGTACACATCTGCAGAGGACTGACGGACGTTTCCAGCCATCTCTGTTGCTGCGCTACGAGAAAAGCCTCTCGTTCGCAAGAGATGGTGGATAACAGCCAGCCGTGAAGACGAAGGGACTGGACTGTTTGGTGGTACCGCTCTACGTGTGGCTGGACGAGAAGGTTGTGCCAAGGGGGAATCTCTCTCGGTTCTCCTGCGAGAAGAGCCAGCAGGTCCGGATACCAAATGGCCTGGGGCCATTTGGGAACCACCAGGATCATCCTGAGATTCGGGGTGACCTGTGCTCGACTGATCACCTTGCAAATCAGGCTGAACGGGGGAAAGGCGTAAGCGAAGAGGTTGTCCCACGGGTGTTGAAGAGCGTCCTCTGCAGCTGCCCATGGGTCCGGCACGGCTGAAAAGAAAACCTGAAGTTTTCTGTTGTGCCGGGTGGCGAACAGATCCACGACTGGTCGCCCCCACAAGTCGAAAAGCCTTTCCGCCATGTCCTGGTGTAGAGACCATTCGGTCCCTATCACCTGATCCCGATGGCTGAGCTTGTCTGCTACTACATTCCTCTTCCCTGGAATGTAGCGTGCCGACAGCTCTATTGAGTGAGCCTCGGCCCACTCGTGCACCTGCCGAGTCAACTGGTACAACGGGAGAGACACTAGGCCCCCGTTTGTTGACGTAAGCCACCACCGTGGTGTTGTCGCACATCAACACCACTGAGTGTCCCATCAAGCGGTCCTGAAACTCTTGGAGCGCGAGAAACGTTGCCTTGAGTTCCAGTACATTGATGTGAAGGTGCTTGTCGTGCTCGTCCCACACTCCTGAAGTCAGCAACTCCTCCAGGTGTGCGCCCCACCCCTCGGTCGATGCGTCTGAGAACAGCTGCATTTCCGGGGGGGGGGGGGGGGGGGGGGGGGGGGGGGGGGGGGGATGGGGGGGGGGGGGAGGAGGAGTGCGTAGAGGCACTCCCTTTAAGAGGTTCCTGTCGTCCAGCCACCAGGCTAGGTCCTGCCTCACCTCAGGTGTCAGCGACACTGGAAAGCTCGGGGGATCCGTTGCCTGTGACCAACTCTCCTTTAGCCTCCACTGAAGAGACCGCAGGTGAAGAGGCCCGTGAGGGACTAACTTCTCGAGTGACGACAGGTGTCCGATCACGACTTGCCATCGCTGAGCTGCCTGTTCCTGCCGAGACAGGAACTGGTTGGCTGCCTCCCTGAATCTGCTGATCCGCTAGTCTGCGGGGAAGACTCGCCCTGCTACTGTGTCGATCAGCATACCCAGGTACTTCATCCTCTGCTTGGGTTCGAGATCGGACTTCTCGAAGTTCACAACGATCCCCAGATCGCGACAGAACTCGAGTAGCCGATCCCTGTCCTCTAGCAACTGCGAGCGGGAGCTCGCCAGGACTAGCCAATCGTCGAGATACCTCATCAGATGTATCCCGTGCGAATGGGCCCAAGCAGACACCAGAGTGAACACTCGCGTGAACACCTGTGGGGCGGTTGAGAGACCGAAACAAAGTGCCCTGAATTGGTACACCGTCCCGTCGAGGATGAAGCGGAGGTACTTTCTGGAGGACTGATGGATGGGTATTTGGAAATACGCATCCTTCAGGTCCACTGAAAGCATGAAATCATTCTCCCTGATGGAGTCGAGCACGGAGCGTGCCGTCTCCATTGTGAACCGGGTCTGGCGAACAAACCGGTTCAGGGGAGAGAGATCTATCACCGGGCGCTAGCCCCCCGTAGACTTCTCCACCAGGAAAAGTCGACTGTAGAAGCCCGGTGACTGATCTGTGACGATCTCTACAGCTCGTTTGCTCAGCATGGTCTTGATCTCCTGTCTTAATGCTACGTCCTTCGAAGAGCCTGGAACGTATGACTGCTGTTAGATCGGGTTGGAGGTGAGGGGTGGCCGAGATTCGAAGGATAATAGATATCCCTCCCGAAGGACATCTACTATCCAGGTCTCGGCGCCGTAGCGCTGCCAAGTTGCCCAATGGCTGGCCAGGCACCCCCCCACTTCCGGCAGCAGGTGAGGGGGAACGCCGTCCCTAGCGTTTCCCCCCTTTCTTCGGCTTCTTCCCAGACCCTCCTCGCGAGAAGGAAGACTGGGAGGAGGGCTGGTTACGGCCCCCCTTTGCAGAAGACGAAGAAGACCGAGTCTTTCCACGGGGCTTCGACGCGACTACCGTCTTAGCCACCGTGGAAGCGCTAGCCGAGCTCTTTGGCTTGGCCGCAGTTCGAGGCTGCCCAGAAGCCTTCGAAACTGCCTGGTGTACCCGACGGTCACTGTCATCAGTGCGCTGTCTGTCCACCGCAGCGTCCACCATCTCTCCTGGGAAGAGATGAGGAACTCCGTAAAGGTCCATTACGATGCCCTAATGCCGCCTCACGCCCAGCCGCCCTGGATACTCGAGTAAGGACAGCGTCCCTACGTTGGAGTACCAGGTTGGCCCACAGGTTTACCGTCTGGTGGGCTAGGAAGGAGATGGCTCTTCCCCCAGACTGGCAAAGCCTCCTGAAAGCCGAGTCTTCTTCGGGAGAGATTCCCCCGGAGTTGGCTGCGACCTTAGACACTGTGAGGGACCACAGGTCTATCCAGGAGACGGCCTGGAAAGCTGCCATGGCAGTGGATTCCAGGCCAAGTGCCTCTTGCTGCGAGAACCTATGGTTCTCTGACAGGAGCTGCTGCAGAGACACCCCTGGTGTTAGCCTGGCTAACTCCGGGTTCACCTGTTTGGGCGGCATCAGGTCTTCAGAAGGCACGTAGAAACGCCGCTGTCGCAGTAGAGGAGGCGGAAGTAGCTTGCTCGACCTGCCGGACTTGAGAGAGCCGTCTTGCCCGGAGACAAGAGACTCAACCTGGTCCAGAACCGAGTCGGCGAGCTCCGATCGCAGCAATCCCACCGTCGGTCTGGGTTCCCTCTTCGGGCCCCAGAACGACTCGAGCCGGGACGTGGGCTCGGAAGGTGGGAGTGGCGATCCTTCCCCGAGGTCGTTGTGCTGATGGATCAGCGCAATTACCTCGGCAAAGTTCCTCTGGATCTCCGGAGTGACTGCATCCTGAGGAGTAGGACCATCCAGTCCCTCGCACAGGAGCAACTCCTGAGACCCTCCCCCCTCGAGGGGGGGAACAGCGACAGACCCCTCTCGGTCTCCTCCAGCCACTTGCGCATACGTCCTGGCCGGTCCTAGAACCGTGCCTGGCAAGTAGGGCGTCGTGGTAGGATCATGAGGGGCGCACCCCTCAATACCTCGCTCCTCCCGGTGTAGCCCGAGGAGGTTGAAGGCGCGGGAGAGGCAGACCTGACGCTCCCCCCTCGCTCGCTGGCAGAACCAGCAGGCTTGGAGGGCTGCAGGCGATCGTCAACCCGCGGTGGCGATCGAGCTGCAGGCCTGGTCGAACCGTCTCGCTGTGGAGAACGGCTGGACTGAGCACAGCGGCCCCGATCTCGAGTGTCAGAAGAGCTGGTGCTGGTTGCCGTACCCGAACACTCTCTGTGAGAACGATGGTCAGGCGACCTGCAGGCTCCACTGTCACGGTGAGACCGGTGCTTGTCCTCACGGCACGTCACGTCGCTGCTGGCACCGGCAAACGGGGGGACCTCTTCCCAGCCTCAGCCCGTGGCCGGTCGTGGACCGTCACGTCAGCCCGGGTAGCCAGCTGGTCGCCGCGAGAGCGAGAGCTGGTCTGGTGAGTCGCGTGAGCGGCTGTCACCAGTCTTCTGCTCCGTGCCGTGAACCTGACGGTGAGCGGGCTCAGAGGTCTGGTTCCTGGCTGTACGATCACTGGTAGGCGACCGTACACTCGGTACCTCCCTAGAACGAGAGGCCGAGACGGAACCTGATGCAGTGGCAGAACCACTGACACCAGGCGAGGAAGTGCTGGTGTTAGCCGACACCCCTCTGGTCCCCGTAGTCTTCTTCCTTGCGGAAGAAGAGACGGGCCCTGCTCCCGAAGGAGCAGGATGACCAGCGGAAGAACCCCCCGTCTCACCGGAGCGAGACGGGCCCTTAGAAGCTCCCGAAGGAGACTTCTTAGGGGGGGAGGAGGCAACCACCTCCTTCTTAGGCTGCGAAGCCTTAGAAGATGAAGGGGGAGAGGCGGCAGACGAAGACGACAACGTGGGAGCTGAGCTGGGGGCAGGAAAGAAGATGAAGTGTCCGTAACCAAAGGAGTCGCGGGAGAGCTCTCCGACGACTCCTTTGTCGGCCTTCGCTTCTTCCTACCCTCGTACATGCCCCACTGCGCCTCCGACCAAGACACACATACATCACAAGGCTCGGCGCGGGTACATTCACGCCCCCGACACCGAGCACATAGCACATGAGGATCAATTTCAGGGAAGGAGCAGAATTTTCCGCATTTACGCCCCTCGGTTCCCGGGCACAATCGCCGGATGGTAGCAGGGCGCGGAGAATCCATGATTGATCAAAATTCACTTGAATAAATGAATAATTACAAGAGAAATGATTGTACTTACAATAATCTTCACAGAAAGAGAGAAACACAACCATACAAACAAGGAAAGCAAACGACGAAGAAGCGGGCAGAGCGTGTAGAACACACACGTCCACTCGCTGTGAAGCCGAAAGCAAAAGTGATTGTTTACCTCCCGGTCGCGCGCGCGCCTGTTGGACAAGCAGTTAACTACCGAACCCCTTGTTCGAAAGCTTACGACCTATCCAGCTGCCGCTAGTAACCTTCCTATTGTAAAAGGACCGAAGGTTTGTATGCCGTGTCGGAACAACTACTCTTTGTGGAAGTGCTCTTGGAAAGTCCACCAACCATTCCAGTACCTCTGTGAACCAATCTTGGGCGGGCCAGAACAGAGCTACTAGCGTCATTCTTGTCATCTCCGAGATCGCAAATTTCTTGAGGGTTTGTCCCAGTACCTTGAAGGGGGGAAAGGCGTAGACATCTAGTCCTGTCCAGTCTAGGAGAAACGCATCCACTGTCACTGCCCTTGGGTCTGAGATCGGGGAGCAGTAAAGTTCTATCCTTGCGTTCCTTGCTGTTGCAAAGAGGTCGATGTGAGGTCTGCCCCATCTTCTCCACAGGTCTTGGCATACCTCTGAATGGAGGGTCCACTCTGAAGGCAGGAGTTGATTCTTCCTGCTCAAGAGATCGGCCCTGACGTTCCTTTCTCCCTGTACGAATCTGGTGAGGAGACTGTTCTTCCTTGCTTGAGACCACAGCAGAAGGTCCCTTGCTGTTTCGTACAGGGAGAATGAATGCGTCCCCCCGTTTTTTGATGTACGCCAAGGCTGTGGTGTTGTCCGAATTGACCTAAACTATAGCATTTCAGACGTGGGGCTCGAAGGCTTTTAATGCCATCCAAACTGCCATCAACTTTCTTGTTGATGTGCCAGGACACCTGTTCCCCCTTCCAGGTGCCTGACACTTCTCTTGTCCCGAGCGTCGCTCCCCAACCTGCTTCCGACTCGTCGGAAAACAACACATGGTTGGGGTTCGGCATGTACAGACATTCCTTCCACAAATCGGAGTGGGTCTGCCCACCACCGAAGGTCCCTCTTGATTCCCCTTGAGATCTTGAAGGAGAACTCCAGATCTAGGGAGACCCCCCCTCCAGTTCTGGTAAAGGCAGAACTGTAGAGGCCTGAGATGCAACCTTCCTAGAGAAACTAATTGCTCCAGCGAGGAGTGTCCCCCCAGCAGACTCATCCACTCCCTCGCTGTGCATGCATCTTTCTCTAGGAAGGTCGTTAGTTTCTCGTGGCAACGAGCTATCCTCTCTGGTGACGGAAAAGCCCGACAAGCCAGAATAACTATCCGAATCCCCAGATAGATCCTCTCTGACTGGGGATTAATTGAGACTTCTGGAAGTTCACCAGATGCCCCAGAGAACTTGCCAATGTAAGGGTCTTTTGTAGGTCCTCCAGACACCTTTCTTGTGATTCTGCTCTGCTTAGCCAGTCGTCGAGGTAGAGTGACACCCTCACTCCCTCCAAATGTAGCCACTGCGCCACGTTTTTCATTAACCCCGTGAACACTTGGGGTGCAGTCGACAGGCCGAAGCACAAGGCCTTGAATTGGAAGATCTTTCCTCCCATCATGAATCTCAGAAACTTCTGTGAAGAAGGATGGATCGGCACATGAAAGTAAGCGTCCTGAAGATCTAGTGACACCATCCAGTCCCCTGGACGAAGAGCCGCTAACACTGAGGAAGTCGTCTCCATGGCGAACTTCCTCTTTTCCACAAAGACGTTCAGGGCGCTTACATCCAAAACCGGTCTCCATCCTCCTGAGTTCTTCGGAACTAGGAACAGTCTGTTGTAAAAACCCGCAGAGCAGGGATCTTTCACTAGTTCTATAGCCTCCTTCTCTAGCATCAGATCTACTGCTAGAGAAAGGGCTTGATTCATGATGGGGGGGCCTTGTTACCTGGCCACCAACTCCCTCGGAGTCGTTGTCAATGGTGGCCTTTGAGAAGAAGGGAATGAGGTATCTTTGCTGACAATCGAGAGGGACCAATTGTCTGCCCCTTTGTGGGCCCAGACGTCGGCAAATTTCAGTAGTCTGGCACCCACTGATGTCTGGAGTCCTTGAGCGCTATTTCTTCCCTCTGACTGACCTAGAGAAGGTTTTACCTCTCTTAAAAGGTCTAGTTCCTCTAACTGAAGAAACTCTGGCGGGGGGCCTCCTCGAAAGGGCTCCTGCCTCAGTGGAGTCTCTTTCTTGGTCTTGGGTTGGAAAACAGAACTAGGTTTCCTGGCCAACTGGGCTAACATGTCCTGAGTAGCCTTGGCTGAGAGGGCACTCGAGACATCCTGTATAATCTTCTTGGGAAAGAGAAGAGGTGAGAGTTGAGCATAAAGAAGGGAGGCTCTTTGTGCATGAGAAACTGCCTTAGTCAGAAACGAACAGTATACAGACCTCTTCTTTATCACTCCAGCTCCAAAAAGTGAAGAGACTTCATTCGAGACATCTCTCACTGCTTTATCCATGCAAGTGAGGACGCTGTTAAGATCCTCAGGAGAAAGGGAATCCGGGGTCTGAGTCTTCTTGGCCAGAACTCCTAACGACCAATCAAGGAAGTTAAAAACTTCCAGGACTCGGAACATTCCCTTCAGCAGGTGGTCAAGCTCGTTCATCCCCCCCGTAGTCTTGGCAGACAGGAGGGCGGATCAACGAGCGGAATCCACCAGTGAAGAGAAGTCAGTCCGCAGATGAAGGGAGAGCGAGGCCCAAGGGTTCCCCCGATTCGTACCAGAAACCTAATCTGCAAGTCAGCTTAGACGGAGGGAAAGAAAACAGTCTTCCCTTTCTCTTCCTTAGCAAGGAGCCATTCCCCAAAACCTCTTAGCGCCTTTTTCATAGAAATTGTAGGCTTCATCCTTACACAAGATGAAAACTTTGAAGTCTTCGATGTGGAGAATAAAGAGAGAGGCGAAGGAGGAGCCACAGGAGAAAGGGTATCTCCGAACTCTTGAAGGAGCAAATCTGTTAACCTCTTATACGAGGAAACAGAGGAGTGTTTGGGTACTTCCTCTTCCGAGGGATCCTGTTCTTCCTCGGCTGAAGAACCATCATGATCCTTAGAAGGGCGGCTATCCTTGGAAAAGTCTCTTGAAGAAGTTTGACGTCTGACTCTTGGAGACAAAACTTCTGGAGCGTGCGTACTCGAAAAATCCTTCTTGTCCTGAGGAGGGTGTTTTCCAGTTTCTTGGTGCCTAACGAGGGCAAGGCGGCTCTCAGGAGTAGAGCGCCTGTTTGAAGAAAAACTTCTATCAGGCTCTTGGCGCCTGTCCAAAGGAGAGCGGCTACCTGGCGAACAGCGCCTGCCATGAGAGAAGCGGCTACCAGGCTCTTGGCGCCTGACCCGAGGAGAGAGGCTCTCTGGCGACGAGCACCTACTAGGGGAGAAGCGTCTGCCAGGTTCCTGGCGCCTGACTCGAGGAGAGCGATACTCAGGAGAAGAGCGCCTGCCAGGAGAAACGCGCCTAACAGGCTCTTGGCGCCTGCTAAGCGAAGAGCGCCTGTCCGATTTAGGGCGCTTGTCAACAGGAGAGTGGGTGCGAGACGAGGAGCGGCTACGAGGCGAGTAGCGCCTACTAGGCTCTTGGTGCCTGTCAAGGGGAGCGATCCTGTCTCGAAAAGAGCGTCTGTAGGGCGAAGATCCCCTACGAGACGCCTGATCCTTGTCCGAAGGAGAAACTAAGACATCATGCCTGTCAGGCGACTGGTGCTTGGACGAAGACGGGATCTTGTCCGATGTAGAAAGCCTCATGCGAGACTCCGAACGCCCAGGAGAGCGGGCCGCTTCCGTCGAATAGCTAGAGTCGGGAGAGGGGCGCCTGGACTTCTTTACAGGAAGCGAGGCGTCCTTCTTACGACGAGAAGACACACTAAGAGAGCCAGCCAGAGCCGAAATCTGCGCCTGAAGACTAGCCAACACCCTTGCTGGAGAATTCACAAAATCTTGAACAGGTGACGAGGCTCAATCTCTGCTCGGAGAACGATACTCAAGGGATCTCTTCCGTTTCTTTTTGCTTTCCACCTCAGGCTCCTTCCGAAAAAAACTTAGGGCTGGAGGGAAGGGCGCAGGAGCGTGCCAGGCTCTCTTCGAAGGGGCGCGAGGCTTCCGAAGAGCTCCATCTTCGTTAGGAGATGGGCGAAGACGAGAAGCACTGGCGCAAGACTTCT
>NC_061100.1:9542713-9593013 GCF_015104395.2 Macrobrachium nipponense
TGTAGTTACCTCTTCGGATGGCAACCGAGAGGTCTATTGTCTATTATTTTAAGGATATTTAATCGTTACTCCCTGCAGCCTTCCAGGAGTTTCCGATTTATCTTTTACCGTTGTATGGTAGTGTTATGACGACACAAACACATCTATATATTTAGCGTTTTCTGTTTCGCTTAAATATACCAGATTGAGAGTCTCTTTCTGCTCAAAAATAACGGACCTATTTCTTCGTAGAATAGGGCAGCTGGCAACCCAGACATAAAGTTAAGAGATGACGATCGTAAGCTGCTGCTGTGTCTGTCCTCCAGTCCAACCGAGCCAGCCCAGTACCAGCTCGTGCGCTGTCATGCGCGGTAGGTTATGTCTCTCTCTCCTGCGGGATTGACTGACTAACCGTATCTCTGTGCTGGCGGTTACGTCTCTCCTGCGGGATTGACTGACTAACTGTATCTGCCCTACAATCACGGACTTTAGCCTAAGATGGAGGGGATTTCTTACATGAATGAATAAACATCGCATTCTTTTTGCCTTACTATGTTCAACAGAGATATCTCTTACTCCTTTCGGTGCTCGTTACCGCACGGTATAGGACTACGAGTCTACTGCAACATTGCACTATTATATGCTCTCCTGCTTAGGCAAAGCGCAGCCTTATTAGGGAAGTAAACATACTGTGTGAGGGAATGGATGAGCTTGCTGGGGACCATTTCCTTCCTAAAGAAGTTTGTTTCCCTGGATAGACTGCAATTTAGTCCTCTACATGTTTTCATACAATCAACTTGCCTGTCAGATATATACTTAGATCCACATGAGGATCTAAGTATATATCTGCCAGGTAAGTATGTATGAAACTTTATTGTATCATAACAATATCATTTTTCCTACCGGGAAAGTGAAATTTTATTCGAGATCTAGGAATGATTCTGAACATCTCTCGGTGCGTCAAGTATCACCTGAGTTGATAGAAAGAAGGTGCTGGACATCTGGAGAGGGTTTCAGATGTCCTGGATCATAATCTGAAAGAAGTGGAAGCAATACGGTCGTCCCTCCAGTCCTCGAAACGAGTTTTTGGAACCAGTGGTCCATATCAACTCTGATCTTCCACAGCTCTCTCATATCTTAGGAAGTATCTTCTCTCGGTCTCTGTTCGGGTTTACGAGAAAGAGCCTATTATAACAACAGGCGTAGAATGTAACGATCCTCTAGAGGTTCGTTACAGGGTTGCAAAAGTCTTTACGAATCGTCTCGATCGACGGCAGCAACTACTGACTTCCGAGTGGAATCTTTCTTTAGAAGTATGTTTAGAGTTGTGGAGACTTTAGGGACGTCCTTTCATTCATCTCTTCGCTATGTTGAGGACGAAGAGGCTTCTTCTTCTCTGCTCCCTTATTCTCGATCCGGGAGCGGTACCATTAAACGCCATCCTATGATATTGAACGGGGATGGATGTTTAGTCTCTTTTCCCCTTTTTCAAACGCTTAGGAAATGTAATAAGATGATTTATGACGTCACAGGGAGCGACAATGACGCTGATCGCCCCATGTTGGCCTTCAAGATCCTAGATTCACAGAGGTCACGTCCTTCCTAGTTCACTTTCCAAGGACCTTTTCCGAGAGAGTCGGTCTACTCTTAACACGAAAGGTACCTATAACCTCTCCGCTCTGAGTCTGACCACGTTCAGACTATTGAGATGTTGACAGGAATAGATTACCGTCTTCCCTTTCCGTCTGAAGAATGGGATAAGCTGGCAGTCACAATTATTAAAGAGTACGCAAATATGTTGTTGACGGCCTTTGGGCTCAGAGATTTGCGTCTGTCAAACAACAAAGCCCTTCACGATCTTTGAGTTCTGTGGAATCTCGAAACTCGCTCACCATCTACTTTTTGTCTCACCTGTTTTCTCGGAGTCAGACACTCGTGCGAGATCAGGTGACATATAGTAGCCCTGAGTTTCTTGTTGACGAAGTTGGTTGCGTTTATACACCCCCGATGATAGTGTAACATGAGACCAGGTTGGACTGTCAGGCATTCGTCCTTCGGGACTGAATCGCCTTTTTGCTCCTTGCTCCTTTCTCCTGGCACCAGAAGCTCAAGTCAGGAGTTGATTCGCTGACGACGTTGGGTTGCGTTGATACACCCCCCCAGGTTTGCTTAGTTTGAATCGCCCAGGCAGTCCAGACACTCATCCTTCAGCGAAGAATAGTGCCTTATGGTCTTCAGGGTACAGCCTTGCTGTCCTTGATTCGTCTGACTGGTCAAGTACAGACGGACTGACTGTGCATGTCCAGATCAAAGCTTTCAATATGGAATTTAACGTAGTCTGAAGTTCTTGATGTCAAAGCATTCGAACCTCTTCTACCTGTTAACTTCTTGCATGTGATCAGAAAGGCCTTCTTCTAACCACCCTAGATACGACAAAGAGGGTTAGTGAGGTTTTAAGCCCATCGTCAGAAGTTTGGCTTTAGTGGACACAAGGCGGTGTGTTCTCTAAGCCTTCCGTTGTGGCCTAAGAATGGCAAACCCGTCTTGTCCTTGGCCAGGAACTTGGAATCGAGGATGGCACAAGTTAGTGGGCAGGAGCCAGAGAGAGTCCTGTGCCCTGTCGGGGGTCTCAAGTTTTATCTACATAAAACTCAAGAAAGTCGAAGTCCTTCGGGCAATCTGCAGTGTTCCGAAAAAGACCAGACTTGCCCATATCAAAGAACACCCTGGCTTTAGTGTTAAGGAGTTCTTTCAAAAAGGCTCCTTCATTGTGTTTGCACAAAGATTTGAAATCTTTTAATCTGAATTCTCACGAGGTGAGGGCGCGGCCTCGGAAGCATTTCAACAGAGCATGGCACTCAGTAACATACTGAGTACCACGTTTTAGCGAAGCAACTCCGTGTTCGCTTCACACTTCCTAAGGGATGTGAAGACGGCATATGAAGTCTGCTGCTTGGTAGGGCCATACGTGTCTGCAGACACAATCTTGGGGGCAAGAAGTACCACTCATCTTATCCTGTAGAAAATGGTTAGGAAGAGCTCTTAATTTAGTTATTGAGGTCGCCGCCAATGGCGACTTCTAACTCTTAAGCCTTAGTTAAAACACCTTAACTTTGGCTAGGTTGGTCAGGTGGTGTATATATATATATATATATATATATATATATAATATATATATATATATATATATATATATATATATATATATATTTATTTATTTATTTATTTTTACTTCTACCTAGCCCTCATGGTAATGGTCAATATGGTCTAGTCACATTGTGGTCACGCCCCCGTTGACAGATCATCTGGAGTGCACCAGCTTTATAGGTCTCTACCTCGCTGGCAACTCTAGTAAAGCAAGAAGAGGACTTGGGTGACAGTAATCACAAAGTCAGCTATGCTAATAGGTGGAACCAAGATGTAAATGATCTGCATGCATTTGTTTCCTAAAATCCTTCTATTCTGTCCCTTCCCACCTCCAACGGTGGGATTCAGCTATATATATATCTGACAGGTAAGTTTCATGAACAAAATTATATTGTTATGATACAATAAAGTTTGTTCATACTTACCTGGCAGATATATATAATCAAGTACCCACCCACCTACCCTCAGGGGACAGTGGAAATAAAAATTATGAATAGAAAATGGGAATGGTTCCTGATACCCGCCTCCCAGCGGCGGGAATGGGTACTAACCACCTGGCCAGACCACTTCATCTCGTTGTGCCGGAAGTTTTTGAAATTCTGTCGGACTTCAGAAAAATACAGCTATATATATATCTGCCAGGTAAGTATGAACAAACTTTATTGTATCATAACAATATCATTTTTGTAATAAAGTATTTTTTACAAGGTAGCTATTGAATAAATTTGTATTTTTGTACATGAACTTTCCTGTCAGATATATACTTAGCTTACGTCTCTGACGTCACGACAGAATTCAAAACTCGCGGCAAACGCGACAGGTAGGTCAGGTGATCTACCTTACCCACCGCTGGGTGGCGGGTGTAAGAACCAATGCCCCTTTCTTGTCAGATTTTTCTGTCGGTGTCGACTACACCTGTCGTCGGTACCTCTTGACAGTTGGATTCTTTTCTCGTTTTTGCCCTGGATTGTTTCTATGGACTTTTGGTGAAGTACCTGATCTTTTGGCTTGGGATTCGCGATTTGTGGACCGTTATTTGACTATTCTTTGGATTTTTCTTTGGATTTATGATGTCTGATGTTGATACTAAGAAAACTGCTATGTTCAGAGTTTGTTCTATGAGTGAGTGTAAGGTGAGGCTACCGAAAGCTGCGGTAGACCCTCACACAGTATGTATGAAGTGTAGAGGGAATGAATGCACCTTTAATAACCCTTGTATTGAATGTGAAAAGCTGAACGAGGATGAATGGAAGTCTTTGTCTTCCTACTTGAAGTTTGAAAAGGATAAAGTTAGGAAAGCTTCTTCTAGGAGCAGTAGTAGATCTCGTGTTAGCGAGTTGGATGTAGATAATTCCATTCTAGATGTAGCTCCTTTGCCAGTTTCAGCTCCTGCTCCCTGCATCGGAGCTGAAGATGCGTCTTCGGAAGTGGCCTCCATGAAAGCCACCATTCGCAGCATGGAGATGAAAATTAAACATTTAGAAGGTAAGAGTGATTCTAATAGTGATTAGTGCAGTGCTCCCAGTGCAGTGGAGGGTGCGTCTGATCGGCTCTCTAATGCTTCCAGGCCTAGACCTCTTCTAGACTCCCAGTCCTAGTGGAGGAGGAAAGTCAAAAGCCGCAGGAAGGTTAGGGAGAACCCCCACCGGTCAGGCGTCCCCTCAGTAGCGCCTGTTGCTCGTTCCCAGGCTACCTTGGATCGCGCCAAGAGAGAAGTCTTGCGCCAATGCTTCTCGTCTTCGTCTTCGCCCTCTCCTAAACGAAGATGGAGCTCTTCGGAAGCCTCGCACCCTTCGAAGAGAGCCTGGCACACTCCCTGCGCCCTTCCCTCCAGCCCTGAAGTTTTTTTGCTGCGCCCTTCCCCCTCCAGCAGCCTGACGGTGGAAGAGCCTGAGGTGGAAGCGAAGAAAGGAAGAGATCCCTTTGAGTATCGTTCTCCGAGCAGAGATCGAGCCTCGTCACCTGTTCAAGATTTTGTGAATTCTCCAGCAAGGGTGTTGGCTAGTCTTCAGGCGCAGATTTCGGCTCTAGCTGGCTCTCTTAGTGTGTCTTCTCGTCGTAAGAAGGACGCCTCGCTTCCTGTAAAGAAGTCCAGGCGCCCCTCTCCTGACTCTAGCTATTCGACGGAAGCGGCCCACTCTCCTGGGCGTTCGGAGTCTCGCATGAGGCTTTCTACATCGGACAAGATCCCGTCTTCGTCCAAGCACCAGTCGCCTGACAGGCATGATGTCTTAGTTTCTCCTTCGGACAAGGATCAGGCGTCTCGTAGGCGATCTTCGCCCTACAGACGCTCTTTTCGAGACAAGATCGCTCCCCTTGACAGGCACCAAGAGCCTAGTAGGCGCTACTCGCCTCGTAGCCGCTCCTCGTCTCGCCCCCCACTCTCCTGTTGACAAGCGCCCTAAATCGGACAGGCGCTCTTCGCTTAGCAGGCGCCAAGAGCCTGTTTGGCGCGTTTCTCCTGGCAGGCGCTCTTCACCTGAGTATCGCTCTCCTCGAGTCAGGCGCCAGGAACCTGGCAGACGCTTCTCCCCTAGTAGGCGCTCGTCGCCAGAGAGCCTCTCTCCTCGGGTCAGGCGCCAAGAGCCTGGTAGCCGCTTCTCTCATGGCAGGCGCTGTTCGCCAGGTAGCCGCTCTCCTTTGGACAGGCGCCAAGAGCCTGATAGAAGTTTTTCTTCAAACAGGCGCTCTGCTCCTGAGGGCCGCCTTGCCCCCGTTAGGCACCAAGAAACTGGAAAACGCCCTCCTCAGGACAAGAAGGATTTTGCGAGTAGGCACGCTCCAGAAGTTTTGTCTCCAAGAGTCAGACGTCAAACTTCTTCAAGAGACTTTTCCAAGGATAGCCGCGCTTCTAAGGATCATGATGGTTCTTCAGCCGAGGAAGAACAGGATCCCTCGGAAGAGGAAGTACCCAAAGACTCCTCTGTTTCCTCGTATAAGAGGTTAACAGATTTGCTCCTTCAAGAGTTCGGAGATACCCTTTCTCCTGTGGCTCCTCCTTCGCCTCTCTCTCTATTCTCCACATCGAAGACTTCAAAGGTTTCATCTTGTGTAAGGATGAAGCCTACAATTTCTATGAAAAAGGCGCTAAGAGGTTTTGGGGAATGGCTCCTTGCTAAGGAAGAGAAAGGGAAGACTGTTTTCTTTCCCTCCGTCTAAGCTGACTGGCAGATTAGGTTTCTGGTACGAATCGGGGGAACCCTTGGGCCTCGCTCTCCCTTCATCTGCGGACTCTGACTTCTCTTCACTGGTGGATTCCGCTCGTCGATCCGCCCTCCTGTCTGCCAAGACTACGGGGGTGATGAACGAGCTTGACCACCTGCTGAAGGGAATGTTCCGAGTCCTGGAAGTTTTTAAATTCCTTGATTGGTCGTTAGGAGTTCTGGCCAAGAAGACTCAGACCCCGGATTCCCTTTCTCCTGAGGATCTTACCAGCGTCCTCACTTGCATGGATAAAGCAGTGAGAGATGTCTCGAATGAAGTCTCTTCACTTTTTGGAGCTGGAGTGATAAAGAAGAGGTCAGTATACTGTTCGTTTCTGACTAAGGCAGTTTCTCATGCACAAAGAGCCTCCCTTCTTTATGCTCAAACCTCTCACTCTTCTCTTTCCCAAGAAGATTATACAGGATGTCTCGAGTGCCCTCTCAGCCAAGGCTACTCAGGACATGTTAGCCCAGTTGGCCAGGAAACCTAGTTCTGTTTTCCAACCCAAGACCAAGAAAGAGACTCCACTGAGGCAGGAGCCCTTTCGAGGAGGCCCCCCTGCCAGAGTTTTTTCAGTTAGAGGAACTAGACCTTTTAAGAGAGGTAAAACCTTCTCTAGGTCAGTCTGAGGGAAGAAATAGCGCTCAAGGACTCCAGACATCAGTGGGTGCCAGACTACTGAAATTTGCCGACGTCTGGGCCCACAAAGGGGCAGACAATTGGTCCCTCTCGATTGTCAGCAAAGGATACCTCATTCCCTTCTCATCAAGGCCACCATTGACGACGACTCCGAGGGAGTTGGTGGCCAGGTACAAGGACCCCATCATGAATCAAGCCCTTTCTCTAGCAGTAGATCTGATGCTAGAGAAGGAGGCTATAGAACTAGTGAAAGATCCCCGCTCTGCGGGTTTTTACAACAGACTGTTCCTAGTTCCGAAGAACTCGGGAGGATGGAGACCGGTTTTGGATGTAAGCGCCCTGAACGTCTTTGTGGAAAAGAGGAAGTTCGCCATGGAGACGACTTCCTCAGTGTTAGCGGCTCTTCGTCCAGGGGACTGGATGGTGTCACTAGATCTTCAGGACGCTTACTTTCATGTGCCGATCCATCCTTCTTCACGGAAGTTTCTGAGATTCATGATGGGAGGAAAGATCTTCCAATTCAAGGCCTTGTGCTTCGGCCTGTTGACTGCACCCCAAGTGTTCACGGGGTTAATGAAAAACGTGGCGCAGTGGCTACATTTGGAGGGAGTGAGGGTGTCACTCTACCTCGACGACTGGCTAATCAGAGCAGAATCACAAGAAAGATGTCAGGGGACCTACAAAAAGACCCTTACATTGGCAAGTTCTCTGGGGCATCTGGTGAACTTCCAGAAGTCTCGATTAATCCCCAGTCAAGAGCGGATCTATCTGGGGATTCGGATAGTTTCTCTGGCTTTTCGGGCTTTTCCGTTGCCAGAGAGGATAGCTCGTTACCACGAGAAACTAACGACCTTCCTAGAGAAAGATGCATGCACAGCGAGGGAGTGGATGAGTCTGCTGGGGACACTCTCCTCGCTGGAGCAATTAGTTTCTCTAGGAAGGTTGCATCTCAGGCCTCTACAGTTCTGCCTTTACCAGAACTGGAGGGGGGTCTCCCTAGATCTGGAGTTCTCCTTCAAGATCTCAAGGGGAATCAAGAGGGACCTTCGGTGGTGGGCGGACCCACTCCGATTTGTGGAAGGAATGTCTCTGCACATGCCGAACCCCAACCATGTGTTGTTTTCCGACGCGTCGGAAGCAGGTTGGGGAGCGACGCTCGGGACAAGAGAAGTGTCAGGCACCTGGAAGGGGGAACAGGTGTCCTGGCACATCAACAAGAAAGTTGATTGCAGTTTGGATGGCATTAAAAGCCTTCGAGCCCCACGTCTGAAATGCTATAGTTTAGGTCAATTCGGACAACACCACAGCCTTGGCGTACATCAAAAAACAGGGGGGGACGCACTCCTTCTCCCTGTACGAAACAGCAAGGGACCTTCTGCTGTGGTCTCAAGCAAGGAATAACAGTCTCCTCACCAGATTCGTACAGGGTGAAAGGAACGTCAGGGCCGATCTCTTGAGCAGGAAGAATCAACTCCTGCCTTCAGAGTGGACCCTCCACTCAGAGGTATGCCAAGACCTGTGGAGAAGATGGGGCAGACCTCACATCGACCTCTTTGCAACAGCAAGGAACGCAAGGATAGAACTTTACTGCTCCCCGATCTCAGACCCAGGGGCAGTGACAGTGGATGCGTTTCTCCTAGACTGGACAGGACTAGATGTCTACGCCTTTCCCCCCTTCAAGGTACTGGGACAAACCCTCAAGAAATTTGCGATCTCGGAGATGACAAGAATGACGCTAGTAGCTCCGTTCTGGCCCGCCCAAGATTGGTTCACAGAGGTACTGGAATGGTTGGTGGACTTTCCAAGAGCACTTCCACAAAGAGTAGTTGTTCCGACATGACATACAAACCTTCGGTCCTTTTACAATAGGAAGGTTACTAGCGGCAGCTGGATAGGTCGTAAGCTTTCGAACAAGGGGTTCGGTAGTTAACTGCTTGTCCGACAGGCGCGCGCGCGTCCGGGAGGTAAACAATCACTTTTGCTTTCGGCCTCACAGCGAGTGGACGTGTGTTTTCTACACGCTCTGCCCGCTTCTTCGTCATTTGCTTTCCTTGTTTGTATGGTTGTGTTTCTCTCTTTCTGTGAAGATTATTGCAAGTACAATCATTTCTCTTGTAATTATTCATTTATTCAAGTGAATTATTTGATCAATCATGGATTCTCCGCGCCCTGCTACCATCCGGCGATTGTGCCTGGGAACCGAGGGGCGTAAATGCGGAAAATTCCGCTCCTTCCCTGAAATCGATCCTCATGTGCTGTGCTCGGTGTCGGGGGCGTGAGTGTACCCGCGCCGAGCCTTGTGAAGTGTGTGTCTTTTGGTCGGAGGCGCAGTGGGGCATGTACGAGGGTAGGAAGAAGCGAAGGCCGACAAAGGAGTCGTCGGAGAGCTCTCCCGCGACTCCTTTGGTTACGGACACTTCATCTTCTTCCTGCCCCCTGCTCAGCTCCCACGTTTGGCGCCTTCGGGGGGGGGGGCCCCTGCGGGGGGGGGGGGGGGGGGGGTTTCCAGGTCCTTCTCCTCACCCGATCTGTCGAGTGTGGAGGAGGGCGCTAGGTACCCTGACGTAGAGTTGTATTCTGGGTCCTCTATCCGTTCGTCTACACTGCGCGGACGGGTAGAGGCTCCTGCTAACCACCCGACCTTTGCTTCCTCAGGTGCTGTTGCTGCGAAGGACGACCTTGGACAGGTGTGGGCATCATTGGGCTTGCAGGGCGTGCTGAGTGTCCAGGGGCTGCTCTACCATCTAGCTGGCTCGGTTGCGGTCACGCATGCCACGGTGACCACCACTACCACGACCTTGTCCGACCCCTGGTGGGGGGGCTATGCTTCCACCTCCTCATCTGGTGTATTCCCCGCATGCGGTGTCTGTAACACCAACTTCATCGGTGCAGGGGCCGATCGCCGTACCACGGGGGAGTGTGATGCCACAGCCGCCTGGGTTTGCCGTGCTGCCTCGACCAGACTTCGTGTGCCCGAAGAGCTCGCCCCTGGACCTCCCGCCAGTACCAAGGATGTCGGTGTCGCTAGTCCGTCCTCCTGGCCTGACTGTACCTCCTGCCGTACCTGCCCAGCCGCTGACGAGTGATGTGATGTTGCCGACCACCGCTGCCGTTCCTGTACCCGTTCCTGCCGTCTCTGTTCCTGCTGTTCCTGTGATGCCTGCACCTGCTGATGTCGTTCCTGTTCGTACCGCCGCTGCTCCCGATGTCGGTCTGTCTGGACAGGTGCGTCCGGGCCCTGTTGCTTCGGCAACAGCAGCCCCGCTCCGCCCTGGGATGCTGACTTGACATCGGTCCTGAGGAAGCTGACGAAGAAGAAGAGGAAGAGGAGGAAGGTGTTGTCGTCGTCTTCTTCGTTGTCGTCGTCGTCTGCCGCCTCTCCCCCTTCATCTTCTAAGGCTTCGCAGCCTAAGAAGGAGGTGGTTGCCTCCTCCCCCCCTAAGAAGTCTCCTTCGGGAGCTTCTAAGGGCCCGTCTCACTCCGGTGAGACGGGGGGTTTTTCCGCTGGTCATCCTGCTCCTTCGGGAGCAGGGCCCGTCTCTTCTTTAGCAAGGAAGAAGACTACGGGGACCAGAGGGGTGTCTGCTAACACCAGCACTTCCTCGCCTGGTGTCAGTGGTTCTGCCACTGCATCAGGTTCCGTCTCGGCATCTCGTTCGCGGGAGGTACCGAGTGTACAGTCGCCTACCAGCGATCGTACAGCCAGGAACCAGACCTCTGAGCCCGCTCAGCGTCAGGTTCACGGCACGGAGCGGAAGACTGGTGACAGCCGCTCACGCGACTCACCAGACCAGCTCTTGCTCTCGCGGCGACCAGCTGGCTACCCTGGCTGACGTGACGGTCCACGACCGGCCACGGGCTGAGGCTGGGAAGTGGTCCCCCCATTTGCCGGTGCCAGCCACGGCTGGCACCAGCGATGTGACGTGCTGTGAGGACAAGCACCGGTCTCATCGTGACAGTGGAGCCTGCAGGTCGCCTGACCATCGTTCTCACAGAGAGCGTTCGGGTACGGCAACCAGCACCAGCTCTTCTGACACTCGAGATCGGGGCCGCTGTGCTCAGTCCAGCTGTTCTCCACAGCGAGACGGTTCGACCAGGCCTGCAGCTCGATCGCCACCGCGGGTTGACGATCGCCTGCAGCCCTCCAAGCCTGCTGGTTCTGCCAGCGAGCGAGGGGGGAGCTTCAGGTCTTCCTCTCCCGTGCCTTCAACCTCTTCGGGCTACACCGGGAGGAGCGAGGTATTGAGGGGTGCGCCCCTCATGATCCCACCACGACGCCCTACTTACCAGGCACGGTTCTAGGACCGGCCAGGACGTATGCGCAAGTGGCTGGAGGAGACCGAGAGGGGTCTGTCGCTGCTCCCCCCCTCGAGGGGGGAGGGTCTCGGGAGCTGCTCCTGTTCGAGGGACTGGACGGTCCTACTCATCAGGATGCAGTCACGCCGGAGATCCAGAGGAACTTTGCCGAGGTAATTGCGCTGATCCATCAGCACAACGACCTCGGGGAAGGGTCGCCACTCCCACCTTCCGAGCCCACGTCCCGGCTCGAGTCGTTCTGGGGCCCGAAGAGGGAACCCAGACCGACGGTGGGATTGCCGTGATCGGAACTCGCCGACTCGGTTCTGGACCAGGTTGAGTCTCTTGTCTCAGGGCAAGACGGCTCTCTCAAGTCCGGCAGGTTGAGCAAGCTGCTTCCGCCTCCTGTACTGCGACAGCTGCGTTTCTACGTGCCGTCTGAAGACCCGATGCCGCCCAGACAGGTGAACCCGGAGTTAGCCAGGCTAACACCAGGGGTGTCTCTGCAGCAGCTCCTGTCAGAGAACCTATGGTTCTCGCAGCAAGAGGCACTTGGCCTGGAATCCACTGCCCATGGCAGCTTTCCAGGCCGTCTCCTGGATAGACCTGTGGTCCTCACAGTGTCTAAGGTCGCAGCCAACTCCGGGGGAATCTCTCCCGAAGAAGACTCGGCCTTCAGGAGGCTTTGCCAGTCTGGGGGAAGAGCCATCTCCTTCCTAGCCCACCAGACTGTAAACCTGTGGGCCAACCTGGTACTCCGACTTAGGGACGCTGTCCTTACTCGAGTATCCAGGGCGGCTGGGCGTGAGGCGGCATTAGGGCTTCGTAATGGACCTTTACGGAGTTCCTCATCTCTCTTCCCAGGAGAGATGGTGGATGCTGCGGTGGACAGACGGCGCACTGATGACAGTGACCGTCTGGTACACCAGGCAGTTTCGAAGGCTTCTGGGCAGCCTCGAACTGCGGCCAAGCCAAAGAGCTCGGCTAGCGCTTCCACGGTGGCTAAAAGACGGTAGTGCCGTCAAAGCCACCGTGGATCAAAGACTCTGTCTTCTTCGTCTTCTGCAAAGGGGGGCCGTAACCAGCCCTCCTCCCAGCCTTCCTTCTCGCGAGGAGGGTCTGGGAAGAAGTCGAAGAAAGGGGGGAAACGCTAGGGACGGCGTTCCCCCTCACTGCTGCCGGAAGTTGGGGGTGGGGGGGTGCCTGGCCAGCCATTGGGCAACTTGGCAGCGCTACAGCGCCGAGACTGGATCGTAGATGTCCTTCAGGAGGGATATCTATTACCCTTCGAATCTCGGCCACCCCTCACCTCCAACCCGATCTAACAGCAGTCATACGTTCCAGGCTCTTCGAAGGACGTAGCATTAAGACAGGAGATCTAGACCATGCTGAGCAAACGAGCTGTAGAGATTGTCACGGATCAGTCACCGGGCTTCTACAGTCAACTTTTCCTGGTGGAAAAGTCTACGGGGGGCTGGCGCCCGGTGATAGATCTCTCTCCCCTGAACCGGTTTGTTCGCCAGACCCGGTTCACAATGGAGACGGCACGCTCCGTGCTCGACTCCATCAGGGAGAACGATTTCATGCTTTCAGTGGACCTGAAGGATGCGTATTTCCAAATACCCATCCATCAGTCCTCTAGAAAGTACCTCCGCTTCATCCTCGACGGGACGGTGTACCAATTCTGGGCACTTTGTTTCGGTCTCTCAACCGCCCCACAGGTGTTCACGCGAGTGTTCACTCTTGTGTCTGCTTGGGCCCATTCGCACAGGATACGTCTGATGAGGTATCTCGACGATTGGCTAGTCCTGGGGAGCTCGCAGTTGCTACAGGACAGGGATCGGCTACTCGAGTTCTGTCGCGATCTGGGGATCGTTGTGAACTTCGAGAAGTCCGATCTCGAACCCAAGCAGAGGATGAAGTACCTGGGTATGCTGATCGACACGGTAGCAGGGCGAGTCTTCCCCGCAGACTCACAGATCAGCAGATTCAGGGAGGCAGCCGACCAGTTTCTGTCTCGGCAGGAACAGGCAGCTCAGCGATGGCAAGTCGTGATCGGACACCTGTCGTCACTCGAGAAGTTAGTCCCTCACGGGCGTCTTCACCTGCGGTCTCTTCAGTGGAGACTAAAGGAGAGTTGGTCACAGGCAACGGATCCCCCGAGCTCTCCAGTGTCACTGACACCGGAGGTGAGGCAGGACCTAGCCTGGTGGCTGGACGACAGGAATCTCTTAAAGGGAGTGCCTCTACGCACTCTCTCTCTCTCTCTCTCTCTCTCTCTCTCTCTCTCTACCGAGGGGTGGGGCGCACACCTGGAGGAGTTGCTGACTTCAGGAGTGTGGGACGAGCACGACAAGCACCTTCACATCCAATGTACTGGAACTCAAGGCAGCGTTTCTCGCGCTCCAAGAGTTTCAGGACCGCTTGATGGGACACTCAGTGGTGTTGATGTGCGACAAACACCACGGTGGTGGCTTACGTCAACAAACAGGGGGGCCTAGTGTGTCTCCCTACCGTTGTACCAGTTTGAACTCGTCGGCAGGTGCACAAGTGGGCCGAGGCTCACTCAATAGAGCTGTCGGCACGCTACATTCCAGGGAAGAGGAATGTAGTAGCAGACAAGCTCAGCCGTCGGGATCAGGTGATAGGGACCGAATGGGCTCTACACCAGGACGTGGCGGAAAGGCTCTTTGACCTGTGGGGGTGACCAGTCGTGGATCTGTTCGCCACCCGGCACAACAGAAAACTTCAGGTTTTCTTTTCAGCCGTGCCGGACCCACGGGCAGCTGCAGAGGACGCTCTTCAACACCCGTGGGACAACCTCTTCGCTTACGCCTTTCCCCCGTTCAGCCTGATTTGCAAGGTGATCAGTCGAGCACTGGTCACCCCGAATCTCAGGATGATCCTGGTGGCTCCCAAATGGCCCCAGGCCATTTGGTATCCGGACCTGCTGGCTCTTTCGCGGAGAACCGAGAGAGATTCCCCTTGGCACAACCTTCTCGTCCAGCCACACGTAGAGCCGGTACCACCAAACAGTCCAGTCCCTTCGTCTTCACAGCTGGCTGTTATCCACCATCTCCTGCGAACGAGAGCTTTTCTCGTAGCGCAGCAACAGAGATGGCTGGAAACGTCCGTCAGTCCTCTGCAGCTGCTGTACCAGGGAAAGTGGGCCGTCTTCTGTGGTGGTGTCGTAGACGGGGTATATCTCCTCTCAGAGCCACTCTTCAGCAGGTAGCGGATTTCCTCGTTTTTCTTCGCCGAGAGAAGCTCCTCTCAGTCCCCACAGTCAAAGGATATAGAGCCGCCCTGGCACTAGTTCTGAAACTGAGGGGACTGGATATCTCGAACTCGTTCGAGATCTCCTTGCTCATGAGGAGCTTCGAAAGGTCTTGCCCACCCAGGGAACTCACGCCCCCTGCGTGGGATGTGACTCTCGTCCTTAGGAGTTTGAATCGAAGACCCTTCAAGCCACTCCGAGAGTCGTCAGACAGGGATCTGACCCTCAAGACCCTCTTCTTGCTGGCCCTGGCATCGGCGAAGAGAGTAGGGGAACTTCATGGTCTTTCCTTCGATGTACGACACTCCAGGGGATGGGGATCTGTGACGCTCGATTTCGTCCCGAACTTCGTTGCGAAGACTAGGAAACCTTCGGTCCCTGACGACAGGTTCGAGTCTTTCACGATTCCCTCTCTAATGGACTTCACCGATAATGATGCGGATGAGATGCTGCTTTGTCCTGTGAGGGCGCTACGGCGCTATCTGAAGAGAACTCGGCACCTCAGGCCTGAGTGTCGACTCCTCTTCGTTAGCACCGGGGTAACCAAGAAAGAAGTATCCAAGAACACACTTTCGTTCTGGCTGCGTGAGGTCATCAGGAGGGGGGTAGAGGCTGATGGTAGTGACGACATCCGTACGTCCCGTCCGAGAGCTCACGAAGTCGGAAGTATTGGCCCCTCGTTGGCGTTTCGTAAGAACTTCTCCGTGGCGCAGGTCCTGAAGGCAGGTGTTTGGGCTAACCAGACTACCTTCACCTCCTTCTACCTTCGGGATATTGCCCACAGGTCCTTGGATACCTTTTCCTTGGGACCCGTGGTGGCTGCTCAACAAGTTGTGTAGCTAACCCAGACCCTCGCAGGCTGAACAGCATCGAGTCCTGGTGTGACTGTGCGGATGGATGTGTGAATGAGTGAGTGACTGGCTTCTCTTCCCATCTTTTCCTCCTCCTCTACGTGGGCAGAGGGTCACGGTCGGCACTACGCTGGATGAGGACGAGATGCAGGTGAGCTATATGACAAGAGCCCCATTCTATCCCTTTCATTAGGGATAGAAGCAGAATATCCACCACTTCCTCCTACAAGGGGGGGGAAGTGGATGCCAACAAGAGACAAACCCATGACTTTATATTTGCTCCTGTACAGGAACAAGTTCTTACATTGCTGGTACGAAGAGACACGCTTGCTCTCTTAGTAACTTGTCCAGAGGTCTGACCATTGATCCTGCGGTGCAACACCCCGATCAATCGGACAGAGGCTTTGATCCCTCCCTCGCTCTTACGACCAGGGAGGCATTCCAAGGTTGGGCGAACACCAGTCTGTTCACAAAAGACTCAGATTCCTCCCACCAAGAAGTGAGTCTTCCTATTGTAAAAGGACCGAAGGTTTGTATGCCGTGTCGGAACAAATGACAATTTGTCCAAAATTGCATTTTTTCCTCCTAACTATACAAAACCTGAGGTTCTTTTACAAACATAGTCCCACCTCATGCCACCCTCACTCTGCAGTTTTTTTGCTTGGGTCAAAAGCAAAAATGATTGTTTACCTCCCAGTCGCGCGCGCGCGCCTGTCGGACAAGCAGTTAACTACCGAACCCCTTGTTCGAAAGCTTACGACCTATCCAGCTGCCGCTAGTAACCTTCCTATTGTAAAAGGACCTCAGGTTTGTATAGTTAGGAAAAATGCAATTTTGGACAAATTGTCATATTTGCTCAGACAACCCCACTTCGACAGGTATTACAAAAACCTCCCCGCTCTCAATCTGACTGGCTTTCGACTGTCAAAAGTCTTGTCAGAGCGAAGGGGTTTTCGACATAGGCTGCTAAGGCTATTGCCTCAGCTAGAAGACCTTCGACCCTTAAAGTCTACCAGTCGAAGTGGGACGTTTTTCGCCGGTGGTGCAGAAACCAGAAGTTTTCCTCTTCCAGTACCTCTGTGACTCAGATCGCAGACTTCCTCGTTTTCCTCAGAGAAAAATGCGGTTTGGCAGTCTCTACCATCAAGGGCTATCGGAGCATGCTGGCTGCAGTGTTCAGACATAGGAACTTAGATCTTTCGGATAACAAAGATCTGCATGATCTATTAAGATCTTTTGAAACTTCCAAGAAAGCTTCAACCAAAGTTCCAAGTTGGAATCTGGATGTGGTTCTTAGTTTCCTAAGGTCCTCGAGGTTCGAGCCACCCCAGTTAGCCTCCTTCAAAGAACTTACGAGGAAGGCTCTGTTTCTCATGGCTTTGGCATCTGCTAAAAGGGTTAGTGAGCTTCATGCCCTAGAAGGAAGGGTAGGTTTCAAAGGAGGTTCCGTGATTTGTTCCTTCCTTCCTTCCTTCGTTTTTAGCAAAGAATGAGAACCCCTCAAATCCTTGGCCAAGGAGCTTTGAGGTTCGTGGATTATCTGCCCTGGTAGGGGAAGAACCCGAAAGGACTCTTTGCCCTGTTAGGAGTTTAAAATACTACCTTCAGAAGAAGAAGACCCATAAGGGCATTGAGGGACAGACTATGGTGCTCTGTAAAGGACCCCAGTAGACCATTGTCTAAAAATGCGCTGTCTTTCTTCATTAGAAGTCTAGTGAAAGAAGCACATAGATCTTGTAATGAAGAACATTTCAAGCTCCTAAAAGTCAAGGCTCACGAGGTGAGAGCCATTGCCACTTCCTTGGCCTTTAATAAGAATATGTCTCTTCAGAATGTGATGAAAACTACATTCTGGAGATGCAATTCAGTATTCGCCAACCACTACCTTAAAGACGTCAGGATTACGTATGACGAGTGCTTCGCATTAGGCCCGTACGTATCGGCGGATTCGGTGCTGGGGCAGGGAGCTGGAACATATCCTTTGTAGTTTTTTCCCTTGTTTTTGGTATTGTGTTCATATGGTTTTATGAAAAATGATGCAGGTAGGCATCTTTTTTCTGTTCGTAGTGCTAATAACTTTGAGTTTGGTTAGGTGATCGGATTTGGTCTGAAGCTCCCTGCAATGGTAGTGGACAGGTTCTGTCATAGAAGAGGGCGAACCCCCATTGACATGATCCGACTTGGATTCTACTAAGTAAGCGGATATCAAATCCCTTTAGTAGACCCAAAGAGTCTTTTCAGCTGTAGGTCACGCCCTCGCTGTAGCTCTTCTGGCTATGCAGACTAATAGACAGTACCTATGAAGTCTTCAGCCTAAACAGGTAAGAACCAAGGTTATTTATACCCTACAACAGGTGTTGTTTTACCTTTTCTTTGTTAATTTCTGTCTCTTACCCTCCACCAAGGGTGTCAATCAGCTAAGTATATATCTGACAGGAAAGTTCGTATACAAAAATGATATTGTTATTTTACAATAAAGTTTTGTACATACTTACCTGGCAGATATATACGATTGATGGCCCGCCCAGCCTCCCCTCAGGAGACAGGTGTAAGAGAAAAAATCTGACAAGAAAGGGGCATTGGTTCTTACACCCGCCACCCAGCGGCAGGTAAGGTAGATCACCTGACCTACCTGTCGCGTTTGCCGCGAGTTTTGAATTCTGTCGTGACATCAGAGATGTAAGCTAAGTATATATCTGCCAGGTAAGTATGTACAAAACTTTATTGTAAAATAACTATCATTTTTCTCAATCAAAACATATGCTAACTTTCCTCTTTCAACAACTTTCTGGTTATTGCAAATTAGGCCCCATGATTTCTTATGGTGCGAAAACAGACAGAGGCCCAGGGACCGAAAGCGATTGCGTCACACTACGGCGATAATTCGGCAGTAAAACATCATATATCCAAAAAGTAAATAATAAAGATATATATGCGCATTATGATTATATCAATTACATGAATAGCTGATAACAATCTGCATGAATAACTGGTAAACTGTTCTGCAAGAAAGTTGAGTATAGCAATTATTTACAATAGGTACGAATGTAAAGATGTTGTGACGTCATAATACAGGACTTAGAAGAACGTTCTAATTCCGAAAAATAATTACTTAAATTTGAGTCAGAATAGAGTTACTTTTTCAATAACGAATATTTTCAAATTAATTATCATAAATGTGTAAAATATTGATGTTTTACTATTTATTTTAAAAAAATTATCTAAGTGCACGCTTCGTCGCCGCCTTCTACCAAAACAGTTGTTTACTTAAAAACGTCCTGGTAAGGGACCGTGTTCCGATTGTTGTGATGAAAGTGCCCCAGTGTCTGTGGATACAAGTGGTGTGCGGATTTATCACAGGAAATTGGAAGTTTGTTGACACAAGCGACTCCGTAAACATCGAGATGGCGTCAATCTTCTAAAATATTGAAGCGTAAGTAAAAACTTCGAAAGCATTTTGGTGAGATTTACACTGCCGTGGACACCCTTTTTACTACCCTCTGTTTAAATCTTAAGATTTGGCCTTAATTTCTAACTTTGGAGAAAATACTTACTTTGAAAGGAAAGTAGAGGTCTTTAGCTCCGTTTCTCACCAAGAAGTAGTCGCGACTGATGCCCATCTCCGGTGTTAAGACGCGTTATAATGTACTTTTTCGGAGGGTGGCATGCATTGATAGTCGTTGGCCTGCTGCAGGCCATGCGGTGTTTTACCCTATATAACGTTTATTGATCTTACTCGAGATTGTAGCTATAATCAGCACAATAAAACATTTTGTTGCCTATACAGGCGGTCCCCGGGTTACGACGGTTCCGGCTTACGACGTTCCGAGGTTACGACGCTTTTTCTTAAATATTCAATGGAAAAATCCGTCCTGGGTTACGACGCTTGTTCCGAGGTTACGACGCTGACGCTTCCGACGCTCCGAGTTAACGACGCTTTTAAAAAACTCATACTATGATAAAACTCCTTTATAGTTTAGCACAGTATATTAATAAAAATAAGTTTCTGGTTAGATTACAACAAAAATTTTGAGGTTATGATGATTTTCGACACTTTTTATGTCGTATTTTTCTATGTTTTTTAGTGACGCCTCATATGCGGAACTAGTTTCCGAGCGAATGAATACATACTAGCTTGCGGTGCGCAAAGTTTACATATAACAGTCCAAAAGCACAAATAATGAAAAAAATCATTGCTTGTTTCCAGTAATAATAACAAAACGAAGTTTCTGGTTAGATTACAATGAGAGAGAGAGAGAGAGAGAGAGAGAGAGAGAGAGAGAGAGAGAGAGAGAGAGAGAGGCGTCTTCCGACGCTCCGAGTAAGGACAGAGAAGTGTTCGTTTTGTTAAACGGCCTCTGACTCATGCCAGTAAATGTTTTGTTGATACTAATAATATAAGCCTATTTAAAGATACGTTTACTTTAATTAGTCTATATGATACGTAAATAGTAATCAACTGTTCTTGTAGCTCTCAAGATTTGGCAAAATCGAAGTATCCAAAGAGAGACATTATCCAGTACACTGGAACCTTGACATACGAATTTAATTTGTTCCGTTACCATCGTCGTATATCAAAACAGTTGTATCTCAAAGCATTTTTTCCCATTTAAATAATGTAATATGTATAATCCGGTTCTAGCGGTAAATGAAACACCTAAACACAGCTAAATTACATACACAATTTATACACAAATAAACGAGTAATAACACACATAATGATAAATAACATAGCAATGTGATAAATGATAATAAATGTTAATAAAATCAATTAAAAAAAGAAAGGAATTTTACTTACCACAACGAAGATGACGTGAGGCCAGCAGGGGGAAGAGGTAGGGAAGGGTGGCAGGGAACGATTTGTTCTCTTTTTATTTACGTATGTACACTAATAACTACGTAATAAACACAATGAAATAACATTGCTAAACTAATATTTTATTTTTTTTATTTTAATCAGTTTGTAGTTAGAAATAATGGTGATGCCTTTGGAAGGTTTTATGCTTTGCTATAATTTCATGTTTTGCTTCCATCGAAATCATTTTCTTGGGTTTTTTCTTATCACCTGCTTTGTCTTTAGCTTTGAGACCCATGGTTAAATAATAAAATAGACAAAATAACACGAAAAATAGGCGCAAATACAACGAACTAAACGACGACGTGTTAACATCGCAGCACCAACAAACAAACAGACTGAACGCCATTTATCGGTCGCCTATACAACTAACACTCATCGCAAAATCGTATCTCAAATATTTCGTTGTTATATCAAAGCTTATATTTCGCAAATTTTCTGTTGTATCTCAAAACATTCGATATTAGGGCAATCGTATGTCAAAGTTCCAGTGTAATTTGATCAGAGAGAGAGAGAGAGAGACGCCTTGGCAACAATGGTCACCGTCTCGGGATTGACGTAACATTTATTTTCGAACAGATAGGACAGAGAATGTTCGTTTCATTAAACGGCCTCTGACTCATAGCAGGAAATGTTTTGTTGATACTAATATATAAGCCTATTTAAAGATACGTGTACTTTAATTAGTCTATATGATACGTAATAGTAATCAGCTGTTCTTGTAGCCCTCAAGATTTGGCAAAATCACTCCAGGTTGTACATAAAACTTCAAGAATGTAGTGTCACCAGAGGATTACAATAGTTTTTTACCTTCAAGAACCAGCATTCTTTTATGAAAATAACTCCCAGGTTGTACATAAAACAACTACAGGAAACAACATGTAGTGTAACCAAAGGATTACAAGTAAGGTTTTTATAACGTTTTTTATTAGTTTAAGACATATTTCCCAAGCGTCGGTTCCGGTCGGCTTATTGACGATTTTTCGGCTTTACGACGCGTCCTCCAAGAACGGAACCCCCGTCGTAACCCGGGGACTGCCTGTATTAGTGGAAAGTATAGAAAACTTGTTTGTTCCTTGGTCTGGGTTCATGTTTGAACTGAATTCAGTTTTACTTTGTAATAATGGTGGTTTTTATTCCTTAGTACCATCACAACTGAAACTCCACCCCAGTTGCGTTATTTTGAATTATTGTTAAACATATTTTTGGTCCTAATTTCACTCCACATTTCCACTGGAACCACGTTTGCTGTTCCTGGTTCCTAAGCAACTTTACTCCACCAGAACAAACCCAGTTACGAGCAGCAGATGATGAGGTAGATCTAGGGTACCTATATTTGCGGCGGGGCCCAGACTATGGCAGTTGCTGTTTTTCTATTTCAGTTTTACCTCCTGCAACAAGAATTTTAAGTAATAATTTTATTCGACGACTGTAATAATTTAACCTCTGAACTCTTATCCTACGGTTAAAAGGGGATCCCCTTGGGAAACCAGAGGGTTTTGGGTGGGGACAAAACCCCCCCAACTCTAGCCTACAGTAAGGGGACCCCCAGTGGGAACCGGGGTTTTGGTTGGGGACAAAAACCCCAACTCTAGCCTACAGTAATGGGGGACCCCCAAGTGGGAACCGGGATTTTTTGGGTTGGGGACAAAACCCCAACTCTATCCCTATGGTAAGGGGGACTTCTTTAGTGAGGGAAAAAATGGGGGTTTATGGGAGGGATACATTTATTTAGTCCAGAATCAACGTTACAGTATGAACCCCTACATTGCTATCGGGACCGAGTTACATAGAGCATTTTCCTAATTTGTTTTTTAAAACAGTGTTATATGAATTCCTAGTGTTTATTCCTTTTTTCTTTTTATCGTAGTACGTACATAATTGTATGAATAACCTGGTTTTGTCATATTCTCAACCTAATAATTTCCACCCATACATACTTTGAAATAAAATTATGTTTATAATTGGAGGACCAGACAAACCTAAAAAACGCCTACCGTGTTTGATAATAGAAAGTAGGATTTTAGGACGTTTCTACCTATTACGTGAAAAGTGCACATTAAGTGGGATATATTACATACATCCTTTATAACATGATTTTTACACAACGCACTCCTTTCCCTTTCCCAGTATTCACGTCTGACTGTTTGCCGTTTTCAACCATTTTATAATGCATTTTCTCACCCATAGCAAGTACCTGGATTAAAATTTGAACATTATTATTTATAACACCTGCATTTGCATTATTAACAGGGGGTCCTCGAGTTTACGACGTTGATCCTCCCGTTCTTGACGATGGCATCGTAACACGATTTTCCCAGCAAGTAAGTTCTGGAACATTGAACAAAAATACCACATTGATTTAATGTACAAATACCGATCAATAACAACGAGAGAACAATTCCTTAAAAATGGACCTTTATTAGTTTGATTGGCTTGCCACACTGGAGATGGAAAGCTGCGGTGCTGGGAGAGACTGAGGGAGGTTAGTGAAGAGAAAAAGAACCTCCACCCTGATCGAAGGAATGAATTCTTGCCTATGGTTGTATAGTATGTCGAATAGCTAGCCTAACCTGTTTACCTTGTTTGGGGTTTGGCTTCATTTGGCATCCTAGGTAGTAAGCCAAAGTATATTAGCTAGGCTAGCTAGCTCCTTTTACAGAATTAGTCTAGCCCCACAGCAATTCTCACATTTTGCTTTATTTTGTAAAGGCCTTTAATCTACTCAAGAAAAACAATGGTTTTCCTTGTTTTCACATTAGCTGGCCCTTTATGACCCGGGGTGCTGACGTTCTCCTCCTTGGCGATGGTAAGTGCGGTTAGGCATACGTTTTCCAAAACAAACCTGTCTCGTCTACGTTTAAACACTTGCTGAGTCAGATAATAACCCCCCTCCTTAATTATCTCAGACCAACGCTTTAGGAAAATTCACCTCGCTGCTTTTCTCATTCCCCACTAGCCAGCTTCACCTTGCAATAATTTAAGGTTATGGTAATTGGGCCCCGAGCCTTAAATTCGCATAAACCCTCAACCCCTAACCCCTTAGCCACAAACTCTTCACTTTCACTTGCCCTCCCCCTTTTCTTTTTTCAACGCTTCAACAATCTTTTCGCCTTCTCCTTGAACTTCACCATAAGGCCTGACTGGGCGGATTACCGCCGTTGATTTTGGTGCTTCCAACCAAGCTACCAATAACCTTTCCATTTCAATTATTAGACCACTACCGCTGCTTAGTTATCACCTGTCGGGCTCTTTCACTAGGAGCAGATCCTTTCACATGTTTCCAACGATGCGCTCTTTATTTTCTTTGATTAATGGTAGCAATCGGTCGAACGGCTAAGGCCAAGCCGAGGCGGCCCAATGTTTGTTGGCGTTTCTCCTTTTTGTTTTTTTCCCTTCTCGATCGCTTTATAATGTCCACTTTAATTTCCATGGTGATGGCCTTTCTTTCTTTCGATGCACTACCATCAGAACGAGTCCGCCTTGCACTTGGGAGCCCATAACAAAGAGCAAAAAGTTTACAAAAACGATACAACATCGGGGAGGGGAGCGAGAGGCAGTGTTCAAAACAACCAAAATGGCGTAATGGGCGAGGACTGAGGCCAGTCCTCCTCCCCCACCCCCACAAAGCGTATTCTTCCCGCCGTGGCGCCTGGAACTAGTTCGCAGTTTGTTTACGTTGCTTACGACGCTAAACCGCGTAAGAAACGGAAACGACGCAAAACTATTATTTTTTATATTTTTATGGGGGCGCGTTCGTAACCACGAACATCGGTGAAGTCGAGGACGCCAAGCGTAACCCGAAGGACTTACTGGTATATCATTATCTTCATTTTTACAGAACATTACAATTTACAACTTCCCTTTCCAGTTTCCTTTTCTACTTAATCCAGTTATGTATGATTACTTTTAACATTTTACAATCCTTCCTCAACCTTAAAAGTTAGGATTATATATATGTTAGTTTACCTTCTAGTTTTACTTTCTTGAAGGGGAGTACCCGGTCCGGCTAGGTTGGTTATCTATAAGGGGGCTTTGCCCCCCCCCCCCCCCCCCCCCCCCAGTTAGGCAACATACCCTACTAAGTTAGGTTTGTTATATGTTTGTTTACCTTCTAGTTTTACTTTCTTGAATGGTGTTACCCAGCCCCCCGGTCAGGCAACATTGCCTGCTAGGTTAAGTTCCCTACTAGGTTAGGTTAAGCTAGTTTGGTTTAGTTAGGTTAGTTCTTTAAGGGGGGCCAAGCCCCCCCGGTCAGGCAACATCCCCTACAAGTTAAAATAGTATGGTTATATGTTAATCTATGGTTAATTTTGTATTTATGTATTTATTAATTCATGTTTGGGACCTATCACACATTTACCATCCAGAACTTAAATCCCACCCTCCCCTGGGCCCATTATATATGTACGTATTTGTATTAATTCTTATTTTGAACCCATTACACATTTACAGTTAGTTCCTTAACCAACCATTTTTCTTTTATTACCCCTAACATTGCCAAACTTATTTTGTTAAGTACTTGTACGTTTACCTCATCCCCACACCTTCAATAAAGTGGGCTGAGGTTAATGGTTTTAGATTTTCCGCCAGTAAAACTGTAACTGTGCACTTTTGTCGTATAAGGGGAATCCACCCTGATCCAGATCTATTCATTCATAGGCAGAGAATTCCATGTGTTGGTGAAACAAGGTTTCTTGGCTTGATTTTTGATAGCAAGCTGACCTGGATTCCACATCTGAGAAAATATATTAAGGCAAAAATGCTTAAAAGCAATGAATTTGCTGAAAGTCCGTGTCTCACACTTCGTGGGGTGCAGACTGAACTCAGATGTTGAGATTATATCAAAGCCCTGGTCCTTTTCAAAATTAAGTTATGGGTGTGAGGTGTACACTTCTGCAAAGCCAAATATAGCCTTAAAATGCCTCAACTCAATTCATCATGGAGGAATACGGTTGTGTACTGGAGCATTTAAATCATCTCCCACCGAGAGCATGCTTGTAGATGCTGATGAGGTGCCACTGGATCTTCATTACAAGCGTCTGCTGGTTCGGAGCTGGTATAGATTCCAGAGGCTACCTAAGTCTTTAACCAGCATTTGTATGAGAAATGAAAGGCATTGGCAGTTTTATGAAAATCACCCCAAGCAACCTCATCCATTCGCTTTTAGAGTCAATACTATTGTTCGTGAATTAAACATGCCAAGGGTCGAGATTTTACCAGCAAAATATTCAGTTAGTCCCCCCTGGAACTTCCCAGAGGTAAAATTCTGCAGTATTTCAATTTTACCAAAACAGAATTGTCCAGTGAGGCCACGCGGTCAATATTTTTAGAACATTCCTTGCAACATGACGACTCCACTGCAGTTTTCACAGACGGCTCAAAGTCAGATGCTGGCGTCGGCTTTGGTGTAGTCTTCCCTGATGTAGAGAGGAGTGGCAGGTTATCATCTGTTGCATCAATTTTTACAGCAAGTTATATGGAATTTTAAAGGCTTTAAAGGAAGTTTTAATTCGGAATGAAAGTAATTTTTATTATATATTGTGACTCAAGAAGTGTTCTTCAGTCACTGGAATCTTTTAACCCTTTAAACCCTCTGATTTTAGATATATTGGAATGGCTGCTTTTACTAAAAAGAAGAGGAAAAGAAATAAAGTTCTGTTGGGTGCCTTCTCATGTTGGGGTGGCTGGGAATGAGAAAGCTGACCAACTTGCAAAGTCTGCGGTCAGCTCCCCAGAACCCACAAGATGCCTACTACCATATCGAGATTTGTATCCTCTAGTAGGTCAGAGAATTAAAAAATGTTGGCAGTCCCAGTGGGAGGATATTTTAAACAATCAAAAAATGTGTAGTATCACGTCTTCAGTGTCTCCTTGGTCATATCCATATATGCCAAGGAGACAAAAAGAACAGATGTTGTGCAGATTTGAGGATTGGACATACAAGACTCACCCATGGGTTCTTGATGTCTCGTGAAATCCTCCGTTTTGCGAGAACTGTACTGTGCCCTTGACTGTGAGACATTTGCTGGTTGAATGTCCCAGACTTGGGAATTTGAGACATAGTTTCATGTCCTGGGGTCGTGACAGAGTAGGTAATTTTATCCTAGCTACAATTCTTGGAAAGGATTGTAATATAGAGCAGTTATATATTTTTATGAGGGAGGCTGGCCTCCTTAACCAAATTTAAATTATACATAGATTGTCTATGTAAGAACTTTTATATATGAACAAAATTTTTATATAATATATTTATAGATTTTTATATGAAATTTATCAAAAATTTAGTTTTTTTATATTTAATTTATTTCTGTGTCAATTACCCAGATGTTGTGACGCCAGATATAATACACAATCAATCAATCAATCAATCCCCACACCTTCTCAACCAATAGCATCAAAGCATTTTTACTACCCCACCCCACCTCTCCTACCCTGTTTTGTACGGTCCGGTCTGCTTCCACCTAACCGTACAACGGCATTATTGTTGAATCTGCCATCATGGCTTTGTCTGGTGCATCAACTTCGCGCTTGTCCGAGCCCCTCAGCAGGAACACTTTGCCAACTTCATGTAACATTTGTTACTTGGAGTTACAAAGAATTCTCTGCCTATTACTCGGGCAATTATGATAGACTGATCGATTTATGCCAGGACCACAGCCTCCTGAGAAAGCAGGTCTTTTGCCCCCATTGTGGGAATGAGTGCCGTCTAGATTTGCAAAAGAAGTGCTTCGGGTAAATACTTGCACGTTGTTTGTTGGTTTCTACATGTAACCATAATATGTTTCGTCCCTAGATTAGTGTAAATATTAGATTACACCTATACCATTTATGGCCTACTCCATATTTTCATGTTTTGAGGTTTATAATTGGTATTTTTATCTCCACATTTTCTCTTAGGTGTGACCGGACTTATCGGGGCCGTACAGTAAGAAGGTGAAGAAGCGTTGTTCATACTACTTCTCATTATTTAATGGCACTTTGTTCTCTGGGTCCACCTTGATGTTGAGACCGTTCTGTTCTTCGCATACCTGTATGTGAGTGATTTTTTTTCTTACAAGGTTGCGAGGACAGAACTTGGACTGTCAGACACAACATTCAATGATTGGGCCAGCTTCTCCCGGGAAGTAAGTATCTCTCTCTCTCGTCTCCCTCTCTCTCTCTCTCTCTCTACTCTCTTCTCGTCTCTCTCTCTCTCTCTCTCTCTCTCTCTCTCTCTCTCTCTCTCTCTCTCTCTCTCTTCTCTCCCTCTCTTTCTCGTCTCCCTCCTCTCTCATCCGTTCTTGTATTATTATGCAATTTTCCCTACTTAATTACCTTCCCTAACACTACCTTTTATTTCAGGTCATAGTTAATTGGTGCATCCAACAGAAGAAACAAATTGGTGGGCCCGGTACAACTTGAAATCAATGAGGCGAAATTTGGAAGGCGTTGTTCCTGTTCCCGATAGGACCAGTGGGACTCTGCTTGCAGTTATCAAGGAATACATTGTGCCAGGGACCACTATCATTTCCGACTGTTGGAGGGCTTATGACTGCCTGGGAGATAAAGGATACCTCCATTTGACAGTCAACCACTCAAACTTTGTGGACCCAGAAACTGGTGCCCATACCAATACAATAGAGAGGAGGTGGAGGGAACTCTGGGAGTCGACTCCAAGATATGGGCGGCGAATGTACAACTTCGTCGGGTACTTGGCTGTTGCTTATTTGAAGACCACAAGACCCGTCTCCACGCCTTCATAAAGGCAGCTGCTGCTTTGTACCCTCCACCCCTTTAAGGTAAGGTTAAAAAATTATTCTTTATTATTTTTTAGGGAAGTGAGTGTTAGGTTTTTGCCGAAAGTTACGTTAAGGCCTCTATTACTATTCCGTGGTGTGCTGCTAAGTCAACTCGTACCTTCCTTCTTAACCCACCCCCCCTGTGTGCCACCTTCCCCTTAGTGAACATATGGCTCCGTGGTGCTTGAGGAGTTCAAACATAGCGGTTGTGTTTACATTTCTCTGCCCAAAACGAATATAGGCAGTCCCCAGGTTACGACAGTCTCCGCTTATGATGTTCCGAGGTTATTCATCAGACATTATTTCCAGGGTTACGACGCCTGCAATGCTCATCTGGCAGATGAAATATGATCAAAAATGCAAAATAATCAATATTTGAATTTTTTTTTTTTGTGTGTGAAAAATGCCATGAGAATGCAATTTACATAGTTTTCAATGCACCCAAAGCATTAAAAGTAAGGTTTTCTTAGGATTTTTGTCACTGTTCCGGCTTACGACACGTCTCAAGAACGGAACCTCCATCATAACCCGGGGACTGCCTGTACTTGGTAGGTTGTTCTATAGAACTATTCCACGGTGACTTAGACTATGGCAATTGACATTTTCCTATGTTATTTTACTTGCTTTACAAGAGTAGTAAGGAATATTTTTTTCGTTTGGTTGGAACTAAACTTTAATTTACCTTTGGACTTGGTACGACTATTATGTAGTCTTCATATGTAAATTACTGCTTAGTTACAGCCGACCGAATGAATATTACTTTTAAATCTTGTACAGCAACTAAAATAACATAGGAAGCCGTCAGTTGCCCATAGTCTTAAGCCACCGCCAGGATTGCTTCTGTATAGACCCTATAAGAAATTGTGGGGCCGAATTTGCAATGAGCAAAAAGTCGTTAAAAGAGGAAAGTTAGCATTGAGGGGCATATGTTTTGATTGAGAAAAATACTATTTTATTGCAGTGTCTTACCGAACAATTATACAGCTGTAGGTTCCCTACGAATGGCAGACGATAGATTCAAACTTCTGCGGTGGCGCCGCCATCGCTGATGTAGGTGACGTCATCTCCCTCCACTCGAGGGAGCTTCAGGTACAACGGTCCAGGTAACATCAATTCGTTCTCTGCCGGCTTCTGGTGAACATCGGTGGTCGGTGCAGACTTTTTTCTTCATTTGTTGGGAAGTGTTATCTCTCCAATATTGGTGAAGTATTCAACTCCGTGTTTGTAGGATTGAAGCTGAATTTCTTTTTTGCAATTTTGTGGTCTTACCATCATGTCGGACGTCCTTCAGTAGTTAGGTTTTGCGCCGGAGGGTGCAAAACTAGGTTAGTTAAATTAATTTATGATTCGCACACTAAGTGCATTAAGTGTAGGGGTTGTGAGTGTTCTAGAGAATCTCCTTGTGATGAATGCAAGGATTGGAGTGAACAACAGTGGAAAGTTTTCGTTTCTCACTCGGGGAAGATAAATAAGGATAGGAAGAGGAAGGCGGCTCTCAGAGCTGAAAGTAAGACTAGTTTAGTTTCTTCTGCTTCTTCTATCGAAGCACCTGCTCCTATTCCTTCTCCTTCTCTTATTATGTCTCCCATCTTGAGTCCTCCTACTCCTGCTCCTGTAACTCCTTTGCCAACTTCCCATGGAGTTTCTCCTGACACCATTGCCAGCCTTGAGTCTAAATTTGAAAAGAAATTTGATGTGTTAGCTAATACGGTGATGCAGTTAGGTTTATCTGTAAAGTCTTTCATAGAAAAGACATCTAGTGAAGTGAAAAGTGTCCGTGTTGTGCAATCTGAAGGGGTGGCTGTTTGTCCCGATAGTTCTCCTAGACGAAGGTCCCTGTCCTGCTCCCACGGCTTGGGGAGAATACATACGGAGGTCCAAGGGAGACTGTCGGGGTTTGCCCACATTCGCTTCCTCCGTCGATCCTGTGGTGCGACTGCAGGATTCAACTAAACACCATTGGAAAGGTGTGTCGTTCGGTAACCAGTTATCGACAGAGTCGAGTGATTCGTCGCCGGTTAGACGTCGTAAGTGGCGTGATTCTTCAGTCTCACGTCCGTTGAAGAGATATTCGACTGAAGAGGTGTTCTCTCCGCCCCCTGTGAAGAGGAACAGAGAAGTAGATATCTCTCGCCCGTCGTGTAGCATAGCTACATGGACTTCGCCTCGTATTCTTACGACAGCGACAGCCGCCTTCGACTCGGTTGTGGAGCGACAGATTCTGAGTTCGTCGAGATCTTCGACTCATCAAGCTGTCGAAACTTTACCTTCGACTTCGCATGCGACAGATAATTCGACTGGCGCGAGACCTCCGGTGGCGAGCGTGTCGAAATCCACGACCCCAGTTGCTTCGACTTCAACTCCAGAAGACAAGAATCTAGTTCCGTTACGTCGACAGTTGCAAGAGCTGATGAACTGGATGAAAGAAAACAAACAATGTATGAAGAAGAATGAGTCGAATCAAGAACCGTTTTCTGTCGCCTATCTCTTCGGATGACGAGGAGGACTTAGAAGCGGACTCTATCCCTCTCTCGTGTTATTCGAAACTTTCACGCTACCTTCTCGACATGTACCCGGATTACTTCGTAGCAGCCGTTCCCAGGTCGCCTGCGTCCATCTTCCTGATGAGAAGGAAGAATTTCGATCCTCTTCTCCCAAAGCTCGTTCTTTCCAAGGCTGCTAAAACATTCGCTTCGGGATATAGAAGATTGGTTGAAGGTCGAGAGAACTCGGGAAAGCAACTTTCGCCTATCCTCCGTCGAAGCTTATTAAGAAGAGGTATAGGTTCTACGTAACCGGAGAAGCCCCCTCTATGGGAGTGTCTGCCTCCTCCCAGGGGGACTTCTCTGGCTTGGTGGATGCAAATAGGAGGTCCGCGTTTGCAGCTGCTAAAATATACTTTACATCGCCCGAGTTGGACCATTTGGTAAAGAATATTTTCCAAGATTTTAGAAATTATTAGTTTCTTGGACTGGACGATCGGAGCCCTCGCTACGAAAATAGAGGATTGCCCTACTCTTCAGGAAGACCTGGCATCGGACTGGCTTGTGGTTTTGTCGTGTGCCAACAAATCAGTTCGGGATGGTTGCGATGAGCTGGCCTCTCTCTCTGCATTCGGGACTCTCAAGAAAAGACAGCTCTGGTGTTCTTTTGTTTCGAGAGGAGTCGCTTCGCCTCGGAAGTCAGCCCTTTTGTTTTCTCCTCTCGACAAGGATCATCTGTTTCCCGAAGAAAGAGTGGCCAAGATTCTTTCCGCACTGGTAAAGAAGTCTACTAATGACTTGCTTGCTCAGTCTTCTAAGCGGGTTAAACCCTCGACTCTGACGACTACCACCTTGGAATCACCCTTGCAGAAGAAACCCTTTCGAGGGGGTAGGTCTAGACCGTTCGTCAGGCCTCGATCGAATTTACGACACCCAACCAAGTCCTTGACCAAATCCGACACGAAATCATCCAAGTGATTCTTCAATCCTTCATGCTCTGGTAGGGGGCAGATTGAGCCTTTTTTGGGAGGAATGGAGTCGCAGAGGGGCAGAGCCCGGGGTGACCCAAGTTTTCCGGTTCGGTTACTCCATTCCTTTCAAAGACACTCCGCCTCTATCCAATGTTCCCATCACATTACCCGCCTACTCTCCAGGCTCGGAGAAGTTTGTAGCCTTAACCCAAGAAATAGGCTGTCATAGAGGAGATAAGTGACAGACCATCCCCGGGGTTTTACAACAGTCTGTTCGTAGTCCCCAAGTCATCAGGGGGATGGAGGCCCGTACTGGATGTAAGCGCACTGAATTTGTTCGTCCAGAAGACCAAATTCAATATGGAAACGACTCGTATAGTGTTTGAATCCCTTCGTCAAGGGGACTGGATGGTATCCCTGGATATGCAGGACGCATACTTCCACATTCTAATTCACCAGGACTCCAGGAAATACCTTCGGTTTGTGTTCATGGGCAAGACCTACCAGTTTTGAGCTCTTTGCTTCGGCCTCTCGACAGCACCGCAAGTATTTACGTGAGCGTTGACTCCTCTGGGAAAGTGGTTACACCTCCTGGGTATCAGTGTGTCACTCTACCTATACGACTGGCTTCTCCGCTCCTCTTCGGAAAGTCAGTGCATGAAGGATCTCAAGAGGACTCTTTCATTAACTCACTTGTTAGGTCTTATAAACGAGGAGAAATCTCGGCTAATTCTGACTCAGAACATTCTTTATTTGGGGATGACTCTGAACTCTCGAGTTTTTCGGGCTTTCCTTTCACCAAAGAGAGTCCAGTCGTGTCTGGAAGTAGTACAGGACTTCCTGGACCGCAAGTCCTGTTCTGGCAACCATTGGACCAGTCTGTTAGGAACACTAGCTTCGGTGGAACAGTTTGTCGAACTCGGAAGGGTGCACATGTGGCCCCTGCAATTCTTCCTGAAAGCTTCATGGTGCAGAAAGACTCAACCGGACTTGACAATATTCTTGATTTCAGACGAAATCAAGGACTTAACGTGGTGGCTTTCAAAACCAAGACTGGTAGAAGGTCTTTCACTTTGTCCGCTCCACCCAACCCTTCAGTTCTTTTCAGACGCCTCCGATGCAGGTTGGGGAGCCCTGTTGGGGAAGAACGAAACGTCGGGGGAATGGTCGGAAACGCAACGCTCTCTTCATATCAATGTGAGGGAGCTATTAGCAGTGTTCCTGGGACTTCAGGCATTCTCTCATCTCGTGACGGGACAGGTGGTAGCAGTTCATGGAGACAACTCAACAGCACTTTCCTACATCAGGAAACAAGGGGGAACGCGCTCCTTCACCCTCTACAACCTTGCAAAAGATCTGCTTCTGGGGGCAGAAAAATTTCAGGTCACGCTGATCCCTGGATTTGTTCAAGGGAAAATGAACGTGTTGGCGGAGGGACTAAGTCGCCATCATCAAGTACTGCCGTTAGAATGGACTCTCGATGCGAAGGTCTGCCTAGAGCTATGGAAGCTTTGGGGAAAGCCGATGATAGATCTCTTTGCAACCTCGAGGAACAACCACCTTCCGGTGTTTTGCTCTCCAGTCCCGGACCCTCTTGCATGGTCAGTCGATGCAATGTTACTAGATTGGTCGGGCCTGGAAGCGTACGCTTTTCCCCTGTTCGGCCTAATAAGACAGGTGCTGAACAAAGTGTCATTCCACAAAAATGTTTCTCTGACACTAGTCGCTCCATTCTGGCCAAGGAAAGAATGGTTCCCAGATCTCCGCGGCTTGCTCGTAGACTTCCCCAGACTTCTTCCGTTAAAGAAATGTCTACTCAGACAACCGCACTTCGAAAGATTCCACCAAGGATTATCTGCTCTGGCACTGACAGGATACAGACTGTCAGGAGTCTCGTCCGAGCGAAAGGTTTTTCGAGACGAGCTGCAGAAGCCTATCACGAACATGCAGAGAGATTCTTCTAACAGACAATATCAGTCTAAATGGGGAGTGTTTCGAAGATGGTGTAGACAGACTAAAGTTTCTTCTTTTGAAACATCTGTGAACGAAAACGCTGATTTCCTTCTTTTCTCAAGGGACGTTAAGCGTTTAGCGCCTTCGACTATTAAGGGATACAGGGCGATGCTGGCTTCAGTCTTTAAACATAGAGGACTAGACCTATCCACGAATAGTGATCTTTCTGATCTAATTAAATCGTTCGAGACTTCCAAATTGTCAAAGGGCTCGATAGCATGGAATCTCGAAATAGTTCTTAAACGGCTTTCGGGTCCTCCCTTTGAACCGTTATTTTCCTTGTCTATGAGGAATCACCAAGAAGACGTTATTTTTAGTTGCATTGGCATCAGCTAAACAAGTTAGCGAGCTACACGCGATGGACAAAAAAGTGGGATTTTCTCAAGGCGACACAGTTTGCTCCGTTGAACTCTATTTTTTCGTGAAAAACTAAAACCCTTCTAATCCGTGGCCACGTAACTTTGTTCTCAAAAACCTGACAGACTTGATAGGCCAGGAAGAAGAAGAACGACTCTTTATGTCCCATGCGGGCATTAAGATATTACCTCCGCAGAACAGAGAAGATTAGAGGTCAGTTGAGTTGTTTGTGGTGCTCTGTTAAAAATCCCTCTCGTCTCCTCTCTTAAAAAGCTATTTCCTTTTTTCTGAGAGTTATTGTCGAAGCACATTCTCAAGCTAACAACGCAGGTGTTTCCTTACTGAGAGTGAAAGCGCGCAAAGTTCGAGCGGTAGCGACTTCTCTAGCTTTTCGACACTACTTGTAGCTATCCGCTATCCTGCAAAGTACCTTTTGGAGGTCTAAATCTGTGTTTGCTACGCATTATTTGAAAGAAATCGAGACAGTGTTTGAAGATTGTAAGTCTCTCGGTCCACTTTCGGTAGCTGGCATGGTGTTGGGAGAAACGACGTAGGGGGTTGTTCCCTCTGTTAGCTTATGTTGCCTTGTACCAAGGTTGACGAGTTACAGGGAAGTCTGGGGGTACAATGTACCTGGAGTACTCACTAGTCATTTTAGTGTTAGTTTTGATGGGTAAAGGTTTTTATTTCGGTGTAGGTGACAGTTTTTTCATGTTGGTTATTTCTGGTCTTAGCCCAGAGCAAGGGCAATATTTTGTTGTATCTTCGTTGAGTCAGCGGTGAACACCATGACTATGAGGATCTTCCACTTCATGTAGAGGCACCCATTGGTCATATTCTAAGCCTTCTACTATGTAAGATGAGCACCGACCAGAGGCAGTATTCTCCTGCAGTAGCTCTATTACAAGGTAAGGTACAACAGGCACTAACAGTGCTTTTGGGTATACTTTATTTTCAAGAATCGTATGTTATTGTTGAAGTAAAACTTACATCCACAGCCCCCCATCCTTGCAATGGATAATCAGCTGTATTAATTGTTTGGTACGAGAACTGCAATAAAAATGGAATTTTCATTATAAAATGAAATTTTATTGCATACTTACCGAACAATTATTAATCAAAGCCCTCCCTCCTCCCCACAGGTGGATGGCTGGGCAGAACGAATTGATGTTACCTGGACAGTTGTACCTGTAGCTCCCTCGAGTGGAGGGAGATATCACCTACATCAGCGATGGCGGTGCCACTGCGGAAGTTTTGAATCTATTGTCTGCCATTTGTAGGGAACCTACAGCTGTATAATTGTACGGTAAGTATGCAATAAAATTTCATTTTATAATGAAAATTCCATTTCTTTTTAATAGAATTTTATTTGATCAGAATTTTATTATTATCAGAAATTTATTTTATTAAAATAATCAAATCTATATGTATCTCTTTAAAAAAAAAATTATTTAAAATTTGTTTAATATATTATAAAAGTTAAAAGATCACACTTAGTATTCAGCGTCAGTGACCCTGGTAGTTGTGACACCAGAAAACCCACAATCAATCAATATTGCTCAGAAACCATATAACAGTAATGCAGTTTTTTGTAGAATGAAGTGCTCTGAATGTAAACTTTAATGTAGAACTTCTACAAAAACTGCATTACTCTGTTATATGGTTTCTGAGAGATAAATACTTGTAATAGTATTGGGACTTATGAACACCCTGTACGTACATCTGGCTGCCAAAAGCATGGCTGAGCAGACGACAGATCAGTGAATTGTTTATGACAAAAATTTTGGGTAGATCTAAGCCCGTATCGCGGCGAACTAGGCTGTGGCAGTTCAGCTCACTCGACTGCTTGACCAGACAGCTCTACCGAACCGAGTGCTTGGCTCTAACGAATGAACTTAATTGGTGTGGTTCCTTGCCATGACATATAGCACCCTCCCTTCCTGTGTAGCAGAGTTTTTCCTGGGGGTCACAGTTTTTCGTTTTTGTCGTCTGACACCTTCTAACCTCGCTTTTCGAAGGCATCCATGTCCTAAGAAGAGGAATTTAATTATTTGCCCCCTAAGCCTTGAGACTTCTAAGGGTCCACATCCTTTCCCTGGGGAGGGAGCAATTGTCTGTCTCTTTGGCTCACCTGCTCCTTCCAGAGTGGGAACCTGGACGCTATCCCGTAAAATATAGTGTCTTGGGAGCCCCAGGAGTTTGAACCCAGGGTCGTTCTCCTGTCTCTGGTTCCAAGGACGCTGCTTATGGAACCAGGGCTGCGTCTGGTACACATGTACAGGTCTCTCAAGTGTACAACCTCCCAGGGGGGTCGTACGTCCACAGTCAGTGATAGGTAGTCTTCTCTCCATCATGGTACAGGCAGCCCATGGTTAACAGCAGGGGTTCTGTTCCTGGAAATTCAAAAGTCTATTGGCAGCACAATCCACCTTATGGTGCCCTAATATGTTATAACTGTAATGAAAATGTGGATTTTGTATATACAACTTCCCTGATGGCTCCACTGCTATAATCCCTGACACGATCGGCAGCAAAAAAAAAAAAAAAAAAATTCTCTACTGTTCGGTATTGGTACGGTTGGTACTCTTGGGTGATACTCTTCTACCTTGGCCTTTGGGGGGGGGGGGGGGGTAGTAGTGACTACGATAGCGTCTTCAGGTATTCCTGCTGCCATGACACTGTAAACACATGGTCAAGAGGCAGCTAGAAAATTTCATTGTATAATTGAATGCATCATTATGGTGACATGCAATTTTTGGTTTTTCACCAGTTGGTGGTTTTTTGCTAGTTAGCAAGTTTAGTGAATCTCATTATTTTTCGTACTCGGCATAGTTTTTTCGGTATACACTTAGATTAGGCGAGTCATGTCGGACTCGAGTTCTACATCGGTTAGGTTCTGCAGCACTGGTTGCAGAACTAGGTTAACCAAGGCTAAGTATGACTCTCATTCGAAGTGTGTGAGTTGCAGGGGGCAAGATTGCTCTCCTGAGAATACGTGTGAGTATGTAAGGATTGGAGTTCTCAGGCATGGAAGATGCTTTCTAATCATTTACATAAGTCGGAAAGGGATAGGCAGAGGAAAGCATTATACAGAGCTAATGTAAGGAAAAATTCCTCCTGTTTCTTTAATAATTCATTAATTCCTATAGTACCTCCTTAACAAGCCATTAATTCCTATAGATGAGCCTCCTTAACATAATAGTCCTAATGCTAACAACCTTCGTCTCCTACCCAGGACCCTGACGCCCCCCAACTCAATACCATTGCCAGTCTTAAAAGGTCAAATGAACACTGCTTTTAAAGTGGTTATGGATGCTATGCATAAAATTGGTGATTCTGTGCAAATTTTTATGGACGAAAGGTCCAGTGCTAAATCTAGTTTGTTTTTGTGAAGTGGAGGAGGTGTTTGCTCGAACCCCACTTGTGCTCCCTATACTGAGGTCTCTGTCAAACTCCCAGAACCTGGGAGGAGGCATGCCGATAGTCAAGGGAGGCGAGGTGGGACGCCCTTGAGTAGGCGCCCCAGATGATCCTGTTGAACGTTACCAGGACGTCGCAGAACGCTAATGGAAAGGCATTTCTGGGAGACATTGATCATCCAGTGATTAGTGAAGACTCCGAGGCGCTGTTAGTGATTTTCGGAAATTTCACATCCACTGAAAAGGACAAGGAGCCTCACCCTCTTTTTTGTGTGCCCAAGAAGAAAGCATATGTGTTTGAGGAGGAACCTACTCTTTTGTGTAGTTGGTGGGACTCCTCTTCAGACTGATGAACGTACAGAGAAGGTCGCGAAGGGATAGACCCAGAGCTTTTAAGGCACCAGTTTTGACTCCCTTTACACATTCCGCTTTTACTTCTAAAGGAGTAGAGTTTGATAAGAAGTGCAAACATATGTCGAACGAGTGATTTTGTTTCTGTGAAATCTAGAGATTTTCCTTTTCAAGGAGGAATATCTTGTCTGGTGGACTCCAAAAGATCAGCCTTTTCAGCTGCTAAGGTAAGTTCTCTTCATCGGAGATAGACCATCTTCTCAGAAATGATTTCCATTCCTTGGAAGTAGTGAGTTTCCTTGATTGGTCAATTGGGGCGTTAGGCAGAAAGCTCAAATCTGCCTCTTTATCTGAAAGACGAGTTTGTGCATGTTTCCAATGTTACTTACTGTATAGACGAACAATCAAGGATGGCGCCTCTCATCTTGCTGCATTTTTTACGCTAGGGATTATGAAGAAGTGTGAATTATGATGTGTTTTTGGTACAGAAGGAGTGACCAGAACGCTATGTTTCCATCTGCACGCCACCTTACGTACAACCCCTCTGCGGAATAAAGTTAGTTCGATCTCCCTATTTGTCTGAGTCCTCACAATAATACCATGAAGGTTTGTATATACTTACCTGGTAGTTCCACTGCTATAATCCCTGATGCGATTGGCAGCTAGAAAAAAAAATTCCACCAGTTCAGTTGTACGGTTGGTACTCCTGGGTGATACTCGTCTCCCCGCCTCTACCGGGGGTTGGTAGTGACTATGGTAGCGTCTTCAAATATTCATACCTCACCTGCCAATGATAGGGGAGGAGGGTGGGCTTTAATTGGAAATACCAGGTAAGTATATACTAAACTTCATTTTATCATCAAAATATAATTCAGATTCAATGAACTCGCTGGTAGAGAGAGAGAGAGAGAGAGAGCCTTTTTCAGGCTGCTAACATTTCCTCCATCTCTTTGTCATATCTTCTAGTTAAATAAGTTGAAAAAGGAAATGAGAATGGTAAAAGTATTGTTAGTAATGTTATAATTGTTGCTTTGACTGTATCCATAAACATTTGTTTTTCTAGAACAACTGAACCGAATCTGATGATAATGTTTAGCTTGCATTTCAGCCATCGTATAATAGTAAAAAATTACCATAGTTATGTTACAAATGACATTAAGTAGAACAGAACTTACATATTTTTGCATTATTCTACCATTATTAGGTATGGAGAAAATATTGGGAAGTAAATATAGTACTACTAAATTTAAGCTGCAGTTGTAGCTGAAAACAAAATGTTTGCACTCATAGTGACTTTAAATAATCGTGTATCGGCAACATGGATGCAACTCTGCTGCATACAACAGTAGAGAAAAAAGTATTTTAATAAAAAATACTGGCCATGAAAAAACAAGTTACTGTTGTTTTCACGCTAACAACAGATCAATACGTAAAAATCTTATATTAAGAAATAGGATGAAAGTAACTAACATAATCAGTTTTTGTTTAACAAAATAACATGCTCCCGACACCATCTATTGATAAGTTCACAACAAGACGTACATATTTAAGTCATATTTCAACTATTTACGCTAAATAGAAGCAAGAAAATTGCTCTGAATGAAGTTTCAAGTATGGCGAAATAACCCTGCCTCAGTCCTCTGCAGATTTTTCCAAACTAAAACATTGATCGCTTTGGTTGTATTTTATTATGTTGTATGTAATTGTATGAGACTACATACAGTAATATTGGATACATTGAAGTAAAACATAACTTTTTAAAAGAGCCAAGGAAAAGATGCATATTCGTAATGTTTGTATTTTATGAGGGTGTCTCTCTGGTTGGATTAGTACCGATAACAGTGCCATATGTCAAAATAAAAAATAACAAAGTCTAGTTCATGTATTCAAATCAATTTTCAACTTGAAAAAAACTTCATGTAACAATAAAAATTAAACACTATATAAAAAAAATAACCACAATAGCCCTATAAACCCTCTGGAGGGCAAAACCCAGTTAAGAATATATTTAACAGGTACTGTAAAACCAAAATGACGCTAACTGATAGAGACGGTATCCGTGTGCTGCCTGTAGGTGCGCAGGGCGAGAGAAGGTGACCGAGCCATGTTGGTGGCTCGGACCCACCTGTGAAAGCCAGGAATGGCTATTTTTCAGGTGCCAAGATCAATGTTGCTGTTCCTCGGGAGAGGGCATTTGAAGGAGATAAGAGGAGATCCTCTGTGTAGCCCTCATCTTGAGGTTCGTTCACAGAGAAGATAGATGCGTAGCCATCAAGACGTGCAAGTTCTACGCAACTTAGAATGAAACTTTTTTTTTTTTTTTTTTTTTTTTTTTTTTTTTTTTTTTTTGTTTTTTTTTTTTTTTTTTTTTTTTTTTTTTTTTTTTTTTTTTTTTTTTTTTTTTTTTTTACACCAGAATGAACAAGGAAATAAGAGGAATTCTGTGGAGTCTACTTCTCAGAGTTTGAATCCGAGAGAGATTTTTTTTTGGTTCATTCTTAGGATCTTGCTGAACATATGTCAATCTATTCAGGATGTATAGCACTGAGAGGTTTAAACACCTCTCCAGCGCTACTGTTTTGAGAAGAACAAGTTTGGCTTATCACTATAAAAGTCTCCCTTGGGGGTAACTTCACCTTCACTCTCTTCATTAGATAATGAAGGAGGTCTGTTTCCAGTCCTTATTTTTGTCTCTCGAATGAAGAAGAATTAGGCTGGAGTACGATTTACAGGAACCTTCGAATATACTAGTGTAGTGTATTTCTCTTGTGAAATGGTTCTGTTATCAGTTGCATCGTCCGAGTAGTAGGCGCATATCTTTTAAGTTTATTCTTATGGTGTGTGACTGAGACGAATAGAACCTTCCCTTAACCCTTTGAATACGACTGGGTCATATACGATACGTTTCCTAAGGTATCCCAGAACACGGGTGTATCGTATACGGTCACTGGCAATTTCCTTTTATGTGGAAGACTGATGATTGAACTACTGGCCTGTTTTTTCTTGATATGGTTACAATCTGCCAGTTGTCATACTGTGAATTCATATAAATGTGTGCATTTCCCTAAAATTCATTATTTCTCATCAATATGTTGTAGGAGGAGGAGTCAAGTGTACGACATCTTCGAGCTTGACCGCCGGCAGATCGAGAGAAGAGCTCTCGATGACGATAATTATTTTGTAGACTTTCTCTGTTAATTTTCTAGATATGAAAATGAATGGGATTTAGAAGACATTTAAATGAATAATTATACGCCTGGGTGCAAGATGACAGGGATGAAATTTCAACCGACTAGTGAAAATAACGAAAATCTGCTACCTAACGAAAGTAACGGTGTTGAAAGAAGTCGGATACAGCGACTGTGAGTTGACTCAGGTGATGTGGGAGTGGGTTGCCAGTAAGTTCCAGCCCCGAGATTTCGTATTTGATGGCAGTGGCAGGGCATTACGTCAAGATGTAATGCGAATGAAAATTCAAAGGAAGTACTCCGAAGTAGATCATGTTTTTAAATTTTTCGATAACGACTTTATGTGGCTGACTATTAGAGAGACAAACCGTTATCAAAGATTCCTTGTTGATTACAATTGGAGATGCAGTACCAAAATATAGGCGAAAGTTTGCCCAGGTTACTGTGAACGAAATGGTACGCTTCCTATGTGTGATTATGATCATGTCGCATCTAAGTAAACGTCGCATCGTTGATTACTTGATTAGGCTTGAGGCAAACTAGACAAAAGGAGAATGAGAAGGCTGATGGAAAGGGACAGATTTCATCGAATTCTAGCTCTAAATTTCGTTAACAATTCACAAGGGAAAAAAACATTTCGTTGATAATTCACAGGAGAAACCCAGATAAAAATGAAATAAAATAGATAAATAAACTAGTGTTCGTCAATGTGCGTAGCAAAATCAGGGAAAAATTTCCTTTCCAAGATTTATGCATAGATGAAAGTTTGATGGTATGGAAGGGGAAGCTTAGTTTCAGCAAAAATATTCCCACAATAAAAGAAGTCGATTTGAAGTGAAAAATATTTGAACTTGTGATGCCCAAACGGATTGTATTCTCGATTTTATAATAAATCTACAGACATATTGGTAGATGAAAACCTAGGCGTATCTGGTTCTGCGGTAAAAGCATTTATGTCTACGTATCCCGGAAAACATGTGACATGTAAACACGATTGTCACCTACCCACATTCACCAGGATCAATATCATAAACCACTTATGACCAAAATATATAATTGTGTAGTGTATGCAGAGTTTTTGTGGCCTCTAGATATATAAGTACATACCTTTATACATATGTAAGTGTTTACATAATAAAATATGGAATGTTAGTCCATATATATAAAAGACTAAAACTAAAGAGGTCAACCAGATTGCTTGCAGGAATGTGATCAGACTAGAGACGCTAAAGATGACGTATACAATAAAAGTAGGCTAAGATAACATGCCGTCACCTGTAGTCATTCAATTGTTTATAAACATTAGTCTAAGCTCCCTGCTTGAGACAACTACCGTGACCTATAATTCAAACGGCCTACGTGATCTGTAGCGTGTCTCATTTTGATTGTGTGTTCGTATGAAACTATGTCATTTGTATGTATGTTCATATGTTCGAACTACTGTCTGTTCCTTCATAACTTGTAACAGAGATGGTAGACAGGCAGAACAGAGTTAGCTATCGTCATTAGAAGACCTGTATCTCTTTACCTAAGCTTTTATAAGGAAGGAGGAACGAAGTAGCCATCATCATTGGCAGAAGCGATCAAGCTATCGTTATTAGAAGACTTGTACAATCATATCTGATCTTCAGCATGTAAAACTTCAGAAGAATATATATATTTTTATACTTCGTGTTTTCCTACAAGAACTCCCTCACCATGAGTTTAACACATCATCGTCATAAACAAGAAGATAATCCCGACTTCGTAAGTGATCTACAAACCCCAAAACACTCCATTGAAGATGGAAGTGCAATACCAACTGACTTAGTGTAAGATTATCGCAAGTCTAACATTACCTCATAGGGCGCCTTATCATACAAGGCACAAGCCCTAAAAGTGGTGGCATGCGTACCAGAAGAACTCTACAACGTCCTACGAAGAAAAAACCAGAATAATAAATCATGAAGTCAACGACGACGAAAGCAGCAGATTCTTCAAGCAACCTAGTATCATCGTTTAGTGAATAACTTCAAGAAACAAAACCGACGTGTCCTTTTCCTACGGCAACGCAAGCTTCGTCTCTCATTAGAATCATTCAAGAAAACATCGTTAGTGAGCGTTTCCGGCACTTCAAGAAAACAAACCGAACGCGTCTGCAGCAATCGGATCTTTCAAGGGCTCGAATCATCGAAACAAACGCGCACAGGGGAAACTGAAGCCAAAACCAGGTCATCCGCTAAATAGAGAAGGAGGACCAAGGCTTGTGTCGTTATCGGAACACCGTGACTTCCCACAAAAGCAAGCTAAGTACAATTTTTTATTCATTTGGAGTAACTTTGAGTGTTTCCTTTTACAGGTCGAATTTCGTTATTCCTGTGGCTGAAGTTACGAGACTTCTTAATCTTACTTTTTTACAGAAATTATCTACATCTTGAGATTTCGCTACTGTGAGTTTTTATCTTTGAGTGTCTGTTTCCAGAAGTTCTACTGAAATATCATAATCATATACTATGTTAATTTTATCATTTTGGGTGATTATTAATCCCATTACGTACAAATCATATTAAACAGTGAATATGCGTTTACGCAGTGGACGTCTGTATTTATACAGATGCATGGATAGGGTCGTTAAGCACCGTAGTGATTAGAAAACACACAAAACAAGTGGAACACCCGTACAAATCTAGATAAATTAGAGGTAACACTATTCGGGGTCATGACAATAAATGCTCCTTTGCAAGTCCCGATCGCAGTTTTAGCCTTGAGTTTTTTGAGTTATATAAAATATCGAACCTCAATGACTCAACTTAACTTAAAAATATGGCTGGATTGCAAGGAATAACATGTCTGTAAAAAACTTCATCAGGCTAAATGCGCTGACCAGGATCCCTCACTATTCAAATTTTAGCAAAGAATGAAGTACGAACAGTTAATATGGAATGCAGTAGTGATAACTTGTCTTATTGTAATCGCTCAGTTCCTAATAGTTCGTCATTCATTGCTTTATACGTAACCAGCAACATAATGCTAAAAACACACAATACGTTGCCGATGTAATAAAGAGAAGGACCTCTTAATATACAAAAAGAATACGAAACAGTAGCCCGTTCAGAATCAAACAAGCAAACTCGGTGACTGTGTCACCTAGTCAAGCGGTCAAGGTCAGTCAAAACTGCTCGAACCAACCGTGGGTTCCAAAGCAGTAGCAATTCCACACAATAAGCGGACTCTAGCAGAAGTGGGGGGGGAAAAAGCGGATGTTGGTTCATACAATGCCAATAAATCTTTTTGAATTAAAAAGGATTTTTCCTATGGAAACACCAACGACTGTATAAAAGTCAATCAGAAGCAGGTTCTTTCGTTTAATTTTAATACATTAAGTTATAATAAATACTGGTGGATTTAAGACCTGGACTGTACGCGGCCGTAAAAATTAGAATATCTTTTTTATTTCTTTAGTACACAAAATATCTGTATTTACGGACTCACCGTCTGTTGTTCGAACTTCTCTAATGAGAAGTCCGGATAAGCGACAGCGCGTTACAGATACCTCTATAGTTATAAAAAACATTGATCTGTATGTAGTGTAATTGTAAGATCCATCTAGGGGTATACAAAATATTATCTTACATCCTGCAAAATAAGGCGTGTTTATCAAAGGAAAATCCTATAAACCTTCAAACATATTAAAATCAGTTTGAAAAAAAATGAGACAGTTAATCAAATAATAACTCATATAAAGGAACTATACATTTGTCTCATAAATCGTAACATTGTTCAAATGACCCAACAGAATTCTCCCACAACCGCAGTCGTAGTTTGCACGCAAAAATCTCGAGAAGCATGCACCCTCGAATGTCTTAGTGCGTGTAAAAAGACTTTGCTGGGAAATGAAATTTTAATCCTTCCCGACACTGAAATATAACGATTTCCGCGAACAAAGCCCTAGACACAGTTGACTAGCAGCAACAAGTTAAATCTAGTGATCCACAAACGTATACATATCGTGGATACGGAAGTTATAAATATCGCATTTTTTATTGTTGCTAATTTTTAATCCCGCCCAACCAGTAGTAGATGAATCTCTCTGATAATCTATCTAAAGTAATATCCGTAAAGTCATTCAAGCAGAGGTGATTCAGCAGAAATTTTTTTTATCTTTTACCTGAATACCAGGAAGTTTCTCCACTGGCGAGTGATCTCTGGAAAAAACAAAAAAAAAAAACGGATGTAACTTAACACAAAACACGGTCTAAGGACAAACATAAAGCTATTTACGTACCTTCGTATAGATTCTCAATGAAATTTCAAAATAGAGATAAATGACGAAGTTGAAAAATTTTAGTAATAGGAGTCATTAGGAAATCAAATAAGCCCATATAATTTTTCCCTCAAACGTCATGCCATAAAAGATCGGACTTGGCGTATCTGCGTAGATTTCTGACGCTTAAACAAGGAAACGACTCCCGATAGTTTCCAGCGCCATGTACCGACGACATCTTATCTCTGTTAGGTTAGAATAAATTTTTTTTTATTTTTTTTTCACCAATTTGGACTTACAAAAGCTTTTACCAGATACCATTACCTAAGTGATTGTACCTCATAAACACCTTTTCCAGCACACTCAGGGGACATTATCAATTTTTACGTATGCCTCCGGCTTACGTTGCACCCCAATTACAATATAGTGTTTGGAGACTTTTAGGGGATACCCTACATGCCTATATGGATGATCTTGTAATCTTTTCTAATACCTTAAAAGTACATTCACATAAACTAGAGCTAGTGCTACAGAGACAAAGACAAATAATCTCAGAGTAAAATATCTAAATGTGAGTTTTTAAAAACCGAACATGTTTATCTAGGTTTTATGTGTCTAGTCAAGGTCTTAAAGTAGTCCATGGTAAGGTGTCGGCTATTCATAACTTTCCGGTACCTATTAACGTAAAAGGGGGATACAGCACTTTGGCGCTGTAGTGGGTTATTACAATCGTATGTAAATATGTAAACTCTTCAGTCATGACAGCTCCTTTAACAGATCTTACGAAGAAGAGAGCGTAGATTTATTATGGTCTGAAAAGCATCAACAGGCGTTCGATATCTTAAAAGCGGAAAAGCAGCTCACCTAACTTAAAAACCTCCCTGATTTAAATAAGGAATTTTTTTTTTTTTATTGCAACAGACGCCTCAGACCCAAGGGGTAAGGAGGATACTACTTCAGTAATATGATAAAACAGTTCTTTCCTATAGCTTTTTATTCACGTAACTAAAGCCCTCTGAAAGTAAATATGCAGTAATAGGCAAGGAAGGGCTAGGTATCTTTAACTAGTACATTTTAAGTTCATAATCTATGGCTATCCTGATAAAGTCCTTACTGAACATGAGTCCTTTACCGAGTTTTTCAAAGGCTTTAATCACAGTCCAAAGGGAACTCGGTGACAAATGATCATTCAGGTCTTTGGAGCCAAGATAAGATATCTACCTGGGAAAGCAATTATCATAGCTGACGCATTATCCCGCAATCCCGCACCATACTGCAAAGAACCATTAATTAGACTAAAAGATATAGAAACATCCGTCCCTATTGTTAAAACCGTATCTAAACAAGAAAATTCCTTAACCGAAAGAGATCGCGAGCATTGAATATCTGGGTTGGAGCGCAGAACTGTTTACAAACTGAACAAAGCAAGAGTCAACAGACCTAACCCAAACAATAAACACTTCGAACGGAAACAGAGTCAGCAGCATAAAACACCAAACAATAAACAAACCTTCGAACGGAAACAGGGTCAGCGACTAAGCAAAAAAAAAAACAATAAACACTTCGAGCAGAAACCCTAAAGCAAAAATATATTTAAAGTATGTGTATCAGAATAATGTAATCAAATGTAATATTATATGTAGGTCCGTGACGAGGAAAACCTGAAGAACACAGCAGATGACTAACGACTAGGTAGTAGTAATCTCTTTCATACCTATCGTCATAAACTGGTTGCATTCCGTCATCCAGGGTTCCTACTATGTCACAGAAAGCAAATCACTGTTTACTGGCCTACAATGCTTACAGATATAAAAAGCACATAACTGATTGTAACACGTGTCATGAAAACAAGGGACACACTAAGACACCTGTCAGTTAAGGGCCTATCCTGTGCCAAATCATTCCTTGAAAGAATATACGTAGAAAATATTAACAGAATTAAGAGTCTGACAGAGGGAATAAACACTTCTTAGTGTTAATAGTTCCTTGACATGTTTTATATAGAATTAATAGCACTAAAAACAAACACCACAATTGAGTGCGTTAGGAATATTTATGAGTGCTAAATCAGTAAACATGGAATTCAACACATGATAATGTGACTCGGGTGGTGTAAATCAATAATAATCTCCATAACGCGTTGTGTGAATTCCTATCATTAAGAAAACCAATAATATATTTTATCACCCAGAGTCAATCGGTTTGGTAGAATAACGGATAATTAAATAGGAAGTGTCAATGTCTTACGAGTTACAACTCGTGATATTGGATCGAACTGGATATATAGCGGTTCTCGCGGTTTTAAATACCTTTATCATTTATATCTGAATCTATAGAATTGATGCCGCAAGTAGCCTTATACGGTACGCGCTAGAACACTTTTCCACAGATTCAAGCCAACCATTAATTTATCAAATATATATAAAAAAATATATAAATAATAAATAAAAAAAAAAAAAAAAATAAATATGGATACAAGTGGAGTCAATATATACACTCCGTAAGAAGTCGGAAGGGTTACAAATTATAATAAAAAAGGAATCACGATTAAAAATCAATAAGCAAAACTTAACCATAGGTTAATTAAATATCCAAATATATATGCGTAAAGATTTGAACTCTAACTTAACGCTTTAGTAATGACAATAAGCTAAAAGTTCAAACACATATCAACCTACTGACATATTGTCTGTCCCGGTGATTTATATTCGTAGTATAAAAATAAATAAATAAATAAAATAAATAAAATGAAAATAAAAGAGATTTTTAAAGTCAGGAAGTCTAGAAGTGAAAATCTTATCTATGGAATAATCCTGATGAATCTTATACAGGGCTAATAATATATATAGAATTTGTATGGAAACCTTTTTCATTAGTTTGAATAAGGACTATTTAATTTTAACATAATTACAATTATGCAGATTTCCAACATGAAACTAATATATTGTTCAATTTTGGTACTTTTTTTTTTTTTTCAGACATTCTTCTCATGTGGGTCGAGTATTAAAACACAAAAAATTTATCCTAAAGTCGTATTTATTACAGCAAGTAACGTAACTCTTAAGCTGGTGACGACGTCATCAGTTCTAGAAGGTCTGTCGCGTTTGCCGTATCAGCATTGATTCCCTTAACCTCAAATATCTGCTTGCACAGGCTTCATCTCGCGCTTGCAAAGCAGATTGACTGGAGAAAGGAATGCTTAGCCCGAACTTCTCATGGGCAAGGCAGACGTGTGTATCTGTATGCGCAATGCAACTAGGAGTTGCAATCATTTTAAAATTAATAAACAAAATAAGCAAATAGAATAAATTTTCTATAACAACAAAATGAATAATTTTTCTGACCTCATAGACATTTAAAAGTATCAAGATATGTATATGAATATTTACTTTGCAACATTAGCCTATTACAATTCAAGTAAAACATTCATGGGAAAATGTCACATTTTCTTGAAAAACCCAAAAATTTATATAGAAATTAGTTACATAGTGGGTTTTTTCGTTGCACCTCCTACCTATTAATAAAGTTTTTAAAAATTAACCTCAGAGGATGCGCGCGAGAAAATTGAATATGAGGAACTTTTGTAGGGCACATAGAATCATGATTAAATCTCTTTCTTTGACTCTTATGTTGCCTGGCAATCTTACAAATAGCTCCGTTTTCCACTTCTTTGTCTAGTAACTTACTACCAGTAATATAGAATTTTCTTTGGAATTCGTATTGATATCTGTTTATTTTTTATAATTATGGATATTTTTACAGTCATCATAGACCTGGATAGGTTCACTCATTGTTAATGCCATGGATAAAAAAGTTTGTACAGCTGACTCTTTTGAATTCCAAAATATCAGCGAATTCATGTGGGTTAAGTCTGGTCTAAATGGCTCTCTTCCCTCCCCTGTATTTGGATGTCGTCTGATTTACTTTGCCCTTGTGACAAGTATAATTGACTTGCGGCTGATTAATGGAACCTGGTTACAGTATCCTGCCAGTACGAGAATTTCACATCGCAACTTCAAAAAATCGTTCGTCGCTGCGGACGATGGCAGTCGAGTAACAACCGCCTACAATGTGAAAGGAATAAGCACCATCATGGACTTCTTCGACCGACACCGTATCCCGTCGTTAATCTCGTTTTAATGCGGAACGCTCCGGCGGCTGTGGAAATCGACTACAAAAGGGACATACTTCTGACAATTACGACCCGAAGGATATTCAACTCTACTTTGCTGGCGAAGGACTCGTGCTGGGATGATTTATTCATCGCGAACGTAATCGTGTAGCTTAGGATGCAGAGAATAAGTATGAGCGTAATATAGAATGTTGGACCTGCCCAGGCAAATTTTCCCCTTGTTTTAACCATTGAAAAAGGCCGTTTCATTGGGCTATAGGTGGTTGTCTGGAACTGTGTAATGGACGAAAAGTTGTTCGTACGCTAGTTAAATGTGAAGTAGTATAACCTCGGTCATGTATCCTATATATTAAAGTATCAATGTATCATATATATAAATGATCATAAATAACGAGTCGAAATATATCTTTGCGTGTACGCAATAGAATCTATTATATAAATGTCATAAATAACAGAATCTAAATATATCTTTGCGTGTACGCAATAGGAATCTATTTATAGTGCACATATAATCAATCTAATTATATGAATCCATATACATATGTATAAACAAATCAGGTAGCCTATAATCAATCTGTTACCTTTTATCATACCAATATCTGCAGTTATACATGAGTTAGTATATGGATTAATGAATCAGATATATAACACAACAGTAAGCATAAACATTAATAATTTTTATCAATTCATATATGAAATTTTTTATCAGTTAAAATATGATTTTTATCATGTTAATCTTCATTCTATGCAATTGTCAGAGTACATTAGTATTTTCTGTAGCATATGTATCTTAATGAGATGAAGTGAAAAACTGTATCATTATATATCACGTGATCACTATTATTTACCAATATCATTGTTTTATATTTTATTACTTGAATCAATTCATGTGCACCATGAATTTGTATTTACTTATATATATATATATTCACATAGTGTCTGTATCACACTCCTATAAGTCAAATGCAAGTCAAGTTTGAGTAATATTCAGTAGTTGGTTTTGGTAGCGACCGAGCTAATGTAAGTGTTTACATAATAAAATATGGAATGTTAGTCCATATATATAAAAAACTAAAACTAAAGAGGTCACCAGATTGCTTGCAGGAATGTGATC
>NC_061100.1:9593513-9637213 GCF_015104395.2 Macrobrachium nipponense
AAAAGGCGACTCCTGAAGTTTTTTGGATTAAAGGATGAAATCTATTAAATCTCTTGATAGCTTCTAAAGTGCTTTTAGAATCCGAGTATATGACAAAATTAGTGTCACTACTTTGAAGAACTAAATCTAGGGCAGAGACTACAGCTGTTAATTCGACTGTAAATACGGATGCAAAGTCAGGTAATTTAGCTGTATATGCTGTATCACCAAGGATAACAGCACACCCAACACCACTATCTGATTTTGATCCATCTGTATAAATCTTCACATAATTGGCATGGGTAACGTCGTGCTCTAAGAATTTTCCCCTAACCTCTTCTTCAGTACAATCCTTCTTCTTATATGGTTTCTTGCATACTAATGCTTCAGGAATAAGCCATGGAGGATTTACAGGATGTTTTACCTCCAGGACTTTCTGGGATTTGAGATGGTTATCCCTAACATCCTCGTTCAGTCTAATTTGGAATGGTTTAGAAGCTCTTGTACCAGAGAAATTCAGCGAGTCTGTTTCCTTAAGTACTTGAAAAGAGGGATTTTTGGGAGCACTTTTCATCCTAGCCACGTATCGCAACCCTAGCTCTTGCCTTCTTAGATCAAGGGGAAGATGATCTGTGTCGACATATATGCTTTCAACAGGAGAAGTTCTAAAAGCCCCTGAGCATATTCTCAACCCCATGTTCTGTACAACATCCAATTCCTTTAGCTTGGTTTTACAAGCTGAAGAATAGATCTGACAGCCATAGTCTAGCTTGGAGCGACACAGCGAGTCATATAGCCTCAAAAGGGATTTTTTATCAGCCCCCCAACTAAAACCAGAAACAACCTTTAAAATATTCAAAGATTTTTTCACATTAATCTTTAGGGCATTTATGTGGCTGGCCCATGTTAATTTGTGGTCAATAATCATCCCCAGAAATTTTACTTCACTTTCATAGGGAATGATAGATCCTTTTAAACTAAGTGTGGGAACTTCTTCGCACGCCGGCATCTGGTAAATCTTATTGCAACTGTTTTTGGAAGAGGAGAATTTAAAACCATTCTCATCACCCACTTAGTAATTGCGTTAATAGACCTTTGGCATATGTTTACTACTGACAATGAATCATATCCGTGCAGTATATTGCAAGGTCATCACAAAAAGTGAGCATTTAACAGGAGGCAGATTTTTTCAACCACACTATTTATAGCCACTGAAAAGAGTGTTACACTTAAACGCTTCCTTGGGGAACTCCTTCCTCCTGCACAAAGGTTGGGAGAAAGTTTCCCACTTTTACCTTAAAAAATCTGTCCGTTTAAAAAGGAATATATAAATCGATCATTCTTCCACATATGCCCATCTTGTGCAATTTTTTCATGATGCCAATTCTCCAGGCAGTGTCATACGCTTTTTCGAGGTCAAAAAATACTCCGATGGTCTGACATTGTTTGGCGAATCCTTGCTGGATTTGGTTGGTCAGCCTCAGCAACGGATCAAGGGTGGAGTGGTTCTTCCTGAAACCAAATTGAAATGATGATGTTAATCCTTTAGTTTCTAAGTGCCAAACTAGTCTAGTATTTATCATTTTCTCTATCAGCTTACACACACAGCTGGTAAGAGCTATTGGTCTATAGCGGTGGCTAGGGAACCATCTTTATTAGGCTTTTTAACTGGAACAAACTGTGGATATTTTCCAGTCGTTGGGGTAAGATTCCAGTTTCCATATTTTGTTTATAATCTTCAGTAAATATTTTTTGCATCGTCTGGGAGTGTTTAAGCATTTCATATATGACTGTATCCTCACCTGGAATTGTGGATTCACTAGAGGAGAGCGCCTCCCGTAACTTCTCTCAAGAAAAACAAAAACCTGTAGTAGTATGGTTCAGATTTTCTGAATCGAATTCCAGAATCATTTCAGAATTCCTAATTTCTTGAAATTCTCGAGAATAATTCTTGGCACTGGAAACTTCAGAAAGTGTTTTCCATAGCTCACTGGCAACTTCAGTGGGCGCTGTGATCAGTGTGTCATTTATTTTTAATGAGGGTAATGGTGACACACAAATTTCCCACTCAGTTTCCTTATTTTGCGCCACACCACTTTCAGTGGAGTCTTTGAGTTTATTCCATTAACCCTTAAACGCCGAATGGACGTATTAAACGTCGAGTCAAAATCTCCCCCGATTTCCGAATGGACGTACCATACGTCGGCTCAAAAAAGTTTTTTTAAAAATTTGCGGAAAAATACTTATAGGCCTATCAGCCGAAAACTTTTGAATCACGCGCCTTGGGGGATGCTGGGAGTTCACGGATCAAGCATTGTTTTTGTTTACAATCGTTTACGCAGGCGCGCAAGCGCGAATTTCTTTCTTATCGCACTAAAAAGTATCAGTGACAAATCTCAAAATTATTTCGTCACTTTGACATAATTTTTGCACAGTTTTAAATTATCCGTTACATGAAGTATTATATATGAAAATGTGCGCAATTTCATTTAGAATACAACAAAAAAATACTCATGATTGTAACTTTTATCAGTTTTGAAATATTTTCATATAAATAACGATAAGTGCCAAAATTTCAACCTTCGGTCAACTTTGACTCTACCGAAATGGTCGAAAAACGCAATTGTAAGCTAAAACGCTTATATTGTAGTAATATTTCAACTATTTACCTTAATTTGCAACAAACTGGAAGTCTCTAGCACAATATTTTCGATTTAAGGTGAATTTATTGAAAAACTTTTTCCTTACGTTCCGCGCGGTAACTCTTCCGAAAAATCATACATGCGATTGTGGTAATGTTTGCACCATTTTAAAATTAGCCGTTACATAAAGTTTTATATATGGAAATGTGCGCAATTTCATGCACAATACAACTAAAAACAACCCATGGTTGTAGCTTTTATCAGTTTTGAAATATTTTCATATAAAAAATGATAAGTGACAAATTTTCAACTTTCGGTCAATTTTGACTCTACCGAAATGGTCGAAAAACGCAATTGTAAGCTAAAACTCTTATATTTTAGTAATATTCAATCACTTACCTTCATTTTGTAACAAATTGGAAGTCTCTAGCACAATATTATGATGGTGAATTTATGAAAAAAATAAAATTTTCCTTACATCCGCCCGGTAACTCTTCCAAAAAAATCATACGTGCGATTTTGGTAATGTTTGCACCATTTTAAATTAGCCGTTACATAAAGTTTTATATATAAAAATGTACGCAATTTCATGTAGAATACAAAGAAAAATAATTGAAGGTTGTAGCTTTTCTCATTTTCGAAATATTTGCATATAAATCACGATAAATAGAAAAAACCCACGTTCGGTCAACTTGACTCAACCGAAATGGTCGAAAACGCAATGTAAGCTAAAATCTTATTATATTAGTAATATTCAATCACGTACCTTCATTTTGCAACAAATTGGAAGTCTCATGCACAATATTTCAATTTATGGTGAATTTATGAAAAAAACTTTCCTTCCCTATGCTCGCGGATTCTCCGCCATAAAACTCCGAATTGCGTACATTGAATTTTCGGAAAATTTTGCTCCGTTTCATATTAGGCATTTCATAGTTTTATTATATGAAAATGTGCGCAATTTTCATGTAAATAAAAGGAAAAATATTTGAATGGTTGTAGCTTTTCTCATTTTTCGAAATATTTGCATATGAATCGCCAACTAAATAGAAAAAAATCACGTTCGGTCAACTTTGACTCTACCGAAATGGTCGAAAAACGCAATTGTAAGCTAAAACTCTTACAGTATCGTAATATTCAATCATTTGTATTCATTTTGAAACAAATTGGAAGTCTCTAGAACAATATTTAGATTTATGGTGAATTTTTAAAAAAAACATTTTTTTACGTCTGTGCGTTACGAATTCGTATATCATTTTGTGATAATATTTTTTTCGGTGTTGCTTTTTATTGTTTTTACAATGTTATTATATATCAAAATGATTGCAATTTAGTGTAAAATACAACGAAAAAAAAGAAACTCGTTAGCTTTTACCGTTTTTTGCACAGCGTGATTTTAATACCAATTATGTCTGAATTTTTTTTTTTTTTGCTACCATATATCACATTATTACCATATGATAATGATATTATTTTTCATTTCTGATGAGTGCATACTAAATTTCAGGCAATGACAAAAAATAAAAAAGGAGCCAAAAATGAACTCTTAATCTTCAAAACTAAGCGGGCTGTTGATTTTTTGAAAAAATTATTTTTTTCCGCTTCCGCGCTCGCTCAAAACCGGCTCCGGAATTCGTGGGGAGAGTTTTTTGATTTGTTTTTACCGCTTCAGCGTTTAACGGGTTGGGATATAGTAAAAGCTAACTTTCTCTTTGGCTCCTTAAAAATAAACGGCGTTGCTTAGCTAAAGCACGTTTGTAGATTAATTTAGACTGAGGAGAGCCCCTAGTTTTGCAACGTCTGTAGCACTTCCTAGTAACTTTCCTCAGAATACCACTAGTCTTTTTCCACCAGGGAACTGCAGGTCTACGAGGTTTTGCCTTTTGTTTTGGGAATAGAGCCTTCAGCACTCTTCAGAGTAGATTCAATAAAGTAATCATAAGCATCTGAGTGAGAATGAAATGACTCAAACTCCCTATCTAGTGTGACTCCCTTACTGAAGTTTATCCAATCTGCTCCTCTACCTTCCACTTTGGTAAAACTTCAGATGGACCATTCACAGCATATTTCAAATGGATCGGGTAATGATCACTCCCATTTAAATTTCGTTAACAGACCCAACTAAAATCAAGGTGGATACTTCCTGAAGAGATACTAAGGTCCAGTGGGCAGAGAAATGATGATCATGAATACTGTGGAAAGTCATTGACCCATTATTATATATGATAACATCATTCCTATCAATAACATCTTCAATTAATTTCCCTTTACTGTCTAAGATACCGACTTTCCCAAAGGGGGTTGTGGGCATTAAAATCTCCTAGAAGTAGAAAAGGAGCTGGAAGTTGGTTAATTAAGGAGGCCTGAATATCTTCACTGCTAAAAACAAGATCTGGTGGAAGGTATAAGGAGCAGACTGTTATCTTCTTTTCCAAGATGACTGAAATAGCAACAGCCTGTAGAGTTGTATTTAATTGTATTACGGAATTGAATTGAATTTATAAAATTTGTGGCCATTTGCCACGCGCCGGAGCCAAAGGCCATTCAGCGCATATATATCAACAAAATATTATTTACTAATAGAAGATACACTTATATAATTAAATCAAATGATTAAAATCAAATTCAAATTAAAATACTCAATTAAATATCATGAAAACAAATGGATTTCCTTAAGAAATTTAAAAATCTCTGTGGGAGCACCCTGCTCCTAAAATATCTGACAAAGGTTTGTTGGTGAAACCAAACCGACGTCTATGATTAAAATAAAGAGGACAGTCAACAATATATGCCTCACTGTAATGCCAACATTACAATTGGAGCATTGAGGAACCTGCCTCTCTGCTCCACTAGTTTAAAAGATACCTGTGTGTTAAAAATGTATGCCCTATACGCAGGCGTGTTAAAACTATTACTAGATCTTCTATCCATCCCAACAGAAGGTGACCAGGGATGAACAGGAGGTCTGATCGATTTCAGCTTTAAATTGTTATTTAAGTTGGACCAGTGATTCTGCACTTAGTCCTACAAAATGATTTAATAAAAGTTTAAAATCTTCACAGGGAACCCTCACAGAGTGGGAAGCCCGGGAGGAAGCTGCCTGCTTAGCGGCTGTATCAGCCAGCTCATTACCACGAATTCCCACATGCGAGGGAACCCAACAAAACTTCACACTGATGGTGTTTTCGAGAATGCAGGAGGATGGACCAGCCAATCCTGCACCCTCTTGAATGAGTTGATTAGATGCATCAACTTCTGTTAGTGCAGATAGAGAACTCTGGGAATCACAATAAATAATATATGAGTCCCCAGTGCTACCTGTACTAAAACTAAAAATTTAAATAAAACACTAAAATAGCATAAATCTCAGCATTAAAAATTGAGAAGTTTAATAGGGAGGCTTTTTTTAATTGTTCTCTCACCGATGATGACAGAACATCCAACTCCATTTGCTGATTTTGACCCATCTATATATCAGCAATAGTTACTATGCTCAGAAACATGGGCCAAGAAGCTACTTTTAAGCTGAACACTTGAGCTGATCTTTTTGTTGTCTCTAATTTGGCAAATATCTAAAGGAGGCCTACACCATGGATGGAATTTAGAATTTAGAAATGTTGTTTCCATAACCAGTGGAGGAATAAGGCCTACCTCTCTTGCACTGATGTTTAAATCTAACTTCAAGGGGCTTAGGTAATGTAGGTTTAGTTGGTGCTCTGTCAACAGGATGTTTATATACTTAAAATTTGGATTAGACTGAGACGTTAGTGCTCGTGACAAATATCAGAAAGACCCTGTTTCCTCCCTAACCCTCCGAATGAAGAGAGGAGGAAAACTAGAATCTACATAAAGACTCTCAACAGGAGACGTTTTAAAAGCACCTGTACAAATACGCAATGCCATATTGTGTACTACATCCAGCTTGCTAACAAGGTCTTACATGCCGAGCCATAAATCTGAGATCCATAATCAATCTTACTCAAGCATAGGCCTGATAATTCTTAATAAAGTAGTACGGTCACCTCCAAATTCAGGTACTAACAACTTTAAGAATATTGCACCGTTGTTTAACATTAACTGCAGTCTCATTTATATGTTCAGCAAGAGTCAATTTTTTGTCAAAAATAATTCCTAAATATTTGACTTCATCTTCATACAACAAAATAGAATCTTCTAAAAATAAGGTTGGAACCTCTTCCCTTCTACGTGTTCTACAAAAATGTATAGCTTTAGTTTTCTCAGCAGAAAATTTGAAACCTTTACTATTAGCCCAGGTAGTAGCAGCATTAATTGCAATCTGAATTTTAGTACAAGCTTCAACTGCAGTAGCTCTACTACACAAAACAACAATATCATCCGCGAATAGCTTGACCAGTTACTCCAACAGGGAGATGTTCAAGTAAACCGTTAATGGCAATATTAAAAAAGGTTGAACTAAGCACCACTCCCCTGTGGAATGCCTTCTTCCTGAAGATACTCTGATGAGAAGGTAGACCCAATTCTGACTTTAAGGTAAACCGGTCAGACAGGAAGTCTTTGGCAAAATTAATCATATTGCCACCAATACGCCATTTCAACCAGCTGCATTAAAATACCTGCCCTCCAGGTAGTATCAAACGCTTTTTCCAGATCAAAGAACACTGCCATGGTTTGATTTTGGACTGCAAAAGCATTCTGAATCTCACGTGTGAGACATAATAAGGATCCAAAGTACTACGATTCTTGCGGAAGCCAATGCCTCTTCGACAAACAGGCTCTTTGTTTCTAATAACCATATCAGACGAAAATTCACCATTCGTTCGTAAATCTTGAAGACACAGCTGGTAAGAGCTCAATAGGCCTATAACTTTTGGGATGACTAGGGTCCTTTCCGGGTTTTAAAAAAGGAACTATAACAGAGTTTTTCCACAACTTGTATGAAGTCCCTGAGCACCAGAATTCGTTTAAAACATTGACACAGAATTTTTTTGACACCAGAGGTAAATGAGAAATCATGGCATAAATAATATCATCTTCTCCAGGTGATGTTGGAGAGGACAAAGATAAGGCATATTCGAATTCGACAATACTAAATGGAAGGTTATATGCCTCAGAGTTAGAACAAACAGGCGGATTAACTATAGTCATGTTTCTAATATTGCGAAATTCAGGGGAAGTAGTGACTGGGGCTTGAAATGCTGGAAAAGTGCCGAGCAAAAGTCTCTGCCACCTCTCTTGCATCCGATATAACTACCAAGTTGATTTTCAAATCGGTAAAGGAGAAGGGGAAAATTTCCCTAGTAATTTACGGATTCTATCCCAAACCAGAGAAATGGCGAGTTATACTTTAATTCTGATATGTACTTGATGAAGGATTCCCTCCTTGCTTTAAAGACTTGCTTTTGTTTGGCGAGGTTTTTCTTGTATATTATTCTATTAACTAAGACGGGACGCCTTCGATATCGCTTGTAACTAGCTCTTGCAATTTTCCTACTCAAGGCACATTTACTATTCCACCAAGGTACCAGTGGACGACGGGGTTTCCCTGATGTTTTAGGAATTGACATCATTGCCCCTTCAATCATTATACTAGCGAGATATTCGTAGGCAGCTGAGGGGCAAGGAAATTCATTGGCCTTACGACTGACTTGGGTAGATTTTTCATACAGCTGCCAATCTGCCTCCTTTATCTTCCACTTGGGTAAAGATGGGGAGGGTGTATTTTGTACATACTTGAGCTGGATGGGATAGTGGTCGCTCCCATAGAGATTTTCATCCACTGACCACTTATAGTCTAATCGTAATGACGACGAACATATTGTAAGATCAATTGCTGAACTAGAGTTATGGGCTACATCAAACCTTGTAGGAGAACCGTCATTCATTAAAACTACATCATTGCAATCTATTAATCTTTCAATTATAAGACCACGGTGATCACACCTACCTTCCCCCCACAAAATATGTTTTGCATTAAAATCCCCCATCAGAATGAAAGGCTGAGGTAGTTGGTCTACAAGTGATTGCAAATCTTCAACCTCTAATTGTCTTGGATTGCCAGCTCTGTCCACCAATCGAGTTTCTAGGCCAGGTTCTAGATAAAGAGAGCACAAAGTGACCCATTTATTGATGAAAATCTGTGTTGCACAAGCTTGCAGTATGGAGTCTAATTTGATAATTTTTTGTGGTAATGACTTGGCCGCAATAATACATGTAACACCATGAGAACGTTCACCTACAGGTGGTGGAGATCTGTGAAAAATAAAGTTCTGTCCACAGTTAGGAGAAACATTACCAACTTTAGTCTCTTGCAAACAAAGGGCAGCTAAATTATGCTCCTTGAAAAGGACCCGGACCTGTTCTCTGTTTGAATGGAAACCTCTTTATATTCCACTGACATAGAGCCATTATTTACTAATTAATTTTTTTTTTTTTTTTTTTTTTTACTTTTTGGACTTGGATTGGGCTGGTCTGGAAAGACTTGGTCTTGGTCTTTGTTTCATAGAAGAACTTGGCAGATCCTCAAGAGACCTGCTATTTCCTCTCTTGGGAACCCTACTATGGTGTGGGGATATAGGTGGAGATTAGATTAGAGATTAGACTATAAAATTTTTGGCACATAGCCAAGCGCCGGAGCCGAGGGGCCATTCAGCGCATATATATCTTTAAGAATAAAAGTAACTGTCGTACAAACAAGCATACACACAACCGATTAACATACAAATCATTCATTCATAAAAAACCAAACAAGAAGCCTAAAACAATCAAGAGAAAAATTAAAATTCATAAAAAGACCAATATTTTTTAAAAATGTCATAATTTGCTCTGCCTGAGCACCTTCACCTAAAATATTGCCAAGAGACTTATTTGCCAGTCAAAACAAGCTCTACGTTTGTTTTCAAAATGAGGGCACTCCAGCAAAATATGCACCACAGTCAAATCCACATGACAAGTGGAACAGCGAGGAACCTGCCTATCCGCTCCACTCATCATTAGATACCCGTGAGTTATATTTAGTGTGGCCAAATGCGTAATCTAGCTAAAACTATTTCAGACCTTCTATCCATCCGGCTATGAGGCCAAGGATGAACAGAAGGCCTAATCGATTTCAATTTAAGATTATTATCTAAAGTAGACCAGTGGGCCTGCACTGGTCTCTACAATAAAATCGAATGGTACTTTTAAAATCAGACACAGGAACGCCCATGTTGGAAATGTGCCTAAGCCTAGTTGCAGCCTTAGCAGCAGCGTCGGCTCGCTCATTTCCAACAATTCCAACATGGGACGGAGCCCAACAAAACCTAACAGAAAATCCTCTTCTATTAATTAAAAGATAAAACCAATCTTGTACTTCTTGCACTAAAGGGTGGCAAGAGACTAGGCTTTTTAGAGAAGATAAAACAAAACACTCAAAGAGTCGGTAAAAATGGTAAAAACCTTGTTAGTACAAGAACTATAAAAAATATATTTAAGAGCAGTCAAAACTGCCAGCAGTTCAGCTGTAAAAAACAGAAGAATTAGAAGGAAGCTTCTTTTTAATGATATTACCACTAGTCACTACAGAGCAACCAACACCATCAGAACCCTTCGAGCCATCAGTAAATATATGATGAGAATCACCATGTTCGGAAGCATGGTCCAAGAAACTTGCCCTCAACTGATCACCAGAACTGTTGCTCCTACTGTCCCTAATTGGGCAGATTTCTAAATGTGGCCTATTCCAAGGAGGAAACTTTGAGGGCGAAATTTCAGCTACTGCAGGGGGGAAGTAATCCCACCTCCCTGGCAGAGCTTGCTAGTCGGACCTCAAGCGGCTTTGGCAGTCTCGGTCTATTTGGGGCTCTGTCAGTTGGTTCTCTAACGTACTTATAGTTAGGGTTTAGCTTTGCCGTAAGTATTCTTGATATGACTCTCAAGCCTAATTCCTTCCTACAGATAAATAGTGGGGTAAAACCCGACTCAACTATAGGCTTTCTACTGGTGAAGTTCTATAGGCTCCCGTACAAATACGTAAAGCCATATTATGGACAACATCTAATTTCTGCAGTGTTGTCTTGCATGCACACCATAAATTTGGCAACCATAATCAATTTTGCTTAGGCATAAAACCTGGTACATCCTCAAAAGGGTGATACGATCTGCCCCCCAGTTAAAAAGTTAGATACACTTTAAGTATATAAGTCGAAGCTTCACGTTACATACAACTTCATTAACATGTTGAGTAAAAGTTAATTTTTTATCAAATGTAACACCTAGATACTTAATGCTATCTTCATAAGGTAAAATTGAATCGTTTAAAAACAACGTAGGGATCTCTTCCACTCTTCTTAATCGACAAAATCGTATAGCTTTGGTTTTTTCTGGTGAAAATTTGAACCCTTTAGCACTGGCCCATGATGTTGAAGCATTAATAGCAGTCTGGATCATTTGACAAGCTTCAACAGCTGTGGACTTACTACAGATTATTGCATAATCATCAGCAAAGGCCAGACCATGCACCCCAACAGGAACTTGTTCTAGTAGACCGTTTACAGCTACATTAAAGAGTGTTGGACTAAGGACGCTTCCCTGACGGTAACCCTTCTTCTTGAGGGTAAGCAGAAGAAATGTAAGAGCCCACTCTTACTTTCAGGTAACGTTCTGACAAAAAATCTTTTAGACAATAGAACAAATTACCCGCAACACCCCACTCTGCAAGTTGCAAAAGGATACCCCCTCGCCAGGTAGTGTCGTAAGCTTTTTCTAGGTCAAAGAACACTGCAACAGTCTGGTTTTGCACAGCAAAAGCATTCTGTATCTCCCGAGTAAGGAACATCAAAGGGTCAGAAGTACTTCTATTTTTCCTAAAGCCAAACTGCCGATTAGATAAAAGATTCTTTGAATCCAAATACCACACAAGTCGAGCATTACCATCCTCTCATAAATCTTGCTAACACAACTGGTTAGAGCAATTGGCCTATAGTTTAGGAAGGAAGGAATCTTTAAAAGGTTTTAAAAACAGGTACAATAATCGATATCTTCCAAGACTCTGGTGAAGTTCCTGAAAGCCAAAACTGTTTTAAAATGTCTAAAAGAAATTGTTTTGTACTTCTAGGCAAATTAAAATCATTGAGATAGTATATCATCTTTCCCAGGAGATGTTGGGGAAGATAACGAGATTGCATGATCTAATTCTTTCATGGTGAAAGGGAGATTATACGACTCTGAATTTAAACTAACAGCAGGAACAACCGTGGTACCGTCCCTAATATTCCTGAATGCAGGAGAGTAATGTAGGGCACTAGATATATTGGAGAAATGCCTTCCAAAGGTTTCTGCAACTTCTCCAGAATCAGATATGAAGAAGCCATCAATTTTCAAAATAGGCAAGGGAGATGGAGAAAATTTCCCTTGCAGCTTTCGGATTCTGTTCCAGACAAACGACATAGGGGAATCATATTTTAATTCACTTATATATTTGATAAACGATTCCCTCTTTGCCTGCTTAAATGTTTTCTTTTGCTAAGCAAGAGCTCTTTTATAGATAATTTGATTTACCAAGCAAGGATATCTACGATATCTCTTGTAGCAAGTTCTTGTTATCTTTCGGCTCAAGGCGCATGCATCACACCACCAAGGTACTAGAGGACGACGAGGCTTACCAGAAGTTCGAGGAATAGACAGCATGCACCGCACAGCAATATACTGATTAAATACTCATAAGCAGATGTTGGGCTCTGAAAATCTTTTATATCTTGATCAACTTCAGTAGATTTTTTTGAATAATCCCCAGTCACGCCTCCCCTACCTTCCATTTTGGTAAACATGGAGATGGAATATTTTTCATAAACTTTAAGTGAATGGGCCAATGATCACTGCCATGATCATTCTGGTCTACTACCCACTGGTAATCTAACCTCAAGGACGAAGAGCAGATAGTGAGGTCAATGGCTGAGTCAGTATTATGAAAAACATCATGTCTTGTAGGGGAACCATCATTCATCAAAGTGATGTCATTCAAGTCAAGCAGCTGTTCTATTATTAAACCCCACCGGTCGCAGTTGGCTCACCCCAGAGGGTGTGCTTGGCATTAAAATCCCCCATCAAAATGAAAGGTTTAGGAAGCTGGTCTATCAATGTCTGAAGATCATTTAATTCTAGCTGACGAGGATTACCCTGTGCATCCAGTAATCTACTTTCTAATGATGGATCTAGGTATAAAGAACAAATAGTGAACCATTTATAATTGAAAATTTGAACTGCACAAGCCTGCAACACAGTGTTCAATTGAACAAACCCTATGATTAACAGACTTGCGGACTATGATGCCTGTGCCTCCCTGAGCACGTACACCTATCAGGGGTGGAGACCTATGGAATGAATAATTAAAACCCAAGTTGGGAGTGTGCTCTCCCAACTTTGTCTCCTGAAGACACATTGCAGATAGATCATGATCCCTAAACAGAACCCGAACTTGCTCTCTATTTGGTATATAAAGCCACGGATGTTCCACTGCATGAGAGCCATTATTTAGAGGAAGGCATCTTAAAATTCCCTACTAATTTAGGAATCTGTGTCCTGGTGAGAGAGATCTTATCAGTTTTACCAGTACTATTTGACCTAGATCTAGGTGTACAGATCTTTTAGAAGATGGGCTTTCACTTGCCCTTTCAGTTTTACTTTTGTTTTTTCTACGATTGCTGAGTGACCGTGAATGAGGCGAAGAGGGAGAAAGGCCCTCTTCTGACGAATAAAGAGGGCCTCTATCTCCTCACCGCCATCTCCACGGTGCACTGTAATGACAGGATCAGGTGAGGGCTCAATGTCAGGCAATGTCCCTGACAGAGAGAAGTCGTCAACAAATTGAGACCTGGCTTGAACCCTTGAAACAACAGGGTCCCCTGGCTTGACCGAGTCTCTGCAAACATAGGGTACCCCAACAGGGGGGGCATGGAAGCCCCACCAGGGTGGGCATGGGCACCCCACCAGGGGGGGCATGAGGAAGGCCCCACCAGGGGGCACACGGGAGGCCCCACCAGGGGGGGCATGGGAGGTCCACCAGGGGGGGCATGGGGATACCCCACTAGAGGGGGGTGTGGAAAACCCCACCAGCGGTGGCACGGGGAGCCCCACCAGAAGGAGGCACTAGAAAGAAGCCGTACTCAATTGTTGTGCCTTCAAAGGCATCCGAATAGGATTACTGCCCAACAGCTTTGGGCTTGTCCCACACTGATATGGTCAGCAATTCGATTTTAGTAATGCCTCTTGTCTTTTTTTAATTCACTACATTTTGATAACGGGCTCGATGTTCACCCTACAGTTAGCACATTACCGTCCAGAACATTCCTCGTGCTCCAGGCTGGCCACACGATTTCACAGAGTCTATTTCTGGTACACAAACATTAGGGGAGTGTCCAAAACCAAAACATTTAAAAGCACTGGAGCACTCCTAGGTCTAATAAGGACGAACTTTCAGATTTCACTGTCAAGAATAATTTCAGATTGGCAGGAAAGAATTTAAAATGTTAAAATAAGCATCGATTGAGCGGGGCCACTTTAAAACATTCCAACCACGTCTCGGACACATATCCAAAAATTTCCTCCTCATCCCATTCATGTAAATCTTCCATTAAATATAACACCTTCGCGTAACTAAAATTATATAGTGAGGTTTACCTCTTTTACCATACACTCAGGATCAAGCTTCAAATTTAGTAGCATTACCGACTGACATTGGTCTTGGTATGAACTAAAAAACATTAACGCCCAAAGCGAGGTACTTCTGGGCTCCAACATTGCCGATCTTCGCGTTTACCAACTTTTCACCTTGAAGAGGGGCCTCTATCACCATGCGTTGAGATAATTAACCATAGCGGTCTGGAGATCTGGAGATTTTACTTATTCTATTAGGATCTTTTATTTCATTTGGTGGTTTATAAATGTTCAAGATTCTAGGGAACTCTTCTGCATCTACAAGTTCCAACACTCATAGAATCTGAACTAAATTCTCTAAAGGCTCTGTGAGCTTCCGATTCAGAGTTGAAAACTATTCCAGAATTCAAAAAAACCTAATTATTGCCAAGGTTATTTTCTTAATCTTTGATGTCCCAAAGTACAAAAATTCTTATAACGTGTCTATAATTCAAGTCTAAGGGACGGTTCAACATGCAGAATGTTTGAACAAGGAGCTCATTTGAAAAAGGCTCCAAAGTTTACAATGGAGGGAAAACCAGGTTTGCCTTGTCTATCATTGCCTAAGTCGTACAACCGAAGGTCTAATTGATGGTCGCCATAAGACGAAGGATTTATTGATTCGTCAGGTTAGCCCCCCACCACCAGGAGCCACATTTAGGGACAGTGTTATCCCATTACAGGGCTGCCCTAGGGGTACCACCCAGATATACAACCCCACCCTCAGTGCTTAAGGCGTCATGATGTCCGTCGAGATCAGACAACCAGCACTAAGAAGCAGGGTTTGACATATAAACTTCCCCTCGCGACCACGTTAGGTACTCGAGTTCTACGGGTGAGGGTGCATGCCAACCATCCTCCACCATCACCAAAAATCAATGAAAAAGTCCAAAATCATGTCCAAAATCAATCCAAAAGTCATTCAACATAAAATCGTACCATAGGGGGAGGAAGCAAAGGATGAAAAGTTTTAGTAAAAGGAAAAGAGCGACTTATTTAGTTGGATCAACAGCTGGCACCAGGGCCCAGCGAGAAAGTAGTTCCCACCAGGCATCAGGGCCAAAAGCTGCTGAACCTAAGCCCCCCATCCTAACTTGCAAGGCTTCAGAATCTGGGGGGATATAGGTGGATAGATGAAGAGTGCGGGGTCTCTTATTTCTAAGATGCACCGTCTCTGGCAGCATGAACCTGAGCCTTTATGAGGTGCACTGATCAAGGTGTCATCTCGCCGACATACCCAGATCAGGCAGTGAAAGACTGCCTGTAGAGGCTTCTACCATCAGAAGCCGTGAAGAGACCTCCCAGAAGCCCAGAAGGAAGGCCATCGGAGGGACCAAAGGAGCCTTCTTGATGAAGGCGGAATGCTGAATCGTACTTCGAGCTCAGAAAAAAAAAAAAAGGAGATGTGAGCTTTGCTTTGAAGTTGGCATCCGAGTTTGATCATTTTATTCGATTTTCCATTTTCAACTACATCACTATATTGAGGCTGGGGAACAAAAGTCTTTTTGCAGGCCAAAATACTTAGATGTTCAGCATGAGCTTTCTTCTATGGCTGCCACTCTTTTTTAAATGATCCACATCCTTATGCCTTGAATTATGATTTACCTTACAATTTATACATAATATTGGATTAGAACATTCGCTTCATTGCTTTTTAAAGAGCAGGCAGCACATAACTGGTTTCGAGTACACACCTCTGACGAGTGGCCATATCCAAAACAATATGAAGCATTGGAGTGGGGTCTATGCTTCAAAAGGTCTAACATGAAATCGCTCTTTGTAACATATTACATAATCAGGAACTCATTCATTAGTGGGAAAGTGAAAATAATCATTCTTGACCATTGGAACCTTGAAAATCGTCCACACTTTATCGATCACACATTTCCAGAAATCCTCGTCAGACAGTTCATATAGGTCTGACTGAAAAACACTCCCTTAGCATAACTAAAAACTATAGTGGGTTTGACTCTTTTAATATTAGTATTTTTCAGTTTAGAGATATGTGCCTTGTCTATAAGACTTTGCAGAACCAAAAAGCTGTTCTTTTCAAATCTAGTAATATCTGAGTGGGTCATTGTTCCTACCAGGTTCTTAAATGTTTCCTGAAGTGAAAAAGATTACAAAAGTTGAGTTTTGGTGAAACAATCAGCCACCTGGCAGGTAGAGGTGTCCATCACCTTACATTTTCCCATCTGAAGTTTCCTGGACTGACTCTAGTTGGATAAAAGGAATTACTCAATATTTGGGGCAATTTTATGAATATTACACAATTTAATTTCCTTATGTGAACACTTGAGCATTCACGGCATTCTCTCACTGATTAGTAAAATCAATCCAAACCTCCAATATGCAAAATCTTCAGTGTCACAATACTAATAACTTTAATTTCAACCATATCTTCCAAACATTTCCATAAATGCGCAACAAATTTAAATCTGAGGAGAGCGAATAAACATAAAGGATTATATCACCAATACTAGAACTTTCATAGCCACATTTCAAGTCTTGCCATGGGTCATCTTCTGTACAAATGACTTTATATAGGATTGTCCTTGTCCGTGCCAGAAGGCGAAGAGGAGGGTAGTGTCAGCGAGGTCGCATTGTCCAGGGGAGTTTATCATAGGGTCGATTATTGTCATTAATCCTTAAGCAGAAATTTGAAAAAACTACTGCAAATCAGCAGAAAACCAGGGCCCCCACACCAACCCTATTTTCACCAAAGACACTCAGCAGAGAATGACTCCGCATCATGCCACTTCCCTACCCTACCCCGAAGGGAAGCCTTTACCATAACATTGAGTGGCTCAAAGTGTAAGCGAAACCTGCTGGATAGGACTGAGGGCATAAACTAGTATACAATAATCCCCATTCATGTTTACAATAGAGGGGCACACCGGAAAGAATGCCGAGAGTCCTACCGTTAGGAGAATTATACCTCCCCGGATTCCGCAGGCCAAGTCCCCCAATAGGTAGTTACGCCCCGATGGATATGCTAGAAATCATATCAACATCCTCAGGTTGGTTGGTTCGGTTTTATAAAGTTTAGGAGGTAACACCAAGCACGGGCAGCAAAGGCCAGTCAGCGCTACTGATAACGAGTGAAATTATAAGAAGTGTTATATATATAAAGCAGGTTTAATTTTCTTTGAGATAATTTACTATATTTTGAAGTGGGGATTTTCTCCCCAATAGTTCTTAAAGGGGATATCATATATGTTATCGGATCTTCGTTTTTTCGAATTTTTTGCATTCACGTTAGCAGATGACTGACTGTGACCGAGTTACGACAAAGGTCAAGTAGGGGTCTGCTTTTCCGCATTGCAACATCAAGTATTCTGTGTGTCAAGTATGTATGTCCTATTCTTAATCTCGTTAATATGATATATTCCCTTCTTTGACATTGTTGTCTATCCAGGTTTACAGATGATTTAATAGCTTTAATTTATGATTTAATTCTAGCATTTTTTTCCCATTTTGATTGACCAGTATTCATTTATTGTGTTTTAAAGTCATTGAAGTATCTGTATTTTTTGATAAATCAGACTCCTTTTTACTGCCTTTGTGGCTTCTTATCCACTCTTCATTTACCCTTTATGCCACATGGGAAGGGTACCCAACAGAGTTTTTATATTTATAGATTTCTGTTTTATAATTATATCTATCCCACTCTCTTATCTCACTTCAATTACGGTAGAGAAACTGTGTAGTCTTAGCGCTTCTAAAGCACTGTAAGGAATCCGTGTATATTACAAAGGTATCGTTGGCCTTTCCCACCATAAAGGTATATTTATAGCTTAATATAGCATTAATCGCTACAGTGAATATCGGCATATTTTGGAATTTTTTCCCGTATTTTTATATTTGTTGTTACTACAGCATAGCCTACACCCTCCTTCGACTTGGATCCATCTGTATAAAGTACTAATATCCCGTTTATGTTTTTCCTGTGTGACAGAACTGTCAACTCTTTCCATTGTGCATCTGTTACCTTCTTATCAAATGATTTCTCACAGTTTCTATTTTAGCATGTCTCCACGGAGGTATTTTAGAAGTTGTTATTTTTGATATGCAACTTGTTCTAATTTTAGATGTTCTATATCAGGTTTTAATCTATTCTCCAATGGTTTAGAGGCTCTTGGTTTGTCGTCATAATTATTTGTTATTTCTTCATATATTTGGTGTGGATTATCATTAAGGTTATTTATTTAGCTATGTATTTTAATCCCTTTTTCTCTTCGTCTTTCAGGGGATATAATTCCTGGCTTCTACATACAGACTTTCCACGGGGGAAGTTCTGTAGGCTCCAGTGCATAGTCTAATACCCATGTTATGTATGACATCCAGTTTTGTTAATAAGGTTTTAGAAGCAATACCATATACTTGACATGCATAAATCAAGTTTACTTAGGGACAAAAGAGCCTTATATACTTTAGTCGAGAGGTTCTATCAGCACCCACTCATTATGCGCAATACTTATTTATATTTAAGGATTTCTTACTTTTATCGCCAGTTGTGTCTATATGTTCTTGATATGTAAGTTTTTTATCAAGTATTACCACCGAGGAATTTTATCTGATCATCATATTCAATTAATCATTATCTATAAATAAAGTAGGAAATTAATTCCTGTTTTCCTTGATCTTGTTAAATCTGACGCTTTTGTTTTTTGCGGAGAAAATTTAAAACCCTTTGTTATGTGGCCAATTTTTGTTTACCCTATTTATGGCTGCTTGCAATCTGTAGCTTATGTTCCAGCGCTTTTTCACCACTACTATAATATGACGAAGTCATCTTACAAAAGGGATACTTGGAATCCTGGCGGGATATTTAAATTATTCATTTATTGCTATTGCAAACAAACGCCACGGTAAGTACACTACCTTGGGGATCCTTCCTCCTGGATAAATGAAATCAGAGATTTCTGCCCCCACATTCACTTTTATATATCTTTCAGATAGGAATTCCCTAAACTATCATATAAAGTGCCTTCCTATTCACCATTCTATCAATTTTTTAAAAATCCCTCCCCTCCAGGTGGTATCATATGCCTTCTCCTAAAATAAAAAAATAATCTATTGTTTGTTTTTTTACCAACCATTGGCATTTTGATCTCTCTTGCACTCATTAAGAGGGGATCTATGGTACTTTTATTCTTCTGAATCCAAAACGTCTGTTGACAATAGCTGTTTCTTTTCTAATACCATATTAGTCTGTTATTCACAATTTTTTCAAATATCTTATTGAAACTAGTAAGGGCTATTGGGCCTATAAGCTGCTTGGTGACTCTGGGTCTTTCATGGTTTTAAGCCTGGTATGCATTTAAAGATTCTTTCCAGGTTTTAGGTATGCTGTAGAGAGTGCCTATTTATTTCAAAATTTCTAATAAAAGTTTTGCTTTCTTTCTGTAGGTTTTTTTATCATTTCATATCTAATGTTGTCTTCCCCTGGAAGCTGTTGGACTTGCAAGTTTCAGGGACATTTTCACAGTTCTTCCATGGTGAAAGGAAGCATTATAGATTCCGCCTGATTATCAGCTTTTATTGGTATTGGGACATAATTTTTGACTTAAGTGGGAATTTTTGTATAAATCGAGAAGATACTAGAGTTTGCGAAAAATTTTCCCAATTCATTTGCGGACTACTTTTTGGGTTTTGACAATATATTTGTTTTCCATTTTAAGTAGGTAATGGTTCTGACCGATATCTACCCTTGCGTTTATTTATTTTCTTCCAGATTTCCTTGTCTTGAGTTTTAGAATTTATATTATAATATATTTTTTCCATGAATTTCTTAGGCTATATTGATATCTCTTCTGCTTTGACTTTAGCTCCTCAAATATGCAATTCTAATTGGCATCACATTTATGTCTCAGATATCTTCTAAAGCATGTTTCGTATCTTCATGCTGCTTTACATTCTTCATTCCACCAGGGTACCAGTGTAGTCGGATTGCCTGAGGTAAGTTGAATAGTTTCATTTGCTTTACATCTATTGTTTTTACTAGATGTTCATAAGCATCTATGTGGTTTTGTAAAGTCAGATAGTTTTTTTTTAATCACGTGGTATCTTTATATAAATTCCAATTTGCTTCTTCCATTTTCCTCTCGGTATAGATGTATATTAGAATTATTTTTTAGCTCAATTGTTATGGCCAGGGGTCACTTCCAAATAAAATTATATTTACTTTCAACTGAACTCTGTGGCAATTTTGGGAAATAAAGTGATGTCTATTGCAGAGGTGATATTATGATAAAACATCAAATCTTGTTGGAGAACCACATTAAAATTAATCAAATTTTTGTTATCTATAAACTCTAGGCAGTGTTTCCTCTCTGTCAGATGATTTGTACTTCCCCACATGGATGTTTGGCGTGAAGGCACTACAATAAGTAAGGTTTTGGTAATGTTCATTAGATTTTCTAAGTCTTCCACTTGCAATGTCTATTATTTCAAGATGATCGATTAAGCGACTTTCTAACAACGGTTCCATATATATGAAAGCAATTGTTATTTTTTTTCTAGGAATACTCTGAACTGCACATGCTGTATTACCGGAGTTAATTCCTAAACATGTTTGGCATTGATTGAAGAATGCGTTATGATTGCAGTTCCTCCTGCTGTGTCATTTAAAATTTGTGTTTATTCTCCCACACATTTATTAATTATGCCAGCATTGAGAAACATTTTACCTATTTTAGTTTCGTAAGCAAATAATATTGATTACATTCTCTAATTAGTGATTTTAATTTCATGATTTGCCAGTATCCTCTGATATTCCATATAAAAATAGGACATTTTAAGAGGTTTAGGGTTTGTTTTAGTATCTTTATTGTTTTCCTGAACTTGGAATTTTATTGAAGTATGTATAATTTGCTGTACTTTGTCTTCTTTTGGTGGTGATGTATTTCTGCTATTGTTTTCCTTATGGATGAGAGTCTCAGATGTTCTTTTTATTAGAGGTGCATTTAAAATGCTTTTGCTCTTTGGGTCTATTTCACATTTCTTCAATTTATCTGAATGTTTTACTTTCCTCTCTTTTATTTGGGGTTCTCTTTTTTCATTTTGTTTGCAAGCAATTTTCGTTGACTTTGTCTTCTCGGTATTCAATTTTTATCCATATAGATTTTGGGGTCTTATGATTTGTTTATTTGTTTTTTGGAATTTGGGTGGACGTTGTTCAAGTAGTCTTTTTGTCTTTTGAATTAGCTCTTGGTTTTGCTTGTCCTCCTGGGTTTTGGGTGGAGTCTCATAAAGCCTCTTTTTTATCTTTAGCTTCAAGCTCATCTATAATTATCTTGTAATATTTCAGCTATATAGGTATTATTTCTCTTGTGTTTCTATTTCTGCCAACATCTCAAATGAATTTTGAACATTACAGTTGCACAAAGTATCTTGATTCTTGCTAGATTAGTTCTTGTAAAAGTTATTTTTTTATGCTGATTTATCTATTAGGGGGTTTGTTATTTGCTTTCATTTTGTTCATTCTTCGAGCTCATTGCAGCAGGAGAACATTTGCTTCCTAGCGGGATCATGCATTCCTCTAACTCTCAACTCTAGTTGCTTCTCTATTGGCCATCCTGTGATCTCTCCTAAGTATTTAAGTTATGTATTGTATATATAGTACAATACACTCCTTAGACCTAAGCTGGTGATTTTGGCCACAGTTTACACATTTGGTTCACCACACTTCAACTGCGTGGTATGTTGTCAGATCCACCAATATGCACAAATCGATTATATTTTCCTGGCAATTTTCCATGTATGCCCATATTACTGGCAGTTGTGGCACTGTAGTGGTTTTGGAAACATAGGTCTCAGTTCTCTATTTTTGGCCCATGATTTTAATTTTGACAAGCAAAGTCTTGGCCTTCAAATTTTTATTTTTGCTATTTTCAAGTCTTTTCATTACTGTTTACTGGTTATACTGTAAACTTCACAATCTGTATATTGTTGTACCTTTTTTTTAAGGGAACCAGGCAAATATTTTTTCCCGGCTATCTGGCTCTTCCACTTTAGGAAGTACTACGTACCCTGTACACTGTCATATTGTCGTTGCTTTCTTATCGTTTACTTTTATATTGTCTATGTCTTTATGGTTAAATAATTTTCAGATTGACTTTTTGTAGTGGTTTCTAATTAACCACTCCTGTTCTTTATTTGTTGAAATGACATTTCTGAGGTTGGGTGCCTAGTTTAACAAATAATTTTCCAATCTTAATGCTGATATTTTTTCTTCAGGTTCCAAGGTCAAGAACCTTGACCAACTTCCACATCCCAAGAGGGTCGAAGTGAGTCAAGGTTGGGTCCAATTCTAATTTGCTTTTTCTTGTGGCTTGTACGGTATTAAAGTTTTAATACCGCCTGTTCTCATACCTGGGTTTCCTTAGAAACAGTCCATGCCATGCAGAGTCGAGGGGTTTTGTTTTAGTTTCCATATATATAGCTTTAAATATTTCGTCCAGGATGAGATCCCAGCTCACCAAGGATAGGCCCAAACTGAGGGAGGAGCAATAACTGTTCTACGCTATGGTAACTGCCTGGGACACTCACTGGATATACGCCATACCCACAGGCTTAAGGGTCGTCAGTCCCAAGAGATTGGAACCAGCACTGTGGGCATTGGCTTGACTTAAAAATTGCCCCTCGCTCGACCACGTTCAGGTACCTAGTTTTACGGGTGGAGTGGCAAGCCGTCCAAATCCACCCTCCATCAATGTTAAAGATGCGGTCAATTCAATAACTCAAAAACCACGCCCAAGGTCGTCAAACGGAAAGAAGAAAGAGGGAAGAGGGAAAATTAGAGGAGGAGGAGTAAAGGAGTGAAAGGCCAATGTTCAGTTGGATCCACAGCAGAGAGAGTAGGCATTACAGGGGGCATACTCCTTCTGCAGTGGATCCTAAGGCCCCCCACGCGTCAAGGAGTTGGGATCAAGGGCAAATACTCAGGTACCAAAACATACTCGAGGCAGACCAAACCTCTACAGTCTCTGCATTTGGATCAAGAAAGAGCCAATGCGCAAGAGCCCAGACCCCGCCCCAACCCGTAAGAAGGTTTAGTGAAGAAGGGGGGGACAGCTAGGTGAGCAACTGAGTTAAAGGATAGTAGAAGAGAGGAATACAAATTTAAGTAAGAGGGAAAATTGAGACCTTTGGAGTGGAAATGGGAGATATTTCTCCCAGTCGAAAGCCCTCTGCACAATTGTATTAGGGATAAACATCATCCTATCAATAACGTCTTCAATGTAATTTCCCTTTTATGTCTAGAAACGACTCCCCAAAGGGGTTGGGCAGTAAAATCTCTAGAAGTAGAAAATGAGCTGGAAGTTGGTTAATAAGGCCATGAATATCTTCACTGATAAAAACAAGATTCTGTGGAAGGTATTCAAAGAGCAGGCTGTTATCCTCTTCCAAGATGGACTGAAATAGCAACGCTTGTAAAGTTGTATTTTAATTTATTATGGAGTGCTGCAGAGCTTTATTAACAATAATTGCAACACATCCATGGGCCGACCAACCACTTCGGGGAGAGGAGTTAATATGAATAATTAGTCCAGACTATAAGGAGAGTTGCCTAACATTCTCCCCGTGCAGGCATTAATCCCTGGATTGAATTCATGAATAAGACTTTAAGGTCGTCTGCACAGGCCTGAGACCTTTTCAGTTCCACTGAAGGATATCAAACATGGAATGTACGGTGGTAAAAGTGTCTACTTCCCACTCCTTAGAGAGGGAAGTACTGTTCCTAGTGTGGAGAGGAAAGTTTCTCCTATAAATGATTTCTGTAATCCCTTTTCATTTGAATTGGAAATTTACAGTTTTTGGCTGATCATATTTTGGTTATGATTCTGATCAGAATTTCTACTGTGATTCTGCGAATCACAAGGTTCATTTGTATTACGCGGCAAAGGATTGATCAGAACTCATTAGTTTTTGACTGATATATTTTAAAAAATTGGGGGGGGGGGGGGGGACCTCGAACAGTCTATTAGCCTAATTGGAAAGGGGTGAATGGGTTTATAAAAGCACAACCCTTAACCTAAATAGACTTTTAGTTATGTGAATCACTTGTTTGATCTTAATGCACTTTTCATGGGTAATGAATTCTCTATGGAAGGATAGTGGGAGTTCGCCCACAATTCAACGTACAGAGGAGACTGGTGAGGATCTAAATGCTCCGGTGAATATTCTTAGGCTTCGTTGTGAATTTGGGTCTAATATTTCAGTGCCTTGCTTCTGAAGCTGACCCGTATATTTCACTTCCATAATCAATGATTGATAGCACTGTGTTGCTTTATAACAGTATAGTAAGGGTATGTCTAGCAGCTCCCCAATTTGTGTGAGGTAGAGTTTAATTAGGTTTAATGCTCTTTGCTATTCGATTTATGTAAGATTATATGGCTTCCAGGTTGAGGTGTGCATAATATCAAAACCTAAACATTTTGCAGTTTGGCTAATTGGATATTATGGTTTCTCATTTTAATCTGCTCTTCACCTTTTTCCAAATTTACTATTCTAAAAAAGACCCGCTTGGGTTTTTCTAGGAAAATCTAAATCCTACTGATGAGGTCCATTCATCTATTTTTATTATAGTGTATTAATAATTCTTCTGCATGTTTTTTTTTCATGCGTGAATGCTGTGTAATATATTGCAAAAATCATCCAGTATACAAAATTTACTATTAATTTCCAAACCAGGAGCATGTTACTGATTTGTCAATTGCCCAGGAATTAAAGTACCCTAAGGACGATTACCTTTTGGTACTGCCATTTTCAAGTGGAAATCATATTGGATGGATGGATGTATGATATTAGGGCTAAAGCCCACGCACGGGGCCAAGAAGGCCATTCAGTGCCGTAATGAGGTTAAGTAAGTTGAAATTATGGTAAATGAAATGAATGAATTAGTTGAAAGAAATGATTCATAAATAGGAACGTGACTTAATAAATAAAATTTAAAAATATTGAATATTAAATGAATGGAGTTAATATATATTTAAAATAGCTTAATGTCTTTAAAAATCTGTATATGATTTATAAAAAATTTATCTAAATATTATCAAAAATTTCTAATTTACACTTTAAAAGGAGATGAGAGCAGAAATGTCGCTTAACTCCTAAGATATTTGAGAGGGATGTACCTGGGAATAATCTTTCCTTGGTTAAAATATCTGGGGCAAAACCACAGAATGTGCTCCAATGTTGTATTCTCGTCACAGTAGTAAAGCACCAATGGTGGGCTGCTGCCTTCTAAAATAACTGATGGGTTAAATAAGTGTGCCCAAGCCTTAACCTCGTTTAAATAACCTCTGCTCGTCCTCTGTCAAAGCTGGAATGACGAAGGCCACGGCTGTATAATTTTTCCTAATAATTCTGTACTTACTGTTATTGCAAGAGAGAAGTCCACCTTTCTTGCCACTTACTTAATACAAAAAGACCTACTAGGACCTTTAGGTCTGTATGAGGCACTTTCCTGAAGGCGTTTTGGCAGAGCGCTAGCCGCTTGTGCTTCCCTGTCGCAGTCTCGTTTCCGTGAATCCCCAGTGAGAAGAACAACACAACAGAAAGAGACCGACTTACGCAGACACTATATACGAAAAAAGTGACTCCTGAAGTTTTGATTAATGGATGAAAGCATTAACTTTTGATAGCTTTAAAGGCTTTTAGAATCAGAGTAATATGACAAAATTAGTGTCTCGCTACTTGGGAACATAAATCTAGAGGCAGAGCACTACGGCTGTTAAACGGCAGTGGGAATATGATGCAAATTCCGGTAATCTAGATGTATATGCTGATCCCAAGGATAACAGCACACCAACACCACTATCTGATTTGATCCATCTGTTATAAATCTTCACATAATTGGCATGGGTAACGTCGTGCTCTTAAAGAATTTTCCCCTAATCTCTTCATTCAGTACAATCCTTCTTCGTAAATGATTTTCTGCATACCAAATACTCAGGAATAAGAAATGGAGGATTTACAGGATGTTTTACTTCCAGACTTTCTGGATTGAGAGTTATCCCTAACATCCTCATTTAGTTGGAATTTGGAATGGTTTAGAAGCCTCTTGTACCAGAGCAAATTCAGCGAGTCTGTTTCCTTAAGTACTTCAAAGGAGGGGTTTTTGGGAGCACTTTTCATTCTTGCCAAGTATCGCAACCAGATCTTGCATTCTTAGATGTAGGGGAAGATGATCTGTCGGCATATATGCTTTTCAACAGGAGAAGTTCTAAAAAAAGCCCTGAGCATATTCTAACAACATGTTCTGTACAACATTCCAATTCCTTTAGCTGGTTTTACAAGCTGAGGATAGATCTGACACCTGTTCTAGCTTGGAGCGGGACACCGTGAGTTCATATAGCCTCAAAAGGGGTGATTTTTATCAGCCCCAACCTAAACAAAAAAACCTTAAAATATTCAAAGATTTTTTCCACATTAATCTTTCGGGCATCTTATAGGCTGGCCCATATTTAGGTTGTGGTTCAATAATCATCACCAGAAGAAATTTTACTTCTACTTTCATAAGGAATGATAGATCATCTTAAAAATAAGTGTGGAAACTCTTCCACCACGCCGGCATCTGGGTAAATCTTACATGCAACTGTTTGGAAGAGGAGAATTTCAACCCATTTCTCATCAGCCCACTTGTAATTGCGTTAATAGACCTTTGCAGAAGTTTACATACTGACAATGAATCATATCCTGTGCAGTATCTTGCAAGGTCATAAACAAAAAGTGAGTATTTAAGGAGGCAAGATTTTTTCAACCACCTATTTTATGCACTGAACTGAAAAGAGTAATACACTTAAAACGCTTCCTTGGGGAACTCCTTCCCTCCTGCACACAGGTTGGGAGAAAGAGTTCCCCACTTTACCTTAAAAATCGTCCGTTAAAAATGAATCTATAAATCTGATCATTCTTACAACATATGCCCACTTGTGCAATTTTTCATGAGATCAAATTCTCCAGGGCAGTTGTCATATGCTTTGTCGAGTCAACAAAAAAATCCAATGGTCTGACATTGTTGGCGAAATCCACTTGCTGGATTGGTGGTCAGCCTTCAAGCAACTGATCAAGGGTGGAGCGGGGAGTTTTTTTTTTCCTGAAAACCAAAGTGAAATGATGTATTTAATCCTTAGCTTCTAAGTGCACAAACTAGTCTCAGTATTTATCATTTCTTCCATCAGCTTACACACACAGCTGGTTTAGAGCTATGGGTCTATAGCTGGTGGCAAGGGAAGCATCTTTATTAGGTTTTAACTGGAACAAACTATGGATATTTTCAGTCGGTGGTTAAATTTCCAGTTTCCATATTTTGTTTATAATCTTCAGTAAATATTTTTGGCATCGTCGAGGTGTTGTAGATTTCATATATGATTTGTATCCTCACCTGGATTGTGGCACAACCCACACTAGAGGAGAGCGCCTCCCGTAATTCTCTCAAGGAAAACTGTAGTGTATGGTTCAGATTTCCTGAACGAATTCCAGGAATCATTTCAGAATTCAATTTTTTTGAAATTCTCGAGACTAATTCTTGGCGCTGGAAATTCAGAAAAAGTGTTTTCCTAGCTCACTGGCAACTTCAGTGGGCTCTTTGATCAGTGTGTCATTATTGTTAATGAGGGTAATGGGCACGCAACAAAAATTTCCCACTCAGTTTCCTTATTTTGCGCCCCACAACACTTTCAGTGGAGTCTTTGAGTTTTATTCACATTAATTATAGTAGAGGCCACTTTCTCCTTTTGGCTCTCTTATAAAAGCGTGCGTTGCTTGGCTAAAGCACGTTTGTAGATTGATAATTAGACTGAGGAGAACCACTAGTTTGAACGTCTGTAGCACTTTAGTAACTCCTTCAGAATACCAAAGTCGTATTCCACAGGACTGCAGGTCTACGAGGTTTGCCCTTTTGTTTGGGAACGAGCCTTCAGCACTCTCAGAGTATAGATTCAATTAAAATAATCATAAGCATCTAGAGAGAGTGAAAAGGGACTCAAACTCCTATCTAGTATTGACTCCCTTATGAATTCATCCAATCTGCCTCCTCTACCTTCCACTTTTTTCCCCCCGTGTGTTTAAAAAACTTCAAGATGGACCATCACAGCATAATTTTTTAAATGGATCGGGTAATGATCGCTCAATTTAAATTTTCGTTAAAACAGACAACTACAATCAAGGTGGATGCTTTGTGAAGAGTATACTAAGGTCCAGGGCAGAGAAATGATATCATGGAAATACTGTGGAAAAGTCATTGACCCATTATATATAGGATAACATCATTCCTAGTCCAATAACGTCTTTCAATTAATTTCCCTTACGTCTAGAAACGACTTCCCCAAAGGGGTTGTGGGCATTAAAATCTCCTAGAAGTAGAAAAGGAGCTGGAAGTTGGTTACATTAAGGCTGAATATTTCACTGATAAAAAACAAGATCTGGTGGAAGGTATAAACGAGCAGGACTGTTATCCTCTTTTCCAAGATGACTGAAATTAGCAACAGCTTTAAAGTTGTATTTAATTTTATTATTGGTAGTGTCAGAGCTTTATTAACAATAATTGCAAACCTCCATGGCCACCCGACACCACTTGGCGGGAGAGGAGTAACTATTGAATAATTTAGTCCAGGTTATAAGGGGGTTTTACCTAACATGTCTCCTGAAGGCATATAATCCCTGGATTGGATCATGAATCAAGACTTTAAGGTCTTCTGACAAGGCTCTGAGACCTTTACAGTTCCACTGAAGGATATCAAACATGAATGTTACAGTGGTTAAAAAGTGCTACTTCCCACTCTAGAGGGGGAGTACTGTTCCTAGTGTGGAGAGGCAAAAGTTCTCCTTTATAAGTGACTGTTCTTTAATCCTTTTTTCATTTGAATTGGAATTTGGTTTTTGGCTGATCATATTTGTGGTTATTGATCCTGATCAGAATTTCTACTGAGATCCGCGAATCACAAGGTTATTTGTCTCTAGGCCGGCAAGGGACTTTTTTCTTTTGTTTTCGGGCTTGAGGACCTTTCTGTGGAGAGATCATCTTCCAAAACATGAACCCATTTGAGTTCTTATTTAAAGCAGGCAGATTTGGGATGTATTCCTTGTGCGCTTCTTGGTGGTTGTAATTATAGTTTTGCTTCATTTTGTTTGTGGCTGTGTGACAATGTGGCTCTGAAGTAGACTCTATCTTTAATGGGATGGGTCCCTTGGTTTATCTTGTTGAGTGTCTTCGGGAACAGCTTCCCGAACTGTTGATTGATTTTGGCTCACCTTTTTTTGGGGAAGGAGAGGCCTGCAAACTATTCATATTAGTCAGCTTTGATTGACTTTGGTAGGCGAGTTTTCGTACTTCTTGAAGTACAACTTTGTGATGTTGGAGTTCAAGGCCACTAGCAGATGAAAATTTCCTGACAGAATGGGGATCGTTCATAATGTACAGTCCATGGAGTAGCAGGATGTGATGCCTATTATCCAGATCGCAGTTGTTGTTTGTGTCTAAACATTGCTGGAATTTCATAAGTTTTATTACCGAAGCATAGGTAGAGTTGGCACTTTTTGTTTGCCCCCCATACACACGCTTTGCTCGCTAATGCTGACATGTATTGTCCAGCCACTGCCAATACATCATCTTCAAATCTGTATCGGAGGCAAGTCCTAGGAATTTGGAGGAGTGAATCACCCTACACTGAAAAACAGTATGGTTTGTACCAAAATCTCAAAATTATCATGCTCCGCCGAGCACACAAGCACATCTTTGTTGTTTTGCACAAGAGTTTGAATGTGGCCATATTCAAAACATTTACGACACTGTTCGATTTCTTTTATATCTTTTAAACCTGCATCCTCTCCATGGCCAACAATGATAGTATCAGGTAAGTAACTGGAGGAGAAGGTTAATAAAAAGGATAGCGCATCCCCTCCTAGGCTTCTTTTACGTGAGATACACAAGGAGGACATCGATGGAATCTCCTCCTCTTCAAAATCATGCAGGTCTTTTTGAGTATATACTCCTTTAGGTGTTAAAGAATCTATGCGATGCAATACATTCGAATTTCACTTTCAGGAGGTTTTAAAATTTGCCAGCAAATTGCTTGGGTTTCATTACCAGCTTTTATTAGCAAGTCTTCCATAACGCTTCAAAGTTCCAATGGGAATGGAACCTACCTTGCTCTCGATGCATTCAGCAGCTTTATATCAAATTTTTTCTCCCTCCTTGTAGCTAGCAACATGCCAGATAGGGTAGGAGCGCTATGGTACATGGGGGCTGGTCCATGTTCTTATTCTTAGGGATAAAATCAATGGTCGTCATTTAAATTTTTCACTGAAAACACTCGTGCTAAGAAAACCGAATCATTAAGGATGTGGCCATGGACGTCTTTGTGGCCTCACTAGCTGCCAAGGGTGAGGAAAATTTAACAAAAGCAGGAAAAGGACTGCTTGTCTTTTTCCGAACTAATGTAATCTTTCCACTTTACAAATGTCTTCATACACTGTACAAACATTCATAATTCTAAGGGACAAGTTTATATTAGGCAATGAAGGACTCTACTATAAGGATCAAAATCCACCAGAAATTTACTAAGACACTGGGTCTCAGTTTTTGAATTCTGTCCGATAGCCGAGCTCATATCCATCTTCATGCAAGAAGTCGTTGCCAGTGCCAGTAAGTCGTCGGATCCAGGGGAGGGAGAACTAGTAAACAAATCCATAGAATTATGGCGGTTCATATTCAGAGTCACAATGCGCAACCAATACCAAGAGCCCCGCTGAGACCCCAGCAGCACATCAGAAAGGGAAAATCAAGGCAGCCTCTTAATGCCCAATCCCACTCCCCACAAATCCGCCAAAGCCCACAAGCGATTCCCAGGATACTAAGCACGCACAACACCAGACCACCTCACACAAACCGGCTCACCTACACACCCAAAACTGCTTGGTTTTATCAAGAAAGTGACGTTTGGACCAGTCGGGTATTCACATTCTCCACCAATGGGCACAAGTGAGAAATCTGATTTCCAATAGTTCCACCCCATACCCTCCCCTTACGGGATAGCACCAATACACTTGCAGTGGCCCAGTATAAGCCTATCCGCCTGCTGGAGTTCTGCCCCACTAAGGGACCCGGGGACTCCCCACTCCAAAACGTATTGGTGGGCTCCGGACAAAAGCAGGAGTCCCATCAAACACCAGCCTCCCCTGATTCCGATGGGCTGATGTTTGGAGATGGTTCCGCCCTCAAGGTAGCAATGGGAGGGTCCCATCACTACCTCTTGGGTCCAAACCATATCAGGTAGCGACCAACAACCAAACTCCCACAATTAGTTTGAATGCAAAACCCCTTCAAAACACGACCCTTCTCAGGCCTAATTCCTAAAGCAGTAAAATTTAAAAAAGTGGAAAGTGTTCAAACATAATTAACAAAAATGCTAATAAAAAATATTACATGAGGAGAAGGATTGTTAGGAAGAATGAAAAAAAAAAGGCAGAAGAAGGAAAAAGTTTGACTAATTTAGTTGGATCAGCAGCTGGGACACAAGGACCACTGAGGAAAGCACCCCACCAGGCATCAGAGCCAAGCTGTGGCTTAAGCCAATACCCACGTCAAGGGGCAGCATCTAGGGGGGTCTCAGCATGTGGAATGACTACTTGGTCTGCTTTATCAGTTCTTCGTTTCCTTTATTCCACATCGGGCAAGGGATACAACTATTTCAATATCTTTTCTCACTTGTTATTAAATTAAGAGGTTAAAAAATTTATCTGTTGCACAATATTATTTTTGGGATATAACTTTAATGGCTCTATAGCGCTTATAGAGTCGCTCTAAATCACGAAATTGTTAAGGGAGTGTTCTTTGATTATCTTATGGCCCAATGTTATTGACATAACTCTGCTGTAAATACTGACAAGCATTATTGGGAAGCGAGAAGAGAAATGATGTTTCATCTGGACACTGCAGCATATCACTCCATATTCTGACTTGGATCCATACTGTATATATATGCATAATGTGGACCTTTTTTGTTTTATGTGCTGTAATTGTATGTTGTTTCTGATGTTCTGGGTATAGGAATACTTTTTGATAGAAGAAATTTTAATTTGGTGCAAATGTTATTTTATCATAATCAAGGAGAGTAGTTTTACTATTGGAGGTAGTTGGATATTCTATTTCAGTGACTCAAACAAATCTTCTGATCTAATTGGAAAGGTGGTGAATGATTGTTAATTACATACCTCCCTTAGTTCAAATAATTTTTGGTTGGTGAATCACTTGACTTGTAATTCTTAGGGCACGTATTCATCGTTACTAACTCTCTATGGGAGAGAGAGAGGTAGTTCACCACATTTCTACCTGTAAAGAGAGGTTGGGATGATTTAAAAGCTCCTGTAAATATTCTAAGTCCTTCATTATGAACTGGGTCCAAAATTTTTTCAGTACTGCGTTTGAAGCTGCAGCCGATATTTCACTCCGTATCAATGATAGGAAAACACTGTTGCATGTTATATAGTAATGTAAGGGTTTGTCTATCAGTCCCAAATAGTGTTTGATAATTTTCTAATTAAGATTCAATGCTTTTTACATTTTGACTTCACAATGTTATGTGGGCTTACAGTTCAAGTGAGTATCAAATACTAAAACCTAAAAATTTTGCAGTCTGGCAAATTTGTATAATTTGATTTCGGATTTTCAATCTATTTCCTTTCACCTTTTTCCATCCCCTATCTTTAAAAATATTACTGCTGAGTTTACTATGACAATCTAAACCTACAGATGAGGTCCATCATCTATTTTATTATAGATTTGTTTAATGATGCCTCTGCATGTTTAATGCGAGATGCCTGAATAGAGATGGCAATAATCACCATATAAAGGTTGCTTTTAATTCCGACTGGGCAGATTTTTATTAAGTCATTAATGCTAAGGAAATAGTGGACACTAAGGACACTTCCTTGTGAACACCCATTTTCTAGTAGGGAATGTTCTGGACAAAGCATCATCAATTTCACTGAAAACTTCGATTTGTAGAAAAACTTTGGATAAACATGGGTAAATGTCACCGAACGTTTTGTTGGTTAATGCTTTTAAAATAGGAACCTCCATGTAGTGTAATAAGCCTTTTATATGTCCAAAAAGACGGAAACAGTTATCTGTTCGTTCAAATCCTCTGCTGGTATATGGTCTTCAGGATAGAGAGAGAATCAAATGTGGACCTGTTACTCTGGACCAAAACTGAGTGGGGAGTTAAATTTTGTTTTCTTTTGAATGTGCCATGTAGTCGAGCCATTTACCATCTTTTCAAAGTCATTTGCATAAGCAACTTGTTAGAGATATTGGTCTGTAATTATTAATGTTGCTAGGATCCTTTCAGGTTTGGGGATAGGATTATTATAGCTTTAAGCCATTAATTAATCAGGAAATAAATTTCTAAGCCATAAATGATTATAAAAGTGTAATAAGTAGACCTTGCCAGCCCGGAAGTAAGTGGTCTTCTTGATCATCTCAAAGCTAAATTGTCACATCCAGGAGCAGCTTTATTGCTGTCGATAGAGCATATTCCAAACCTCCATATTAAAGTGTCTCATATAATATATATCTTCTTGTGTTTCAAAATTTAATGTTATTAGTTCTTCATTATTTTCTTTGTGCGGAAGTGCTCGTCTAAATTTTACGTACTTACATTAGCTAAGTTTTCTCCTATTATATTACTTATTTCTTTTGGATCAAGTATTCTTTTTCCATCTTTCAATATGGCATGTCTAGGTGGTTTGACTTGGGTACCATTAATTTTCTGAATTTTTCCCATATTTTTTGTATGGGAGTATTATTAGAGAGATCTGATACATATTTCCTCCATGAAATTATTCTTCCTTGAATTACTTCCCTTTAAATTTTGCAGATATTTTGTTGTATACAGGCTTTAATGTACCGATTTCTAATAATAATATAGTCATTTTTTGTAAAGTTCCTTCTAATATTGGCAATAATGTTTTATTTATTTTATTGAACGTTCTATTTAAATTATCTAACCGTCTCCCTATTGAGTGTTTTATATTAATTAATTCTGTTAGTTTATCAGACCACCAAGGACTTTGTGCTTTGTTGGATGGGGCTTTGACTTTGGTATTGCTTGATCAGCAGCCTTTTTAATGAAATCAACGAGAATTTTGTTAGTTTCATTATGGTTGGATATTTCTTGTGTGCATTTCATATTTCTCCCAATCTGCTTTATTAATGTTGTAGTGAGGAACATGTTTTGCAGGATTATTATGTAATAAGGATATTAATATTGGGAAATGATCACTGGGTGCAAGTCATCAACTATATTCCAATCTATTCTGTCAACTATAATTGTTGTACAAAGAGTAAGGTCTACTGAAGAAAATGTTCCATGTGTTTTTGAAAAATATGTACTAATTTCGTCATCATTTATACAGCACATGTCGTTTGACTCCATGAACTCTTCAATTTTTACTCCCCTGCTCTATTTGAGATTGTACAGTTACAATCCCATATCGGGTTGTGAGCATTAAAATCCCCTACTATCAATGTAGGTTCTCTGGCATTGTCAAACAAATCCTTAAGTTTTTTTTATATGTCGTAATTTTTGTTAGGTTGGTTGTATATGTTATAAATTACATAGTTATAGTTTTTTATTCGTATTTTTGATGCTTGATATTTGTAAGTCAGCAAAAGTTTACAGGTACCCTGTCGTAACATACTTTGTTATGTACATATATAGCAGTACCTAAATTTCCTTCTTCTTCTCTAGATGTAGATACTAAGGTATATTTACCAATTGTTGATACTGTTTTATTAACATATTGTAAACATAATATCATTGGTTCGTATTCTTTCAGTAAGCGTTGTAATTCTCCCAAATGTAATCTGGTCTGAAGACCATTTATATTCCATTGTATTATATAATTATTGAAAATATTATGTTAAGTGTGTTCAAGCATTACTTTCTTGTTGTGGTTTATCTATTTGCAATTTTCTAAAATTTTATTTACGACATTTATTTGTTTTTCCTTATACGACATTAGATGTCCAATGCACATACAGCCTTTTTTGTGAGTCTCTAAACTAGTGGTTTCTTTACTTCTATATATTTGTATAAAAGTTTCGTTTATACTGTTTGTTAAACTGTCTTTTGTTATGTTTTCTGTCTTTGTTGCATAATTCTATGAAACATTCATTACATCCACATGTGTTTTTATGTGTCCTCCTTTTTCATTTACTCTTAGTGCACCAATTACCGGTGATGGGGTAAATCTCTTCTCCCTTCACATAATCATTTTTGTCTATGGTGTTCTCCTCTATAATTTTCTATATTGTTCTGGGTATTTCCATCCATTTCTTTTATTATTACTTTAGGAGACAAAGGTATGTTCTTATTTTCTGGTCTGTGCACTTTTTTTGGATCCTTGGTCTTTGCTTTAACATATACCTCTCTAATAATTGTTGGCTTTTTGGTTTTGGGTGGAGTTCTCTCTAAAGGCCTTTTTATCTTTAGCTACCAGCTCATAACTATCTCGTGATGTTTCAGTGATACATGTATCATTTTCTTGTGTTTCCATTTCCCTTAATATCTCAAATGAATTTGAACATATATCTGCACAAGTTACTTGGTTTCTTGCTATATTAGTTTCTTGTAAAGTTATTTTTTCTTCTGATTTATCTATTGGGGGTTTGTTACTTGCTTCCAATTTCGTTTCATTCCTTGACTCAATGCAGTAGAGAACATTTGCTTCCTAGCGGGATCATGCATCCCTCTAACTCTCAACTCTAGTTTGGCTTCTCTAATTGGCATTCCTGATCTCTCCTGAAGTAATTTTAATTCTGTGTTGTATATATATACATACACTCCTTAGACCTAGCATGGTGATTTTGGTCACAGTTCACACATTTCGGTTTCACCACACTTCCACTGTGTGGTGTGTTCGTCGGATCCACAATATGCACATATAGATTTATTTCTGCAATTTTTCCCTGTATGTCCATATTTACTACAGTTTTGGCACTGTAGTGGCTTTGGAACATAAGGCCTCAGTTCTCTGTTTTGGCCCATGATTTAATTTTGAAAAGTAGTTCTTGGCCTTCAAATTTTATTTTTGCTATTCTCAATGTATTTTCTTTATTTTGTCTACTGGTTAAACTATATATTTCGCAATCTTGCACGTTGTTGTACATTTTTTAAGGGAATCCAGCAAAATATTTTTTTCAATTGGTTCCTCACTTTTAGGAAGTACTACAGTACCCTGTACGCTGTTCATACTGTCATGTTTTCTTATGTTTACCTTTATATTATCAATGTTCTTTATAGTTAAATAGTTTTTCAGATTTATTTTTTGGTTTTTTGTAGTGGTTTCATTAACCACACCTGGTCTTTTATTTGTCTAAATGACATTTCTGAGGTTGGGTGCCTACTTAACAAATAATTTTCCAATCTTAATGCAGATATTTTTCTATCAGTTTCCAAGGTCAAGAACCTTGACCAACTTCCACTCCCAAAAAGGGAGTCGAAGTGAGTCAAGGTTGGGTCAATTCTAAATTTGCTTTTTCTTTGCGGCTTGTATGGTATTAGAGTTTTAATACCAGCCTGTTCTTCATTACCTGGGTTTTCCTTAGAATAGTCCATTGCCATGCCAGAAGTCGTAGGGGTTTTTGTTTTGGTTTCCATATATATAAAGTTTAAATATTTTGTCCAGGATGAGATCCCTCTCACCAAGGAGGCCCAACTGAGGGAGGAGCAATACTGTTACGCTGTGGTAACTGCCCTGGGACACTCACCTGGATATACGCCATACACACAGTGCCTTAAGGGTCGTCAGTCCCATGAGATCGAACCCAGCACTGTGGGCATGGCTTGACATAAAAAATTTCCCTCGCTCGACCACGTCAGGTACTCTAGTTTTACGGGTGGAGTGGCATGCCGTCCAACTCCACCTCCATCAGGTTAAAAGAGCAGTCAATTCAATATTCCAAAACCACCATGCCAGGTTCGTCAACGAAAGAAGAAGAAGGGAAAGGGGAAAATTCATAAGGAGGAGGAGTAAAGGAGTTAAAGGTCCCAATGTTCAGTTGGATCCACAGCAGAGAGTGTAGGCGTAAAGGGCATACTCTCTCTGCAGTGGATCCCTAAGCCCCCCACCTCGTCAAGGAGTTGGGATCAGGGGGACGATCCGAAGTTGCCACGTAGCGGGGTTGACTGCAGGGGTCCCGGCTTCGGACAGGACCAATGCTGTGGAGCGGCCCTGCTCTCCCTGAGCTCTAGCAGCGAAGGGGATTGTGCCATGTCTCCCCAGAACATCCAGGTAGGAGCCCTGCCGGCGCGCCAAGCCCTATCGGGTCGAAGCACAAAGGCGGGGTATCTGACGGAGAACTGGCGGTGGCGGCCCGGACAGGTCTAGCGACCCAAGTATAAGAGGGGACTCTGATGGTCGGGACGATAATGATGGGTTGTGGGGTCTGTACTGGCACATTGTGGACTTGTCAAGCCATGAGGCTGGATCCCCGCTGCTGACGGGGCTGAATGCCATCATTCAGCGCCAGCTTCCCTCTCTGGATAACCTAGGCGGAGACGCCTGGGGGGCTCCTCGAGGCCATGGAGGGTTGTCTGGATCAGCATAAGCCTGGCCTCTATAAACCAGCCCATTAGGACGGTGAGGCCGGGCCGAGGTGGTGGGAGGGGGCGAGGAAACCCCAAAGAGAACGTCTCCGCGCGTGTGAGGAGGAGGAGAGAATATGCTCAGGTGCAGCAGGCCTTCACCAGAAACCCACGTGAGGTGGCTGACAATGTTCTGGGGGATGGGGCTATTGCGGGGGAGACGCTACCACTACTCGCATTCTATACGGATTACCTGCTTCGGTTTGGTGCTCCGTCTCCATCTGACAGGGGCCAGTGGCTCCCTTGAATCGAGATTGAATTGAATTGAGAGTGGAGACTGTCCAGGAGAATATGTTTACCTATGAGAATACGGTAACCCATGTAGCCGAACCTATCCCACTGATAGGGCCGGGGCAATTCACAAAATACCTGGGGCTAGAAGTTGGGCCTTCTGGTTTCCGAAACCCTGGCCGTATGGTGCATGCTGACATCGAGCGCGCCTGTGTTCAGCTATCGAGGATAGGTAGAGCCAGACTCAAGCCCATGCAGAACGTCTATATACTAAAGCAACATCTCATTCCCAAGTTACTGTATAAGTATGAAAAGGGGCCTTGCTCCCTCAACCTTCTAAATGCCATCGATAAGAAGGTTGCAAGAGCAGTGAGGGGTTGGGTGCATTTACCTCACTCCATCCCGACCTGTCTCTTGAGGCTCCCCACCAGGGATGATGGTTTGGCAATCCCCAGCCTGGTGGAAAAAGAAATCTTGGGAAAAATGAGACTTCTGCACTCGCTTTCGAATGGCCAAGATCAAGCCGTAAAAGCAGTCATTGCCCAAGATCTCTGGGGCAAGGAAGCGAGGAGTATGGCTCGTAGACGTCATGTTAAGGTTATTGACGCTCGATCTGTTCGAGTGTTGAAGCAGCAACTGGCGTCGGAGCATCGAGATGCCTGGAATCGGAGTTGGCATGGACAGGGGGCACAAGTCTTCTTCGATGACCCAGGAGCAAATCGTCTCCTTGTGGCTACAGCAGAGATCGCTGGACATCTCCCTCTTGATCTGCTCCGGCTCAGAGCACAGACTGTCTCGTGCCGAGTCAGTAGGGCAGTAGGCAGGATCCCAAATGACCAACTAGTGTCCCTGACCTGTCATTTGCTGCAGAGATGTCCTTTGCTTCAGCATCACAGGATCAGGCGACACAATGTGATCCTGCATAAAGTCTCTACTTGGTTGAGATTGGCTGGTTGGACTGTGAGCGTGGAACCCACGATAATAACTGGTGTCTCTTTCATAAAGCCTGATCTGGTCGTACAGATGGGCGAGCGGACTAATGTGATAGATCTATGCATTCCCTGGGAGCGAAGTCCCGTCTCCTTAATGGAGGCGGAGAAAGCCAAAGAAAATAAATACTGTGCCCATGATGCCGCGATCCGGAACTACCTTGAGTCCTCGGATATATTCCGGGGAGCGCAGAGTCCGGTCGGGTATCATGGTGTCGCGGTAGGAGCCAGAGGTGGCATAGGATCTGCCACTAAAAGGCTACTTCGCTCCCTGAGTATTGGCGGTGGGGACGTGCGAGTCATGCAAGAAATGGCCATAAGGGGCTCCATCGCCATGATAAACTCGATCAGGGACAATTAGCCCATTCTCCTGTCTGTATGACGAGATCACAGAGAGCCATCCCTCTGCTCTAGTCGAGCAATTATGAATACCTTATTTAGCACTAGTAAGGGTTGCTCAAGAGACTGCCAGGCGTTGCCAAGAACTGGGTCGGCCCTGCGGCCAACTAACGCCGGTGGGTCGCCCTTAGATAGTAAGAAGTTTTATCATTTTGTACTTTTTAAAGTAAATGATTTTATTATATTTATTGTTTGTTCTTTTAAGTTTTTAATGGGTGGCCCCCCGGGTTGTTTGCAGTGGCCGTGGGAGACCACTTTCTCTTAAATCTGGTTTTAAGTCGTCTTAGTAAGGAGCCGCAATCAGAGCTTGAACTGGAGTTGCCTAGAGTCCTGCTCAGGGTGTCGCTGTGTCGAGGTTCCCATTTTTGACACTGTGATTTCCCTGTGTGTGTTCTGGGAGACCAGGTCTTGCCTTGCGGCCCCTTCTAGGTAGATAAATTCAGCTGGGTGGTTCCGTAGTTCCAGTCCCTGGTCCGGGTAGCTGGTTCTGCAACCGAGAGTCGGGGGAGAGGAGTTATTAGTGACCTTTGCTCCTCTCTGCTAAATCCCAGTTGAAATGCCCACCACAAGATCGGTGGCTAAGGGTGGAGCGAGAGAGGCTCCACCACCGGCCCAGGCCGCGGAAACGCCTGGCAGTTTTACACCCCCGTCAAAGGGGGTTAGGCTGAAGGGGTCTGGCAAGAAAGGGGTAGAGGCTAAGCCCTCGTTTCAAACCCCAGAGAGAATTTCCCGGCGCGCTCTGGTGCGTACTGGCCAGGCCACCCCTATCTCCCCCTCCCCCAATACCATCACTGGGGGGGAGGAGATTATTGCTGGAATGGGGGGGAGTGATGGCTCTCCAAAAAGGAATCCTGCCGGGAAGGAGGTAGTTGGTGTGCCCGGCAGGAATATAGAACTGATAATCCTGTATAGTGGTACTGGTTCGCTGTCTGGATTGGTGTGCGGCATATGCAATGCATCTTTCCGGTCGGCGAGCCTGTACCAGAGGCATATGAAAGAGCACTATTCAAATCTGGTTTTCATGTTCAAGTGCACCAGATGTTCACGGACCTTCTCGACTGCCGCCGCAGTCTCAGGGCACTATCCGTTCTGTGTACGACCTATTAGTGGAAGTCCTGGGGCTGCAAAGGCGCCCAATGCAAATAGGTCATATGCAGAGGTGGTCAAAGCACCACCCCCAAAGGTAAAGATCCCTTTGGAATGTTCTCCACCCGGAGCAAAGAGAGAAATAGCAAAGACCGGCTCCCCTGGTCCGCACAAGTGTCCCGTGTGTGGTCTGGGATTCAGGACTTTCCCCGGGATGCGTCTGCACATGTGCAGAGCGCACCCGGGGGAATATAATAAGAGCAAACCAGTCATGAAGAGAGTCGGCTAAAGTGAGGATGAAATTCTCATGTCGCCCGGTGGAGAACATCTTGACTAGCATGGGGCGTCGTGAGAGTGGCGGCAATAAATGATGAGATCCTAGGTGCTTTGCCCAGGGATTTCATCATAAAAGAGAGAATGCGCAAGATGCGCCAGACCCCTGAGTATCAGAGGGCACTTCTTGGGCTGAGAGATCAACCACTGGGTGAAGGGGAGGCGGAATCTGTGCTTGAGCGCCTCTCCAATTCCAAACTCTGTGAGACCTATCTGAGAGAGAGTACCCAAACCTCTCTCACTGCCTCCTACGCTGATATTGCTCCGTTGGCGCCGGAGGTCCTTTCATGGCGGGGCGCTACCCTGGGCGACCCTGATGGGTACCACAATGATGACATTAGTAAAAGTCCAAATTTGGAATCATGTGCAGGACGTTTCTCACTATCAGATTCCTTTAAACCATCTAAATACTCGACCCCAAAGGTGTCAAAGAAGGTGGAAAAGGTGGATCCCAAGGGTGTTGAGGTCTCCGAGTCTGTCTGGGCAACTCCGGGGAGCGGTAGTGGCGCAAGTTGGACTGCGGGTTTATGCTTGGCCGAAGGGCCGGGCTGCCCAACGTCTGACGGAGCCGCGGGTGACAATCCGGAGTTGCCACGTAGCGGGTTGACTGCAGAGGTCCCGGCTTCGGATGGGACCAATACTGTGAAGCGGCCCTGCTCTCCCGAGCTCTAGCAGCAAAGGGGAGGGGATTGTGCCATGTCTCCCCAGAACATCCAGGTAGGGAGCCCTCCCGGCGCGCCAAGACCTGTCGATGGACGGGTCGAAGCACAAAGGCGGTGGCGGTCCGGACAGGTCTAGCGACCCAAGTATAAGTGGGGACTCTGATGGTCGGGACGATAATGATGGGTTGTGGGGTCTATACTGGCACATTGTGGACTTGTCAAGCCATGAGGCTGGATCCCCGCTGCTGACGGGGCTGAATGACATCATTCAGTGCCAGCTTCCCTCTCTGGATAACCTCGGCGGAGACGCCGGGGGGCTCCTTGAGGCCATGGAGGGTTGTCTGGCTCAGCATAAGCCTGGCCTCTATAACCAGCCCATTAGGACGGTGAGGCCGGGCCGAGGTGGTGGGAGGGGGCGAGGAAACCCCAAAGAGAACGTCTCCGCGCGTGTGAGGAGGAGGAGAGAATATGCTCAGGTGCAGCAGGCCTTCACCAGAAACCCACGTGAGGTGGCCGACGATGTTCTGGGGGATGGTGCTATTGCAGGGGAGACACCACCACTACTGGCTTTCTATACGGAGTACCTGCTTCGGTTTGGTGCTCCGTCTCCATCTGACAGGGAGCTAGTGGCTCCCCTTGAATCAAGATTGTCCGAGATCATCAGGCCAATCAGAAAGAAGGATGTGCTTGGCGCGCTTCGCTGGAAAGACAGCAGCTGGACCGAGGTTTCCCTGGTTTTGACATCGGGGCGGCTTCAATCGTCTCGGGGTGGATGTCCTCATGAGGGTGTATAACGTATGGCTTTACCTTGGCCTCGTCCCTATGTGGACTAAGGAGGGCCGGACTCCGATGTTGCCCAAAAAGGAGCCACTAGAGGACGTCAAAAATTGGCGTCACCTGACAATAGGGTCGCATTATTTGCGGCTCTATTGCAAAATTCTCGCTGACAGAATGACAGCAATGGTCAACGTGTCCGTCTCACAAAAGGCCTTTAGGCCTGTGGACGGATGCGGCGAGAACGTGGCTCTCTTGGAGGGCATAATTCGGGACGCAAGGCTCAGGCGGCGGGGGCTGTACGTTACATTTGTGGATGTTGCTAAGGCGTTCGACACTCTCTCTCAAGAGTCAGTTGTTCGGGCGCTGAGGCGACAGAATGCACCCGGCCATTTAATCAAGATCATCCTCGATCTGTATGATAACAGCAAGACGCAGATCGAGGTAAATGGCCAGAAGTCGGAACCCATCACGATGAGTCGGGGAGTAAAGCAGGGCTGCCCTCTTTCTCCAGTCCTATTTAACATCATTATGGACGAGTTTATCGCGGTCGTGGGCCGTGACTTTGGTTACACACTTCCATGTGGGACCAGAGTTGCGGTCCTCGCCTTCGCCGACGACATCGTGTTGGTGTCCCGTTCCAAACCGGGAATGAGAGCTCTGTTGGCACGGCTGGGGGACTTTATGCAAGCGCGGAGCTTGCAGGTCCAGGCAAATAAGTGTGCCACATTCATCCTCGAGAGACCAGGTGAGAGACGAGGTGGTATGAGAGTGGAGACAGTCCAGGAGAATGGGTTTACCTATGAGAATACGGTAACCCATGTAGCCGAACCTATCCCACTGATAGGTTGGTTGGTTGGTTTTATAAAGTTTAGGTGTAACACCAAGCACTGGGGCAGCAAAGGCCATTCAGCGCTTACTGTATAACTATGAAATTATAAGACGTGTTATATCATATAAGCAGGTTTATTTCTTTGAGATAATTACTATATTTTGAAGTGGGGCATTTTCTCCCAATAGTTCTCAAGTGGGATATTATATATGTTTTTGGATCTTCGTTTTCTTTTCGAATTTTTTGCATTCAGTTAGCAGATGACGGACTGTGACCAGAGTACGACAATGGTCACAGTAAGGGGCCTGTCTTTCCTCGCCTTGCAACATCAAGTATTTGTGTGTCAAGTATGTATGTCCTATTCATAATCTTGTTAATATGATATCTTCCCTTCTTTGACATTGTTGTCTATTCCAAGGTTTTACAGATGATTTAATATACTTTAATTTATGATTCAATTCTAGCCA
>NC_061100.1:9637713-9655946 GCF_015104395.2 Macrobrachium nipponense
GTGAGGAACGCACTCCATCTTCCCAGGATACCCCAATCTTGCTGGCTTTCCATGCCAGTGTTGAGGGTAGGGAGGATTGGGTGTATAATTTCGCTAAGCGAACACCTATAGCGATTTACCGTATGCTATAAACTACTCTCTCGAAAGCAACGGAGGACCTTGTTGCCAGGGCAGCCAGTGAGAGATTAAAGGCTGTCCAGGTGCCCCCAGCTCAGTTATATGAGTCTGTAGATGGAGTCGGACTCCAAGAAGCCTCTGACTCCTTGGAGCCAAAGTGGTTAGACTCTGGTACGCGTCTCCTGAAAGGGGGTACCTACTGTAATGCCGTGAAGCTTCGTTTGGGGGTCTTAACAACTCCCTCTCGAAGTTCTTGGGGTAGAGACAGAAGCAGCCGATGTGATCTCGGCTGTGGTGCCCCGGGTACACTGCATCACATAATGCAGGTGTGCCCACAAGTGCAGCCGTGGCGGATCAGGAGGCACGACAGAGTACTAGACTACGTGAAGAAGAAGGCTGAGGAGTCCGGCTTTAAGACAGTGAAAGAGCCACGCGTCTCTACCAATGCTGGGTTGCGAATACCAGATCTCATTGCGTGGAATGAGATCGGATCCAGCGTCATTGACGCCCAAATTGTTTCTGATAGCAATGTGAAGCGTATGGACTACTTTCACAAGTTGAAAAAGTCCAAGTACGACACATTGCCTATCAAGCAATTTGGAGAACAACTGACCTCCAGGGAGCCGGTGATAGAGACCATAACGGCGAACTGGAGGGGTGTCATCTCGGCCGACACTGTGAATGTATTAAGGCGCTTGGGTATGTCAAGGCGAGAGATAGACCTGCTCTCAGTTAAGATCCTAGAGGGCGGGCTATCGATATACTCGAATTATATGGGCATGAGTGGAGCTGGCATGCTTTGAGTTGGATTGTTTTGGCGTAGAATCGATAAGATCAGGAAAGCCCCGTGGTGCATCCTAAGAATAAGCTATGTGCCTGTGGAGAGATAGATGGGCGTTCAAAATTGTCAACATCAGGATCCAGGGCGTCCTAGTTACGAGCATGTTGGTCACCCTACAAGCTTTAGAGAAAAGAGTCCGCATGATGAGTCGAGGCAGCCTGTTTAGGTGTACCTGGTACTCTGAGGACGATAACCAGAGAATTCTAAAACAGCGTCAATACGCAGTGACACAGCGAGGATGGAATAAAAACCGAGGACGAGTGGTACAGAACGCTTTGATGGGCAGACCCCCTCTTGACAGGACATGCTATCCGCCAGGCACGGCCGAGTTCTGGCTGTCCCTCTTTGAAACCTCCAGCCCGCCCATCAACCCAAACCATCAGCCAACAGTCATGGAAAAGACCTCCATAATTGAACCAGTGACTATAACTGAAATAGAATGGATGAAACGAAGGACGAAGCTCAATACTGCACCGGGCCCAGACGGAATTCGCCCCTCCGATCTTCGGAATGCAGAATCTCCACTCCTCATGGACTTCTTTAATTTTATCTTGGCAAAAAGAACAGCCACTGCCGACTGGGCGAGCGGCAGCACAAGCTTACTACCTAAAATCGACAATCCCCGTGGGCCCGGGGACTATAGACCAATCACGGTCACATCCGTCGTGACCAGAGGACTACACAAGATCCTAGCTAGACGCGTGGCGGAGCTGTTCCCCTCATCAATGCGACAGAAGGGCTTCAAGGCGGAAGAGGGGATCAGCACTAACATCATGCTATTAAAAGACATAATAAAGGAGGCGAAACAAAAATTTAACATAGTCTATATATCCAAAAAAGGCATTAGACTCGGTTGGCCATCCCCAACTGATAGAAGCCTTGGAAGGAGCTGGCTTCAGTGACGATTCAACCGAATATTTATCCAGCTTCTATAACAAGATATCTACCGAAATCCTCGGAACCAGGGCAAGCATTAGGAGGGGAGTGATGCAGGGAGACCCACTGTCGCCGCTCCTCTTCAATCTTGCTCTGGACAAGGCCCTGTCAGAGCTCCCGCCAGGAGTAGGGGTGCGACTCGGCACGGAACTCATAAAATACCTTGCCTTTGCCGACGACATCGTGCTCGCCGCCGAGACCAGGAAAGGGCTCCAAACAGCGATGGAAGCGCTCATCAATAGCGCAGGAAAAGTAGGTTTAACACCTGGGATAAACAAGTGCGCCACTATGGGCATAATTGGAGATAAAAGGCGGAAGGCTTGGTATTCAGACGATAGGGAATTCAGTATTGACAACAACAAAATTCCAGCACTAAAGCCCGATGGCATATATAAATACCTAGGCATTGAAATAGGGGTCAAGATCAACACCAATGGAAAAAAGGCCATCGGACAAATTAGAAGTGAACTCGGACATCTACAAAAAGCCCCCTTCAAGCCGCAGCAGAAATTTTGGGCCATTAAAAACGTGGCTATACCTCGCCTAAAACATCTTGTCCTGCACGGCAAACTCCACCGATACCACCTTAAGGAGTTAGACAGGGAGGTAAGGAAGTTCACACGGAAAGCTCTGCATCTGCCAGGTGACACCCCAACTGCGGCCTTCTATGCCGCAATCAAAGACGGCGGCCTAGGACTATACAACTTCACCCAAGAGACCCAAAATGAAGTGCGGAAATGCCTCACCCGCCTCACAAGATCACCCGACAACTTAGTAGCAGACATAGCTAAAGAAAATCTAAGATTAGTTGCTGAGGGGAACCCTACGGACTGGACAAACGAACTTTATAGAACAGTCGACGGAAAAGGACTGCAGGACGCCCCCAGTGGGCCAAAGCCTAAATGGATAGACGCTGGCACCAAAATAATGAAGGGCGGAAGCTACATCAATGCCATCAAAATGCGACTGGGAATTCTAACCACCCCAGCCCGCTCCGCCAGAGGACGCGACACAAGTGCCAGATGCGACTTGGGATGCCCCCTCCCAGGCACACTACACCATATCCTCCAGGTTTGTCCAGCCGTACAGCCATGGAGGATAAAGAGGCACGATATGATAAAAGACTACATAAGAAAGAAGCTCGACGAAAAGGGGTATAACACGGTAAACAAACCGAGCATCAGCACTCCTGAAGGACTGAGGAAACCAGACATCATAGCATGGAACGATGAAAGATCCATAGTACTTGACGTCCAAATAACAGCCGATGCAAATGTAAACAATATCGAATTGTTCCATCAGAAAAAATAAATAAAATATAATAAGCCAGCGATAAGAAGGTACGCAGAAAACCTGACCGGAAACAGCTGACGATGGAAATGTACTGAGAAATGAGAGACATAATACGGAGATGGGGGGAAGAATATTTTTGAGGCCTTATTGAATGAAGAAAATGAAAGATTTCTAAGAGGAGATGGACACACAAATTGTGGACCAGTCACAGAAATAACAAAAGCTGAAGTTAGAGTGGCACTGTGAAAGATGAAAAAAAGTAAAGCGGTGGGACCGGATGGCATACCTGCAGAAGCCCGGAAGGTTCTTGATGAGGAATGAATTGACATATTGTGGCAGTTAATGAAAAAGATTATGGAAAGTGAGATGATACCCGAAAAATGGAGAGAAAGTATATTAATCCCAATATTCAAAGAGAAAGGGGACATTCAGTGTTGAGAAAATTACCAAGGAATAAAACTCATGTCACATACACTGAAGGTATTTGAAAGAATTATGGATGAAAGATTATGGCAACAAGTTTCAAACCCAAGAGAGAATTTCCCGGGCGCGCTCTGGTGCGTCTGGCCAGGCCCCTATCTCCCCCTCCCCCAATACCACACTGGGGGAGGAGATATGCTGGGAATGGGGGGGGAGTGATGGCTCTCCCAAAAAAGGAATCCTGCCGGGAAGAGGTAGTTGGTGTGCCCGGCAGGAATATAGAACTGATAATCCTGTATATGGTACTGGTTCGCTGTCTGGATTGGTGTGCGGCATATGCAATGCATCTTTCCGGTCGGCAGCCTGTACCAGAGGCATATGAAAGAGCACTATTCAAATCTGGTTTTCATGTTCAAGTGCACCAGATGTTCACGGACCTTCTCGACTGCCGCCGCAGTCTCAGGGCACTATCCGTTCTGTGTACGACCTATTAGTGGAAGTCCTAGGGCTGCAAAGGCGCCCAATGCAAATAGTCATATGCAGAGGTGGACAAAGCACCACCCCCAAAGGTAAAGATCCCTTTGGAATGTTCTCCACCCGGAGCAAAGAGAGAAATAGCAAAGACCGGCTCCCCTGGTCCGCACAAGTGTCCCGTGGTGTGGTCTGGGATTCAGGACTTTCCCCGGGATGCGTCTGCACATGTGCAGAGCGCACACCCGGGGAATATAATAAGAGCAAACCAGTCATGAAGAGAGTCGGCTAAAGTGAGGATGAAATTCTCACTGTCGCCCGGGTGGAGAACATCTTGACTAGCATGGGCGTCGTGAGAGTGGCGGCAATAAATGATGAGATCCTAGGTGCTTTGCCCAGGGATTTCATCATAAAAGAGAGAATGCGCAAGATGCGCCAGACCCCTGAGTATCAGAGGCACTTCTTGGGCTGAGAGATCAAACCACTGGGTGAAGGGGAGGCGGAATCTGTGCTTGAGCGCCTCTCCAATTCCAAACTCTGTGAGACCTATCTGAGAGAGAGTACCCAAACCTCTCTCACTGCCTCCTACGCTGATATTGCTCCGTTGGCGCCGGAGGTCCTTTCATGGTCGGAGGCGCTACCCTGGGCGACCCTGATGGGTACCACAATGATGACATTAGTAAAAGTCCAAATTTGGAATCATGTGCAGGACGTTTCTCACATCATTCCTTTCAAACCATCTAAATACTCGACCCCAAAGGTGTCAAAGAAGGTGGAAAAGGTGGATCTCAAGGGGTGTGTTGAGGTATCCGAGTCTGTCTGGGCAACTCCGGGGAGCGGTAGTGGCGCAGGTTGACTGCGGGTTTATGCTTGGCCGAAGGGCCGGGCTGGCCCAACGTCTGACGGAGCCGCGGGTGACAATCCGGAGTTGCCACGTAGCGGGGTTGACTGCAGAGGTCCCGGCTTCGGACGGGACCAATGCTGTGAAGCGGCCCTGCTCTCCCCGAGCTCTAGCAGCAAAGGGGATTGTGCCATGTCTCCCCAGAACATCCAGGTAGGGAGCCCTGCCGGCGCGCCAAGACCTGTCGATGGACGGGTCGAAGCACAAAGGCGGGGTGCCCGACGGAGAACTGGCGGTGGCGGTCCGGACAGGTCTAAGCGACCCAAGTATAAGTGGGACTCTGATGGTCGGACGATAATGATGGTTGTGGGGCTATACTGGCACATTGTGGACTTGTCAAGCCATGAGGCTGGATCCCCGCTGCTGACGGGGCTGAATGACATCATTCAGTGCCAGCTTCCCTCTCTGGATAACCTCGGCGGAGACGCCGGGGGGCTCCTTGAGGCCATGGAGGGTTGTCTGGCTCAGCATAAGCCTGGCTCTATAACCAGCCCATTAGGACGGTGAGCCGGCCGAGGTGGTGGGAGGGGCGAGGAAAAGCCCCAAAGAGAACGTCTCCGCGCGTGTGAGGAGGAGGAGAGAATATGCTCAGGTGCAGCAGGCCTTCACCAGAAACCCACGTGAGGTGGCCGACGATGTTCTGGGGATGGTGCTATTGCAGGGGAGACACCACCACTACTGGCTTTCTATACGGAGTAGGCTACCTGCTTCGGTTTGGTGCTCCGTCTCCATCTGACAGGGAGCTAGTGGCTCCCCTTGAATCAAGATTGTCCGAGATCATCAGGCCAATCAGAAAGAAGGATGTGCTTGGCGCGCTTCGCTGGAAAGACAGCAGCTGGACCGAGGTTCCCTGGTTTTGACATCGGGGCTCTTCAATGTCTCGGGGTGGATGTCCTCATGAGGGTGTATAACGTATGGCTTTACCTTGGCCTCGTCCCTATGTGGACTAAGGAGGGCCGGACTCCGATGTTGCCCAAAAAGGAGCCACTAGAGGACGTCAAAAATTGGCGTCACCTGACAATAGGGTCGCATTATTTGCGGCTCTATTGCAAAATTCTCGCTGACTGAATGACAGCAATGGTCAAACGTGTCCGTCTCACAAAAGGCCTTTAGGCCTGTGGGACGGATGCGGCGAGAACGTGGCTCTCTTGAGGGCATAATTCGGGACGCAAGCTAGGCGGCGGGGGCTGTACGTTACATTTGTGGATGTTGCTAAGGCGTTCGACACTCTCTCTCAAGAGTCAGTTGTTCGGGCGCTGAGCGACAGAATGCACCCGGCCATTTAATCAAGCATCATCCTCGATCTGTATGATAACAGCAAGACGCAGATCGAGGTAAATGGCCAGAGGTCGGAACCCATCACGATGAGTCGGGGAGTAAAGCAGGGCTGCCCTCCTTTCTCCAGTCCTATTTAAACATCATTATGGACGAGTTTATCGCGGTCGTGGGCCGTGACTTTGGTTACACACTTCCATGTGGGACCAGAGTTGCGGTCCTCGCCTTCGCCGACGACATCGTGTTGGTGTCCTGTTCCAAACCGGGAATGAGAGCTCTGTTGGCACGGCTGGGGGACTTTATGCAAGCGCGGAGCTTGCAGGTCCAGGCAAATTCTCCTGGGTTTACCTATGAGAATACGGTAACCCATGTAGCCGAACCTATCCCACTGATAGGTTGGTTGGTTGGTTTTATAAAGTTTAGGTGTAACACCAAGCACTGGGGCAGCAAAGGCCATTCAGCGCTTACTGTATAACTATGAAATTATAAGACCTGTTATATCATATAAAGCAGGTTTATTTCTTTGAGATAATTTACTATATTTTGAGAAGTGGGGCATTTTCTCCCAATAGTTTCGTTCAAGTGGGATATTATATATGTTTTTGGATCTTCGTTTTCTTTCGAATTTTTTTGCATTCAGTTAGCAGATGACGGACTGTGACCAGAGTACGACAATGGTCACAGTAAGGGGCCTGTCTTTCCTCGCCTTGCAACATCAAGTATTTGTGTGTCAAGTATGTATGTCCTATTCATAATCTTGTTAATGATATCTTCCCTTCTTTGACATTGTTGTCTATTCCAAGGTTTTACAGATGATTTAATATGCTTTAATTTATGATTCAATTCTAGCCATTCTTTTTCCCATTTTGATTGACAGTATTCATTAATTGTTGTTTTAATGTCATTGTAAGGTATTTGTATTTTTTTGATAGACTCCACTCCATTTTACTGCCTTTTGCTTCTTTATCCACCTCTTCATTACCCTTTATGCCCACATGGGAAGGGACCCAACAGAGTTTTATATTTATAGATTTCCGTTTTACTATATTATCTATCCACTACTCTTATTTCTTCAATTACGGGATGAGAAACTGTGTAATGTCTTAGCGCTTCTAAAGCACTGTAAGAATCCGTGAATATTACAAAGGTATCGTTTGCCTTTCCCACCATAAAGGTATATTTTATAGCCTCTAATATAGCATTAATCTCTGCAGTGAATATCGAGCATATTTTTGGAATTTTTTCCCTTATTTTTATATTTTTGTTACTACAGCATAGCCTACACCCTCCTTCGACTTGGAACCATCTGTATAAATACTAATATCCCGTTTATGTTTTTTCCTGTGTGACAGAAATTCACTCTTCAATTGTGCATCTGTTACCTTCTTATTAAATGATTTCTCACAGATTTCTATTTTAGCATGTCTCCACGGAGGTATTTTAGAAGTTGTTATTTTTGATATGCTACTTGTTCCAATAATTTTAGATGTTCTATATCATGGTTTTCAATCTATCTCCAATGGTTTAGAAGCTCTTGGTTTATTGTCATAATTATTTGTTATGTTCTTCATATATTTGGTGTTTGGATTATCATTAAGGTTATTTATTTATTTTAGCTATGTATTTTAATCCCATTTCTTCTCTTCCTACTTTCAGGGGATCTATTCCTGCTTCTACATACAGAACTTTCCACGGGGGAAGTTCTGTAGGCTCCAGTGCATAGTCTAATACCCATGTTTATGTAGACATCCAGTTTTGTTAATAAGGTTTTTAGAAGCACTACCATATACTTGACATGCATAATCAAGTTTACTTAGACAAAGAGCCTTATATACTTTTATCAGAGAGGTTCTATCAGCACCCCAGTCATTATGCGCAATTACTTTATTTAATGGATTTTCTTACTTTTATCGCCAGTTGTTCTATATGTTCTTTATATGTAAGTTTTTTATCAAGTATTACACCGAGGAATTTTATCTGATCATCATATTCAATTATATCATTATTTATAAATAAAGTAGGAATTAATTCCTGTTTTCTTGATCTTGTAAATCTGACAGCTTTTGTTTTTTGCGGAGAAAATTTAAAACCCTTGTTATCGGCCCATTTTTTTACCCTATTTATGGCTGCTTGCAATCTGTTGCTTATGTCCAGCGCTTTTTCACCACTACTATATATGACGAAGTCATCTACAAAAAGGGATCCTTGGACTCCTGGCGGGATCATTCAATTATCATCTTATTGCTATTGCAAACAACGCCACGCTTAGTACACTACCTTGGGGATTCCTTCCTCCTGGATAAATGATTAGAGATTTCTGCCCCCACTTTCACTTTTATATATTTTTCAGATAGGAATTCCCTAATATATTCATATAAATTGCCTCCTATTCCCCATTCTATCAATTTTTTTAAAATCCTCCCCTCCAGGTGGTATCATATGCCTTCTCTAAATAAAAAAAATACTCCTATTGTTTGTTTTTTTACCAACCATTGCATTTTGTATCTCTCTTGTAATCATTAAGAGGGGATCTATGGTACATTTTATTTTCCTGAATCCAAACTGTCTGTTTGACAATAGCTGTTTATTTTCTAATACCCATATTAGTCTGTTATTCACCATTTTTTCAAATATCTTACTTAGACAACTAGTAAGGGCTATTGGCCTATAGCTGCTTGGTGACTCTGGGTCTTTTCCTGGTTTTAAGCCTGGTATGATTAAAGATTCTTTCCAGGTTTTAGGTATGCTGTGAGAGTGCCATAATTCATTTAATATTTCTAATAAAAAGGTTTTTGCTTCTTCTGGTAGGTTTTTTATCATTTCATATCTAATGTTTTGTCTTCCCCTGGAGCTGTTGGACTTGCAAGTTTCAGGACATTTCCAGTTCTTCCATGGTGAAAGGAAGATTATAGATTTCCTGATTATTAGATTTTATTGGTATTGAGACATAATTTTTGATTTTTAATTGGAATTTTTTTGTATAGTTCGAGATACTAGATGTTTTGGCGAAACAGTTTTCCCAATTCATTTGAGACTACTTTGGGATTGAAATATATTTTTCTACTTTTAATGTAGGTAATGGTTCTGGCCGATATACTGCAGTTTATTTATTTTCTTCCAGATTTCTTTGTCTTGAGTTTTAGAATTTATATTATTAATATATTTTTTCCATGAATTTCTTTTGGCTATCTTGAATATTCTTTCCTGCTTTGCTTTAGCTCTCAAATATGCAATTCTATTGGCATCACATTTTATGTCTCATATCTTCTAAAGCTTGTTCTCGTAATCTTCCTTGCTGCTTTACATTCTTCATTCCACCAGGGTACCAGTGGTCTAGTCGGATTGCCTGTGGTAACTGGAATAGTTTCATTTGCTTTATCATCTATTGTTTTTACTAGATGTTCATAAGCATCTATGTGGTTTGTAAAGTCAGATAGTTTTTTGTTAATCACCGTTTTCTCTTTTATATAAATTCCAAATTTGCTTCATCCATTTTCCTCTTCGGTATATTAGTTATATTAGAATTATTTTTTAGCTCAATTTGTATTGGCCAGTGGTCACTCCCAAATAAAATTATTATTTACTTTCCAACTGAAATCTGTGGCAATTTCTGGGGAACATAATGTGATGTCTATTGCAGAGGTGCTATTATGATAAACATCAAATCTTGTTGGAGAACCAACGTTTAAAATAATCAAACTTTTTGTTATATATAAAATCTAGGACAGTGTTTCCTCTCCTGTCAGATGATGTACTTCCCCACATGGGATGTTTGGCGTTGAAGTCACCTACTAATAAGTAAGGTTTTGGTAATTGTTTCTATTAGATTTTCTAAGTCTTCCACTTGTAATGGTCTATTATTTCCAAGATGATCTATTAAGCGACTTTCTAACGACGGTTCCATATATATTGAGCATATTGTTATTTTTTTTTCTAGGAATACTTGAACTGCACATGCCTGTATTACTGAGTTAATCCTAACAGGTTGGCATTTGATTGAAGAATGCGTTATGATTGCAGTTCCTCCTTGGCTGTTGTCATTTAAAATTTGTGTTGATTTCCACACATTATAATTTATGCCAGCATTGAGAACATTGTTAACTATTTTAGTTTCCTGTAAGCAAATAATATTTGCATTACATTCTCTAATTAGTGATTTTAAGTTTTTCATTATTTGATACGTATCCTCTGATATTCCCACTGTAAAATAGACATTTTTAAGAAGGTTTAGGATTTTGTTTTAGTATCTTTATTTGTTTTCCTGAACTTTGAATTTTATTGAAGTTGTATAATTTTGCTGTACTTTTGTTCTTCTTTTGGTGGGTGATGTATTTCTGCTATTGTTTTCTTTATTGGCTGAAGAGTCTCAGATGTTCTTTTTATTAGAGGTGCATTTAAATGGCTTTTGCTCTTGGGTTCTATTTCAATACTTTCTTCAATTTTATCTGATGTTTTAACTTTCTCTTTTATTTGGGTTTCTCTTTTTTCATTTTTTGTTTGCAAGCAATTTTCGTTGACTTTGTCTTCTCGGTATTCATTTTTATCCATATAGATTTTGGGTCTTACTGATTGTTTAATTTGTTTTTTGGATTTGGGTGGGGTTGTTTCAAGTAGTCTTTTTTTGTCTTTTGAATTAGCTCTTGTGTTGTTTTTTTGCTTGTCCTCCTTGGTTTTGGTTGATGGACTCTCTAAAGGCCTCTTTTTCATCTTAGCTTCCAGCTCATTATAATTATCTTGTAATATTTCAGTTATATATGTATTATTCTCTTGTGTTTCTATTTCCTCCAATATCTCAAATGAATTTGAACACACAGTTGCACAAGTATCTTGATTTCTTGCTATATTAGTTTCTTGTAAAGTTATTTTTTCTTCTGATTTATCTATTAGGGGTTTGTTATTTGCTTCCATTTTGTTTCATTCTTTGAGCTCATTGCAGCAGAGAACATTTGCTTCCTAGCGGGATCATGCATTCCTCTAACTCTCAACTCTAGTTTGGCTTCTTCTTATTGGCATTCCTGATCTTCCTGAAGTAATTTCAGTTCTGTATATTGTATATATAGTACATACACTCCTTAGACCTAGCATGGTGATTTTGGCCACAGTTTACACATTTTGGTTCACCACACTTCCACTGCGTGGTATGTCTGTCAGATCCACAATATGCACAAATCGATATAATTCTGCAATTTTCCATGTATGCCCATATTTACTGCAGTTTTGGCACTGTAGTGGTTTTGGAACATAAGGTCTCAGTTCTCTATTTTGGCCCATGATTTTAATTTTGAAAGGCAATTCTTGGCCTTCAAATTTTATTTTTGCTATATTCAATGTCTTTTCATTACTTTGTTTACTGGTTATACTGTAAACTTCACAAAACTTGTACATTGTTGTACCTTTTTTTAAGGGAATCCAGCAAAATTTTTTCTCTATTGGCTATTCACTTTTAGGAAGTACTACAGTACCCTGTACACTGTTCATATTGTCGTGCTTTCTTATCGTTACTTTTTATATTGTCTATGTTCTTTATGGTTAAATAATTTTCAGATTGATTTTTTGTAGTGGTTTCTATTAACCACTCCTGTTCTTTTATTTTTTGTCTAAATGACATTTCTGAGGTTGGGTGCCTACTTAAACAACAAATAATTTTCCAATCTTAATGCTGATATTTTCTGTCAGTTTCCAAGGTCAAGAACCTTGCACCAACTTCCACTCCCAAAGAGGGAGTCGAAGTGAGTCAAGGTTGGGTCAATTCTAAATTTGCTTTTTCTTTGTGGCTTGTATGGTATTAAAGTTTTAATACCAGCCTGTTCTTCATTATATCTGGGTTTTCCTTAGAACAGTCCATTGCCATGCCAGAAGTCGTAGTGGGGTTTTTGTTTTAGTTTCCATGTTTTTGTTTTAGTTTCCATATATATAAAGTTTAAATATTTCGTCCAATGAGATCCCTCTCACCAAGGAGGCCCAACTGAGGGAGGAGCAATACTGTTACGCTGTGGTAAACTGCCCTGGGACACTCACATAGGATATACACCATACCCACAGTGCCTTAAGGGTCGTCAGTCCCATGAGATCGGACCAGCAGCTGTGGGCATGGTTTGACATAAAAATTTCCCCTTGCTCGACCACGTCAGGTACTCTAGTTTTACGGGTGGAGTGGCATGCCGTCCAACTCCACCCTCCATCAAGTTAAAAGAGCGGTCAATTCAATACTCCAAAACCACGCCAAGGTTGTCAACGAAAGAAGAAGGAGGGAAGAGGGAAAATGGTAGGAGGAGGAGGAGTAAAGGAGTGAAAGGTTGAATTGAATTGAATATAGGATTTAGGCATTAAGCCAAGCACTGGGGCATCAAAGGCCATTCAGCGCTATATAACAAAATTCATTCAATCATAATATCTGTATACTCACACCATTTAGTACCATTTTAACCTTTAATATCAATCGCAACCACTTTCATACAATAAAATCTAGATGTGAAATAAATAAGGATTAAAAGGTAAAATAAAATAAATAAATAAATTAATAAAATCAATTATAGCTCGTAATATAACCCAATACTTTGTATAAATTTTCTCAAGTCAGGGTATTACAGTTTTCCCCCAGTATATCTCTCAAAGGTTTGTCCTGGAGTAAATGTGTCCTCCTCTGAAGATTAAAAACAGGACAATCAACTAAAATATGCTTAACATCCATTGTCACTTGACAGGTATTACAGTGAGGGGCCTGTCTCCCTTCCCCACTCTTCATAAATGAATTGTGCGTTGCATGTGTATGGCCAATACGCAGCCTAGTTTAAAATAATGGTATCCCTCCTACTTGTAGCATTACAAGATGACCATTTATCCACCAATGGGTGGATGTGTTTCAATTTTTGTATTGGTGGTCAGTTCAGACCATCGAGCCTGCCACTTATTTTTACAGTAAAGATGTATCTCACTTTTAAGATCTTTGTAAGGAATACTAAAGGGGGATGGATTACTTAGCCCTGAAGCTTCCTTTGCTGCCTTATCTACTTGTTCATTTCCATCCACCCCAACATGGGCAGGGACCCAACAGAAGTGAACACTGATACTCTTCCTAGATTGCAGAAGTACTAACCAGTCCTGCACCTCTTGTACTAGATGATGGCCTGGCATAATTTGTTTTAATGAGAGTAAAACACTATTGGAATCCGTAAAAATTGTATAAAAACTATTTTGGTTGCCATTTTTAAAAATATGTTGGACTGCGAGAATTATTGCGTACAGCTCAGCAGTAAATATTGAACAAGAGGATGGGAGTTTCCTTCCAATAACAATATCCCCCACCACAGCTGCACTTCCAACTCCTGCAGCCGATTTTGGAGCCATCTGTAAAAAACATGTTTCCCATGATGTTGAGCAGCATGATTTAAAAACTCACTTTTCATTACCCTACTAGGTAAGGTATTTTTCCCTCCTGCCGTAAAACATACTTTAACAGGTGGATTACACCAAGGGGGAGACTTGGGATATCCCACCTCTGCTATCTGTGCTGTTAACAAGCTACTTCTCTAGCATCATTTTTCAGCTGTACTTCCAAAGGCTTGGGCACTCTGGATCTGTTATTAGGAGCCCGATCTAAAGGCGCCCTAACATATTTATAGTTAGGATTGTTTCTCACCGCAAGGGACCTAGCTAAATACCTCAAACTCAACTCCTCTCTGCGAATGGAAAGGGGAGGTATGCCAGAATCCACATAGAGACTGTCAATGGGAGATGTTCTGTAAGCACCTGTGCAGATGCGAAGCCCAGCATTGTGAACAATATCAAGTTTTTCCAAGTATAGTCTTTGCAGCTGACCCCATATATTTGGCATGCATAGTCTAACTTGCTCAGACACAAAGATGTATAAATTCTAAGCAAAGTTGTTCTATCAGCACCCCAATCAAAATGCGATACAACTTTCAGAATGTTCAGTGAACTTCTTAACCCTGATAGATAGGTCATTTATATGGGGACCAAATGTCATTTTCTTGTCGAAAATAACTCAAGAACTTGATATTATCCTCATAAGGCAAAATACAATCATTTAAGAAAAGGTGGGGATCTCTTCCCTTTTACGAGTACAAGTAAAGCGAATGGCTTTGGTCTCTGAGGTGAAAACATGAATCCACGAGAATTGCCCATGCGGATGCAGCATTTATTGCAATTTGAAGATTTTGGCATGCTTGTAGTGCAGATGATCCACTACAGTAAATTGCAAAGTCATCGCAAAATAGTGATCCTTGTATGCCAGGAGGTATGTGACTCATGAGACTATTAATAGCAACAGCAAACTAAGGTCACACTCAATACGCTGCCTTGGGGGACACCTTCTTCTTGCATGTAGGATGAAGATAGTTCTGACCCTACTCTCACTTTAATTGAGCGGTTTGATAAAAATTCTTCAATAAAAGAGAACATATGTCCTCCTATACCCCACGAGGCCAATTGCTTTAAAAAATACCACCCCTCCAGGTCGTGTCATATGCTTTTTCGAGGTCAAAAAAGACACCACCACCTGGTTTTGGTTAGAAAAGGCATTGAAATTTCCCTTGATAACATCAGCAAAGGGTCTAGAGTACTTCGGTTCATCTAAAACCAAACTGCCTGTTAGATAAAAGATTTTTGATTCTAGATACCAGACAAGTCTGTTATTGATCATTCTCTCAAATAATTTGCATATGCAACTGGTCAAGGATATGGGCCTATAACTAGATGGCAGTTCTGGGTCTTTACCAGACTTGTGGCCTGGAATTACAATTGATGTATGCCAGGAATCAGGAGATGTATGGGAAGCCCATAGTCCATTAAAGGTTTCTAATAAAAATTCCTTGGTATCCACTGGAAGATGTGGATATCATTTCATACCGGATGCCATCCTCACCTGGGGCAGTTAAAGAAGAGCTAGAGATAGCATTTTTGCATCTCCTCCATACTAAAAGGCAGGTTAAAAGCTTCAGTATTTGAAAGAAGCAGGAGGAACAACAGATGTTGATGCTCTAATTTGTTGAAATGCTGGGGAATAGTTGTCAGCACTTGATACATGGGCAAAGTGCTTTGCAAGAACCTCTGCTACATCTTTGGGGTCAGATATATATCTATTATTTTCCCTTAATATTGGTAGAGGCTTAGGACGAATTTGCCTTGAAGTTTTCTAATCTTGTCCCATATTTCCTTTGAAGGAGTTTTGGTATTAATATTAGATATATATTTCTTCCAAGATGCTCTCTTTGCTTTTTTAAAAGTTCTTTTTTGTTTGGCACAGGCTCTGAGGTACACTATTCTATCTGCTACATAGTTTTGTTCTCAAGTATCTTCTGAGCAAGTTCGGGTCACTTTTCTTGCGTTGGCACATTCTTTACTCCACCAGCCAAGGAACTACAGGTCGATGAGGTAAACCGCATGTTTTAGGTATAAACTTGCTAGCATTATCATCAATATATTTTCAAGATGTTGATAGGCATGCACTGGAGATGTAAATTCATCATACTCTTTATCAGTGTGTGAACACTTTTCATAAGCTGCCCAGTCTGCCTCATCTATCTTCCATTTTGGTGGACACTGAGAAGGAAGATTATGGACATATTTTAACATTATTGGCCAATGGTCACTGCCATGTAGGTGTTCATTTACTGACCAAAGGTAGTCCAATCGAATGGATGAGGAACAGATTGACAAATCAATGGCTGATGTAGAGTTGTGGAATACATCATACCTAGTTGGAGAACCATCATTCATTAGTATTACATCATTGTTGTCGATTAATTCTTCAACAAGATTACCCCATCTATCGCATACATTTCCACCCCATAAAGTATGCTTTGCATTAAAATCACCCATCAAAATAAAAGGGGCAGGGAGCTGATTGATCAGGTCTTGGAGGTCAGAAAGGCTAAGCCTTCTTGGATTCCCAGCATGATCTAAGAGGAAAAGTTCTAAAGATGGTTCAATATATAGCGAGCATAAAGTAATTTTTTTCCGATATGAGTTCTAACTGCACATGCCTGTAGTGGTGTATTGAGTGGGATTGTTTCAAATTTTACAGATTTGTGAATAATAAAACCTGTACCACCTTGAGCTCTTGCACCTTGCAAAGGAGGGGATCTACAAAAATGATAATTGAGTCCAGGATTAAATGGTTTGTCACTGATCTTGGTTTCCTGTAGACAAATTATCTTCGTGTCCAAGTCCCTGGTTAGAGTTTTTATTTGCTCAATGCTAGTACTTAGACCTCTGCAATTCCACTGGATAATAGACATTATCTCTTGTTATTATTTTTCTTTGTCTCATTTGTCTTTTGGGACTTTTCAGATGAAGCCATGTAAGGCCTGGAGATGGAAGGCTTTACTAGGCCACCGCTCTTCTTTTCTTTCTTTCTGTGATCTTTTATACAAGTCAACCTTGGGATCATGAGCAGTAGGGCACTAGATTTGGATGAAGGTGAGGAGGATGGGGACCTTTCCTCTTTGGAAGATCTTGTTTTCTAATCTCCATCAAATCAGGTAGAGATTCTGCCTGAGACAATACATTTGAGGTGGTGGAAGCCACATTGGCTTCCTTGGAGGATTGTGCTAGAACTTCAACAGTTCGAGCACTTGGCCCAGAAGGCTGGGCTACTACCTCTAGGAGAGATGCTCCTATCAGTGACACTACTTTTGGTGTGGTGGAAACCATCTTGACCTCTCTGGAGTTTGTGCTCTGGCTTTTATAAGCTGAGCACTTGACCCAGATGGCTGGGCTACTACCACTAAGGGAGATGCACCTGACGGGCCAGGTGCTACCACTGGTCCCCCTGTAGTAAGGGGTATGTGGATTATAATCTTTTGGTGGCATCTTAACCGCTTGAGCAAAATTGAGTTGTCGATCGAGTAAATGCTTTGCATAACCTACACTAATATGTTCAGCATTTGCTTTCAAGATGGGCAAGCTTCTTCTTTCTTGTATTCTCTACAAATTTTATCATTTGATTTATGATGATCTTTACAGTTGCACAGTTGTATCTCTGTTGCATTGGCCATGTTCTAACGAAGAACAGTTAATACAGATCTTCGTATTATTGCAGTACCGGGAAGGGTGACCGTACTTGAACAATTAAAGCATTGTAAAGGCCTAGGTTTATATTCTCGAACACGTACTTTTTCATCTCAATAATTATATGATCTGGTATGACAGGGGTTTCAAATGTTAAAACATACCATGCTTGTTTGAGGGATCTTACTTACTTTCCAAACATTATCAGGCCACATGTCCAGAATTTCTGGTTCTGAAAATTCATATAGATCTTTATCAAAAAACTACTCCTCTACCATAGCTGAAGCTCATATGTGGTTTAATATCCTTAATAGGATCAATTTCTGCAATCTTCATGCCACAAAGCATGTGAGCTTGAGTATCTGATTTTGCATTAATCAAAACAGATTGCTTACCGTATATATCCTACTTTTAATTAAATCCTTACTTTTAATTAAAAACCAACTTTTTTTTGTATAAATTTACTCATCTTATAATAGTTATAATTTTCTATCTTCCCAGTTGCAATTATCCATGTTGGGGGCTTGGGGTTCTTACTTCTGGAAGTCCATGCTCTATTTCTTTTTCCAACCATTCTTCTGGTTTATATACTCTAGGTGTCTTGGTGCTTTATCACATAGAGCCCCAGAAATCAAACAATTGTAAATTCTTATGCTCTCTAAATTTTTATTTGCTTCTAAAGCAATCTCAAACTTGAAAATGATCCCAAGCTTCCCAAATCCTTTACTACCATTAAGCTCCATTAAAATTTCTTTGATTGCCCCAAATCTACAGAAGGCTTCATGAATTATGTCATAGCTACAACCAATTGGTATGTTTTTTTAAGTGGAGAATTTTTCAGATTTTTTGTTGTATCTGGTAATGAGCCAGAACCAGAGAGTAAAGTATTACTGTTACTACTAGAATTATTTTCCACCAGTGCCGATAAATTGTCTTTAACAACATTGG
>NC_061100.1:9656446-9679892 GCF_015104395.2 Macrobrachium nipponense
CTCGGTTTCATTTACGGTGTTATACCAACCCTTTTTCGTCGAGCTTCGTTCTTATTACGTACTTCTTTTTATCATCATCGTGCCTCATTTAGCCTCCATGGCTGCGACGGCTGGAACCAACCTGGAGGAATATCTGTAGTGTGGATGGGAGGGGGCATTCCAAGTCGCCATCTGGCACTTGTGTTTGCGTCCTCTGGCGGAGCGGGCTCGGGTGGTTAGAATTCCCAGTCGCATTTGATGGCATTGATGTAGCTTCCGCCCTTCAATTATTTTGGTGCCAGCGTCTATCCATTTAGGCTTGGCCCACTGGGGGCGTCCTGCGTCCTTTTCCGTCGACTGTTCTATAAAGTTCGTTTGTCCAGTCCGTAGGGTTCCCCTTAGCAACTAATCTTAGATTTTCTTTAGCTATGTCTGCTACTAAGTTGTCGGGTGATCTTGTGAGGCGGGTGAGGCATTTCCGCACTTCATTTTGGGTCTCTTGGGTGAAGTTGTATAGTCCTAGGCCGCCGTCTTTGATTGCGGCGTAGAAGGCCGCAGTTGGGGTGTCACCTGGCAGATGCAGAGCTTTCCGTGTGAACTTCCTTACCTCCCTGTCTAACTCCTTAAGGTGGTATCGGTGGAGTTTGCCGTGCAGGACAGATGTTTTTAGGCGAGGTATAGCCACGTTTTTAATGGCCCAAAATTTCTGCTGCTGCTTGAAGGGGGCTTTTTGTAGATGCCGAGTTCACTTCTAATTTGTCCCGATGGCCTTTTTTCCATTGGTGTTGATCTTGACCCCTATTTCAATGCCTAGGTATTTATATATGCCATCGGGCTTTAGTGCTGGAATTTTGTTGTTGTCAATACTGAATTCCCTATCGTCTGAATACCAAGCCTTCCGCCTTTTATCTCCAATTATGCCCATAGTGGCGCATCTTGTTTATCCCCCGGTGTTAAACCTACTTTTCCTGCGCTATTGATGAGCGCTTCCATCGCTGTTTGGAGCCCTTTCCTGGTCTCGGCGGCGAGCACGATGTCGTCGGCAAAGGCAAGGTATTTTATGAGTTCCGTGCCGAGTCGCACCCCTACTCCTGGCGGGAGCTCTGACAGGGCCTTGTCCAGAGCAAGATTGAAGAGGAGCGGTGACAGTGGGTCTCCCTGCATCACTCCCCTCCTAATGCTTGCCCTGGTTCCGAGGATTTCGGTAGATATCTTGTTATAGAAGCTGGATAAATATTCGGTTGAATCGTTACTGAAGCCAGCGCCTTCCAAGGCTTCTATCAGTTGGGGATGGCCAACCGAGTCGAATGCCTTTTTAAAGTCTATATAGGCTATATAGACTGTGTTAAATTTTCGTTTCGCCTCCTTTATTATGTCTTTTAGTAGCATGATGTTAGCGCTGATCCCCTCTTCCGCCTTGAAGCCCTTCTGTCGCATTGATGAGGGGAACAGCTCCGCCACGCATCTAGCTAGGATCTTGTGTAGTCCTCTGGTCACGACGGATGTGACCGTGATTGGTCTATAGTCCCCGGCCCCACGGGGATTGTCGATTTTAGGTAGTAAGCTTGTGCTGCCGCTCGCCCAGTCGGCAGTGGCTGTTCTTTTTGCCAAGATAAAATTAAAGAAGTCCATGAGGAGTGGAGATTCTGCATTCCGAAGATCGGAGGGGCGAATTCCGTCTGGGCCCGGTGCAGTATTGAGCTTCGTCCTTCGTTTCATCCATTCTATTTCAGTTATAGTCACTGGTTTGATTATGGAGGTCTTTTCCATGACTGTTGGTTGATGGTTTGAGTTGATGGGCGGGCTGGAGGTTTCAAAGAGGGACAGCCAGAACTCGGCCGTGCCTGGCGGATAGCATGTCCTGTCAAGAGGGGGTCTGCCCATCAAAGCGTTCTGTACCACTCGTCCTCGGTTTTTATTCCATCCTCGCTGTGTCACTGCGTATTGACGCTGTTTTAGAATTCTCTGGTTATCGTCCTCAGAGTACCAGGTACACCTAAACAGGCTGCCTCGACTCATCATGCGGACTCTTTTCCCTAAAGCTTGTAGGGTGACCAACATGCTCGTAACTAGGACGCCCTGGATCCTGATGTTGACAATTTTGAACGCCCATCTATCTCTCCGTACACCATGATACCCGACCGGACCCTGCGCTCCCCCCCCGGAATATATCCAAGGACCCAAGGTAATTCCGGATCGCGGCATCATGGGCACAGTATTTACTTTCCTTGGCTTTCTCCGCCTCCATTATGGAGACGGGACTTCGCTCCCAGGGAACACATAGGTCAATCACATTAGTCCGCTCGCCCATCTGTATGATCAGATCTGGCTTTATGAAAGAGACACCAGTTATTATCGTGGGTTCCACGCTCACAGTCCAACCAGCCAATCTCAACCAAGTAGAGACTTTATGCAGGATCACGTTGTGTCGCCTGATCCTGTGATGCTGAAGCGAAGGACATCTCTGCAGCAAATGACAGAGATCCTCTGCCCCTTCATTGCATCTTCTACAGGTCAGGGACACAGTTGGTCATTTGGGATCCTGCCTACTGCCCTACTAACTTGGCACGAGACAGTCTGTGCTCTGAGCCGGAGCAGATCAAGAGGGAGACGTCACGCGATCTCTGCTGTAGCCACAAGGAGACGATTTGCTCCTGGTGGGTCATCGAAGAAGGCTTGTGCCCCCTGTCCATGCCAACTCCGATTCCAGGCATCTCGATGCTCCGACGCCAGTTGCTGCTTCAACACTCGAACAGATCGAGCGTCGATAACCTCAACATGACGTCTACGAGCCATACTCCTCGCTTCCTTGCCCAAGATCCGCTTTTACGGCTTGATCTTGGCTATTCGAAAGCGAGTGCAGAAGTCTCATTTTTCCCAAGATTTCTTTTTCCACCAGGCTGGGGATGCCAAACCACCATCCCTGGTGGGGAGCCTCAAGAGACAGGTCGGGATCGAGTGAGGTAAATGCACCCAACCCCTCACTGCTCTTGCAACCTTCTTATCGATGGCATTTAGAAGGTTGAGGGAGCTAGGCCCCTTTTCATACTTATACAGTAACTTGGGAATGAGATGTTGCTTTAATATATAGACCTTCTGCATGGGCTTGAGTCTGGCTCTCCCCCTGATCCCAACTCCTTGACGAGGTGGGGGGCTTAGGGATCCACTGCAGAGAGAGTATGCCCCTTTATGCCTACGCTCTTTGCTGTGGATCCAACTGAACATTGGGACCTTTAACTCCTTTACTCCTCCTCTATAAATTTTCCCCCTTCCCTTCTTCTTCTTTCGTTGACGACCTTGGCATAGTTTTGGACTATGGAATTGACTGCTCTTTTAACTTGATGGAGGTGGAGTGATGGCATGCCTCTCCACCGTTAAAAAACTAAGAGTACCTGACGTGGTCCGAGCGATGGGGAAATTTTTAAGTCAAGCCATGCCCACAGGCTGCGGGTCCGGTATATTGTTGTGTGGTGCCATGCTGTCTATTCCTCGAACTTCTGGTAACCGCCTTGTCGTCCTCTAGTACCTTGGTGGAGTGATGCATGCGCCCCTGAGCCGAAAGATAACAAGAACTTGCTACAAGAGATATCGTAGATATCCTTGCTTGGTAAATAAAATTATCTATAAAAGAGCTCTTGCTAAGTAAAAGGAAAACATTTAAGCAGGCAAAGAGGGAATCTTTTATCAGATATATAAGTGAATTAAAATATGATTCCCCATATGTCGTTTGTCTGGCACAGAATCCGAAAGCTGCAAGGGAAATTTTCTCCACCTCCCTTGCCTATATTGAAAATTGATGGCTTCCTCATATCTGATTCTGGAGAAGTTGCAGAATCCTTTGGTAGGCATTTCTCTAAATATATTTAGTGCCCTACATTACTCTCCTGCATTCAGGAATATTAGGGATGGTACCACGTTGTTCCTGCTGTTAGTTTAAATTCAGAGTCGTATAATCTTCCTTTCACCATGAAAGAATTAGATCATGCAATCCTCCGTTATCTTCCCCAACATCTCCTGGGGAAGATGATATTACTGTACTCAGTGATTTTTAATTTGGCTAGAAGTACAAAACAATTTCTTTTAGACATTTTAAATAAACAGTTTTGGCTTTCAGGAACTTCACCTGAGTCTTGGAAGATATCGATTATTGTACCTGTTTTTAAAACCTTTTAAAGATTCCTTCTTCCTAAGACTATAGGCCAATTGCTCTTAACTAGTTGTGTTAGCATGATTTATTGGAGAGGGATGGTCAATGCTCGACTTGTGTGGTATTTGATTCAAGAATATTTTTATCTAATCGCATTTTGGCTTTAGGAAAAATAGAAGTACTCTGACCCTTTGATGTTCCTTACTCTGGAGATACAGATGCTTTTGCTGTGCAAAAACCAGACTGTTGCAGTGTTCTTTGACCTAGAAAAAAGCCTACGACACTACCTGGCGAGGGGGTATCCTTATGCAACTTGTTGAGTGGGGTATTGTGGGTAATTTGTTCTATTGTCTGAAAGATTTTTTGTCAGAACGTTACCTGAAAGTAAGAGTGGGCTCTTACATTTCCTCTGCTTACCCTCAAGAAGAAGGGTTACCTCAGGGAAAGCGTCCTTAGTCCAACATCTTTTAATGTAGCCGTCAAACGGCCTACTAGAACAGTTCCTGTCGGGTGCATGGTCTGGCCTTTGCTGATGATTATGCAATAATCTGTAGTAATTTGTAACAGCTGTCGAAGCTTGTCAAAAGATTCAGACTGCTATTAATGCTTAAAACATTATGGGGCAGTGCTAAAGGGTTCAAATTTTCACCAGAAAAAAACCAAAGCTATACGATTTTGCCGATTAAGAAGAGTGGAAGAGATCCCTATGCTGTTTTTAAATGATTCGATTTTACCTTATGAAGATAGCATTAAGTATCTAGGTGTTACATTTGATAAGAAATTAACTTTTACTCAACTGTTTAATGAAGTTGTATGTAACGTGAAGCTTCGTCTTGAATTTCTTAAAGTTGTATCTAATTTAATTTGGGGGCAGATCGAATCACCCTTTTGAGGATGTACCAGGTGTTATGCCTAAGCAAAATTGATTATGGTTTGTCAAGTTTATGGTTGTGCATGCAGACAACACTGCAGAAATTAGTGTTGTCCATAATTTAGCTTTACGTATTTGTACGGGAGCCTATAGAACTTCTCCAGTAGAAAGCCTATATGTTGAGTCAGGTTTTCCCCCACTGTTTATCCGTAGGCAGGAATTAGGCTTGAGAGTCATATCAAAAATACTTACGTCAAAGCTATATGGGTACTTCAGTGGGACAGAGTAGGCCCCAATAAAATGAAAGAAATTACTAGTCAGACACACCCTTGGAAATATGACCTAATACCAAGGAAGTGGGAGATTGTATTGTGTAGATTACGTATTGGCCATACGCGTTTAACTCATGGCTATCTGATGGATGGGGAGAATGAGCCCTTCTGTGACAATTGCTTAGTTCAACTAACCGTTAGGCATTTGCTGGTTGAGTGTCCCAGTCTGGTGGAACTTAGGAATCGTTTTTTAAGTTATATTAGTGAAGCAGGGGGTAATTATAGCATGGTAAAACTGTTGGGAGAAAGCGCATGTATTAATAACATTATCTCTTTTATCAAAGAAGCTGGTCTTCTCAAATATATCTGACAGCTGTGCTGTCTTAGTATATGCATTTTTTTTTTCTTTTTAATAGTTTTACTGTTATGTGATCAATCACAATTCTTTTTATCGGAATATTATTTTTATTTTTATCAGAAATTTATTTTATTTTTAAATCAAATTATTATCTCTCATAAAGATAAAGGTATTTTGAATGTTGTATAATATATTATAAAAGTTGAAAGATCACATTTAGTAATCGGTGTCGGTGGGGACCCTGGTAGTTTGTGACGCCAGATAACTCACAATCAATCAGTCAATGTAATATATAAGGGTAATTTTAATTGTGTTGAAGAAGCACCCCACCTTGCCATAATCCTCTCACCATTTAATACAAGATTTAATACAAGAAGTGCAAGACTGGCTGTTCATCTTGCACTCACGGAAACGTATCAAAGTGAGATTCTGTTGGATACCATACCACGTTGGGATTTTAGTTAACAAGAAGGCAGACACAGCAGCTAAAGAAGCCATTGGATTGCAAATACACCAAATTAGCATTCCACATGGTGATTTTAAAGAAATTATTCACTCCCTCATGTTAAATAAATGGCAGAATTGGTGGGACAGATTAGAAGCAATGTTAACCCAAAGCTATTAGACATATTAAGAAAAAATGGCAACTGTCAAACCAACCTGATCGGAGGACAAGTGCAGTTCTGACCTGATTGCGTATTGGCCGTACGTACTCACACCTAGGTATTTGTTGCAAGTGGAGAGGAAAGACAAATCCCACAATGCAACTCATGCAATAGTTGGTTAACTGTGGAACATATCCTTGTTGAATGTCTTGTGTGTGTGTTTTTTTTTTTAATCAAGTCAGAAGATCAACCTGTATGGGGGGAATGTAATATCGATACTAATATAATTAAATTTTTTAATGAAAATTAAACTATTTTTATAAGCTTTAATATTTGGTAGGTTATTTTAAAAGGAGATTAGTAGTATTTGACCATTTTTTTTTTTTTTTTTTTACATAATTTATTATATATACAGCGCAGTAAACTTTATAGTATTTTTAGAGACCTTATATTTATTCACCTTTTTATGAAGATACGTTGGCCCACTTGACTGTTAATACACTTGCTGGTTGAGTGTCCCAGTACTGGGGTATGGGAGTGGCACGCTCAACTTTCCCAAGAGGTCCTTGAGAAGGGCGGGGGGTGATGTATGATGCCAGGACATTTTTTGGATTTATTATTGACGCTGGTCTTCTTTTAAAGCTACAGTATATGTTTTTTATTTATTTAGTCTGTACATTATTGATATTGTCATTATTGAACTTTAATGTATAACCGCTGAATGGCCTGAGCTGTCCCAGTGCTTGGCTTGTGAGCCAAAAAACCATAATTCAATTCAATAATGTCTAATAACAAGTAAATATATATTACAATGACAGGTAAATAGCTGATTAAAATAGACTTCACAATGAATAATAAGTTACAAAATTAATTACAAGTATATATGTACTGGAATGATACAAAGTAAATTGAGAAAAACAAAGGTAAGTTGATAGAAAAAAATCAAAGTTCATAAGTTACACTATAATATAATGGAATGCCATAATACTTTGCAGGCTTGTTGGGGATATACTTCTTGAAACAGCATTTTCCCCTGAAAGGCACAATGTGCTCATCAATGGTGACGTGTGGTCCTGGCACATAACATGTCTTGCAGGCTGTAACAAATTTATCTCAGTGTCCTGATGGGTGCCAGCTTGTCCAGCGCCACTCTCTAAGTTCGTGTCGTTGAGTTGTCGAACCGCAAGGCCCTCATCAGGAAACAGAATCTTCTGTTGCTCGTTGTACTCTGATAAAGGGGACAGCCATCAAAAGTTGACCAGGTCTGATGCCTGACATGACAAGGATCCAGATCAGGGCCTTGAGTTCTGTGATGCTTGTTAGGTTTGTGTTGTGAGAAATCTTTTACCTCACCCTCAGAAGATGTATCTTGTCGTTGGTGAAGACAGTCATGGCAGCAAGCTCATCATATGGAATGAAGAGCTCAAACAATTCCCTTACACTTTTCTTTTATGTTTTTGGTTTCTTCTGTCAGCGATTCTAGTGGCAGTATGTGGGGAGCTGAAACTCTGGGTAATCTGGATTTGGACTTTCTATGCTAAATACTGCCATCCCTTGTCCGTATAGTCCCTCTTAATTAAAATGTACTAAGGGGGAACCAACACTATCCTGAATAGGCCCTATGAACCTCTTCCTACTCTTCAGCTCATTGGGAGTGAATGCTGGCACTGGGTTAGCACATCCTGCTGGCAAAGAGACAGGAGTCCTGACGTGGTACTTGGTCATATGCCTTCTCAAGGTCTATAAAGGCCATATGCGGGACCTTTTGCTTTTCTCTGTACTTTTGCATAATTTGTCTCAGAGTAAAAATACTATCCAGTGCTGAGCCCCTTCATGAATCCTAGTTGCTGTCTACCGTTTGAAACTTGTTGCCATAATCTTTCATCCATAATTCTTTCAAATACAATATACTTTCTCTCCATTTTTCGGGTATCATCTCGCTTTCCATAATCTTTTTCATTAACTGCCACAATATGTCAATTCATTCCTCATCAAGAACCTTCCTGGCTTCTGCAGGTATGCCATCCGGTCCCACCGCTTTACTTTTTTTCATCTTTCACAGTGCCACTCTAACCTCAGCTTTTGTTATTTCTGTGACTGGTCCACAATTTGTGTTTCCATCTCCTCTTAGAAATCTTTCATTTTCTTCATTCAATAAGGCCTCAAAATATTCTTCCCATCTCCTTATTATGTCTCTCATTTCTCAGTACATTTCCATCGTCAGCTGTTTTCCGGTCAGGTTTTCTGCGTACCTTCTTATCGCTGGCTTATTATATTTATTTATTTTTTCTTGATGGAACAGTTCGATATTGTTTACATTTGCATCGGCTGTTATTTGGACGTCAAGTACTATGGATCTTTCATCGTTCCATGCTATGATGTCTGGTTTCCTCAGTCTTTCAGGAGTGCTGATGCTCGGTTCGTTTACGGTGTTATACCCCTTTTCGTCGAGCTTCTTTCTTATGTAGTCTTTTATCATATCGTGCCTCTTTATCCTCCATGGCTGTACGGCTGGACAAACCTGGAGGATATGGTGTAGTGTGCCTGGGAGGGGGCATCCCAAGTCGCATCTGGCACTTGTGTTGCGTCCTCTGGCGGAGCGGGCTCGGGTGGTTAGAATTCCCAGTCGCATTTTGATGGCATTGATGTAGCTTCCGCCCTTCATTATTTTGGTGCCAGCGTCTATCCATTTAGGCTTTGGCCCACTGGGGGCGTCCTGCAGTCCTTTTCCGTCGACTGTTCTATAAAGTTCGTTTGTCCAGTCCGTAGGGTTCCCCTTAGCAACTAATCTTAGATTTTCCTTAGCTATGTCTGCTACTAAGTTGTCGGGTGATCTTGTGAGGCGGGTGAGGCATTTCCGCACTTCATTTTGGGTCTCTTGGGTGAAGTTGTATAGTCCTAGGCCGCCGTCTTTGATTGCGGCGTAGAAGGCCGCAGTTGGGGTGTCACCTGGCAGATGCAGAGCTTTCCGTGTGAACTTCCTTACCTCCCTGTCTAACTCCTTAAGGTGGTATCGGTGGAGTTTGCCGTGCAGGACAAGATGTTTTAGGCGAGGTATAGCCACGTTTTTAATGGCCCAAAATTTCTGCTGCTGCTTGAAGGGGGCTTTTTGTAGATGTCCGAGTTCACTTCTAATTTGTCCGATGGCCTTTTTTCCATTGGTGTTGATCTTGACCCCTATTTCAATGCCTAGGTATTTATATATGCCATCGGGCTTTAGTGCTGGAATTTTGTTGTTGTCAATACTGAATTCCCTATCGTCTGAATACCAAGCCTTCCGCCTTTTATCTCCAATTATGCCCATAGTGGCGCACTTGTTTATCCCCGGTGTTAAACCTACTTTTCCTGCGCTATTGATGAGCGCTTCCATCGCTGTTTGGAGCCCTTTCCTGGTCTCGGCGGCGAGCACGATGTCGTCGGCAAAGGCAAGGTATTTTATGAGTTCCGTGCCGAGTCGCACCCCTACTCCTGGCAGGAGCTCTGACAGGGCCTTGTCCAGAGCAAGATTGAAGAGGAGCGGTGACAGTGGGTCTCCCTGCATCATTCCCCTCCTAATGCTTGCCCTGGTTCCGAGGATTTCGGTAGATATCTTGTTATAGAAGCTGGATAAATATTCGGTTGAATCGTTACTGAAGCCAGCGCCTTCCAAGGCTTCTATCAGTTGGGGATGGCCAACCGAGTCGAATGCCTTTTTAAAGTCTATATAGGCTATATAGACTGTGTTAAATTTTTGTTTCGCCTCCTTTATTATGTCTTTTAATAGCATGATGTTAGCGCTGATCCCCTCTTCCGCCTTGAAGCCCTTCTGTCGCATTGATGAGGGGAACAGCTCCGCCACGCATCTAGCTAGGATCTTGTGTAGTCCTCTGGTCACGGCGGATGTGACCGTGATTGGTCTATAGTCCCCGGCCCCACGGGGATTGTCGATTTTAGGTAGTAAGCTTGTGCTGCCGCTCGCCCAGTCGGCAGTGGCTGTTCTTTTTGCCAAGATAAAATTAAAGAAGTCCATGAGGAGTGGAGATTCTGCATTCCGAAGATCGGAGGGGCGAATTCCGTCTGGGCCCGGTGCAGTATTGAGCTTCGTCCTTCGTTTCATCCATTCTATTTCAGTTATAGTCACTGGTTTGATTATGGAGGTCTTTTCCATGACTGTTGGTTGATGGTTTGAGTTGATGGGCGGGCTGGAGGTTTCAAAGAGGGACAGCCAGAACTCGGCCGTGCCTGGCGGATAGCATGTCCTGTCACGAAGTGGGGGTCTTGCCGCCCATCAAAGCGTTCTGTACCACTCGTCCTCGGTTTTTATTCCATCCTCGCTGTGTCACTGCGTATTGACGCTGTTTTAGAATTCTCTGGTTATCGTCCTCAGAGTACCAGGTACACCTAAACAGGCTGCCTCGACTCATCATGCGGACTCTTTTCCCTAAAGCTTGTAGGGTGACCAACATGCTCGTAACTAGGACGCCCTGGATCCTGATGTTGACAATTTTGAACGCCCATCTATCTCTCCACAGGCACATAGCTTATTCTTAGGATGCACCACGGGGCTTTCCTGATCTTATCAATTCTACGCCAAAACAATCCAACTCAAAGCATGCCAGCTCCACTCATGCCCATATAATTCGAGTATATCGATAGCCCGCCCTCTAGGATCTTAACTGAGAGCAGGTCTATCTCTCGCCTTGACATACCCAAGCTCCTTAATACATTCACAGTGTCGGCGGAGATGACACCCCTCCAGTTCGCCGTTATGGTCTCTATCACCGGCTCCCTGGAGGTCAGTTGTTCTCCAAATTGCTTGATAGGCAATGTGTCGTACTTGGACTTTTTCAACTTGTAAAAGTAGTCCATACGCTTCACATTGCTATCAGAAACAATTTGGGCGTCAATGACGCTGGATCCGATCTCATTCCACGCAATGAGATCTGGTATTCGCAACCCAGCATTGGTAGAGACGCGTGCCTCTTTCACTGTCTTAAAGCCGGACTCCTCAGCCTTCTTCTTCACGTAGTCTAGTACTCTGTCGTGCCTCCTGATCCGCCACGGCTGCACTTGTGGGCACACCTGCATTATGTGATGCAGTGTACCCGGGGCACCACAGCCAAGATCACGTCGGCTGCTTCTGTCTCTACCCCAAGAACTTCGAGAGGGAGTTGTTAAGACCCCCAAACGAAGCTTCACGGCATTACAGTAGGTACCCCCTTTCAGGAGACGCGTACCAGAGTCTAACCACTTTGGCTCCGGAGAGTCTAAGGCTTCTTGGAGTCCGACTCCATCTATAGACTCATATAACTTGGGCCCCCAGTCCTGGGCTGGGGGCACCTGGATAGCCTTTAATCTCTCACTGGCTGCCCTGGCAACAAGGTCCTCCGTTGCTTTCGAAAGTCTATTTAGCATACGGTTAATCGCTATTGGTGTTCTCTTAGCGAAATTATAGACACCCAATCCTCCCTCCCCAACACTGGCATGAAAGCCAGCAATTGGGGTATCCTTGGGAAGATGGAGTGCATTCCTCACAAACTTCCTCACTTCCCTGTCCATAGCCTGCAGATGGTAACCCTTAAGGCGGCCATGGACAGTTGCGTGAAGGAAGCGAGGTAGTAGCACCACTTTAAGTCCCCAGAACTTCTGCTGGGGTTTGAGCGGAGCTCGCTGAAGGTTTACCAATTCTGCCTTCAGCCTCCCCAACAGTTTAGAGGGGCATCCCTGCCTCTCTATGCCAAGCTCAACTCCCAAGTACTTATAAAAGCCATCCGTGCTCATGGCTGGGAGTTCTTGGCCCAGTACTGAGAACTTATAGACATCACAGTACCAAGCCTTTTTACTGCGGTCGCACTTGATACCAGCAGTAGCACACTTATCAATGCCTGCTTCCAGGCCCAACTTCTTCGCCTCTCTCAGAAGCGTCTCTACAGATCTTTGCAATCCCACTCCTGAGGTAGCAACTACCACGATATCATCCGCAAAAGCAAGATACTTTATTAATTCACCATAGAGTGTTGCCCCGACACCCTCTGGGAGCTTCTTTAAGACATGCTCCAAGCACACATTGAAGAGTAATGGAGAGAGAGGATCTCCCTGCATTACTCCTCTGGTAACGTCAACCTTGACTCCTGCAATCTCAGTGCTAGAGTTCGCATACAGATTCTCCAGATACAACAGAGACTGTTGATCTAGTCCTGCCACTCTCAGGACATGGAGTAGCCCTGGATGGCTTACAGAGTCAAAGGCTTTCTTAAAATCGATAAAGGCAATGTACAGATTGTTTAGATCCGACTTTGCCCCATCGATCATCTCACGCAGCAACAAGAGGTTGGCTCCCACACCATCCTCAGGCTTGAATCCTTTTTGCCTTTCGGAGGTGGGGACCCTGGCGGCAAGCCGCTTTGCAAGGATCTTTTGCAGTCCAAAATCAAACAATTGCCGTGTTCTTTGATCTGGAAAAAGCATTTGATACTACTTGGAGGGTTGGTATTTTAATGCAGCTGGTTGAAATGGCGTATTGGTGGCAATATGTTTAATTTTGCCAAAGACTTCCTGGTCCTGACCGGTACCTTAAAGTTAGAATTGGCTCTACCTTCTCATCAGAGTATCTTCAGGAAGAAGACATTCCACAAGGGAGTGTGCTTAGTCCAACCTTTTTTAATGTTGCCATTAATGGTTTACTTGAACATCTCCCTGTTGGAGTAACTGGTCAAGCATTCGCGGATGATATTGTTATAGTCTGTAGTAGAGCTACTGCAGTTGAAGCTTGTACTAAAATTCAGTTTGCAATTAATGCTGCTACTTCCTGGGCTAATAGTAAAGGTTTCAAATTTTCTGCAGAAAAAACTAAAGCTATACGTTTTTGCAGAACACGAAGAAGGGAAGAGATTCCAACCTTATTTTTAGAAGGTTCTATCTTGCTTTATGAAGATAAAGTCAAATATTTAGGAATTATTTTTGACAAAAAATTGACTTTTGCTGAACATATAAATGAGACTGTAGTAAATGTTAAACAGCGGTGCAATATTCTTAAAGTTGTTAGTAACCTGAATTTTGGAGCAGACCGTACTACTTTATTAAGAATTTATCAGGCACTATGCTTGAGTAAGATTGATTATGGATCTCAGGTTTATGGCTCTGCATGTAAGACCTTGTTAGGTAAGCTGGATGTAGTACACAATATGGCATTGCGTATTTGTACAGGTGCTTTTAAAACGTCTCCTGTTGAGAGCCTTTATGTAGACTCTGGTTTTCTTCCTCTTTTCATTCGGAGGGAGGAACAAGGTCTCCGATATTGTCAAGAGCACTAACCTCTCAATCTAATCCAAATTTTAAGTATATAAAACATCCTGTTGACAGAGCACCAACTAAACCTACATTGCCTAAGCCCCTTGAAGTTAGATTAAACATAAGTGCGAGAGAGGTAGGCCTTATTCCTCCACTGGTTATGGAAACTACATTTTCTAAATTCCCTCCTTGGTGTAGGCCTCCTTTAGATATTTGCCAGGTTTAGAGACAACAAAAAGATCAGCTTCAAGTGTTCAGCTTAAAAGTAGCTTCTTGGCCGGCCATGTTTCTGAGCATAGTAACTCGATTGCTGTATATACAGATGGATCAAAATCAGCAAATGGAGTTGGATGTTCTGTCATCGTCGGTGACAGAACAATTACAAAAAGCCTCCCTATTAAATTCTCAATTTTTAATGCAGAGATTTTTGCTATTTTTAGCGTTTTGAAATTTATTTTTAGTACAGGTAGCACTGGGGACTCTTATATTATTTATTGTGATTCCCAGGGTTCCCTAGCTGCACTCCAGAAGTTGATGCCATCTAATCAACTCGTCCAAGAGGTGCAGGATTGGCTGGTCCTCCTGCATTCTCGAAAACGCATCGGTGTAAAGTTTTGTTGGGTTCCCTCGCATGTGGGAATTCGTGGTAACGAGCTGGCTGATACAGCCGCTAAGCAGGCAGCTTCCTCCCGGGCTTCCCACTCTGTGAGGGTTCCCTGTGAAGATTTTAAACTTTTTATTAAATCATTTTGTAGGACTAAGTGGCAGAATCACTGGTCCAACTTGAATAGTAATCTAAAGCTGAAATCGATCAGACCTTCTGTTCATCCCTGGTCCCCTTCTGTTGGGATGGATAGAAGATCTAGTATAGTTTTAACACGCCTGCGTATAGGGCATACTTTTTTAACTCACCGGTATCTTTTAACTAGTGGAGCAGAGAGGCAGGTTCCTCAATGCTCCAATTGTAATGTTGGCATTACAGTGAGGCATATATTTGTTGACTGTCCTCTTTATTTTAATCATAGACGTCGGTTTGGTTTCACCAACAAACCTTTGTCAGATATTTTAGGAGAGGGTGCTCCCGTAGAAGAGATTTTTAAATTTCTTAAGGAAATCCATTTGTTTTATGATATTTAATTGAGTATTTTAATATGAAGTTTATTTTAATAATTTGGATTAATTATGTATACCTTTTTTAGTAAATATATCTTGTTGATATATATGCGCTGAATGGCCTTTGGCTCCGGCGCGTGGCAAATTGCCACAAAATTTATAAATTCAATTCAATTCAATTTGTGCAATCCTCTTGTCACCACTGAGGTAATGGTAATCGGCCTGAACTGGCCAGGCGACACCGGGTCATCAACCTTGGGGAGCAGAGTTGTTCGTCCCTGAGCCCACTCCTGAGTGCATATCTGTGAAGAGAGTATTAAATCATAAACTCTCTTCACCTCTGCGTCTGGCACTCTCCTAAGGTCAGCTGGTTTAACACCATCTGGCCCGGGAGCCGACTTCAGATTTGGGCTCTTCTTCATCCATTGAACCTCCTCCAAGGAGACAGGCTCAACGATGGATATGCTACCCAGGGCAGGTTCATTGCCTTCAGTCACAGCTGGCGGACTGGCTCGGCCAAAAAGGCTACCCCAAAACTCGACCGTACCCTCAGGGAGGGTCGGCTCAGCCAGGGGGTCCTTTCCCAGTATGGCATTCTGGGCAGTCCTACTCCTGTTCTTATTCCAATTCCTCTGGACTGCCGCATATTCTCTCCTTTTTCTCACTCTTTTGTCAGTGACTGGGTCCGCGGTTCTCTCTAGCTGTCGTCTCCTGGGAGGCCTCGCGCCAAAAACCTCCCTCCTGATCTTATCAAGGTCTGTACCAGTCAGACCTTCTCTTCTCCTTGGCTCCTCTCTCACTGAGCCCTCTGAAGACACTGGACTCGCTTCTCTGCTGCCGTTACGTCTCATCCGGGTTTGGTGGTCACGGTCCCTAAGGCCTTCTGCTTGCGCAGTCGGCAGGACTACACCATTGCGTTCAAATTGGTTAAGGTAGTCTTTCATCCCGTCAGCAAAGGCTTCGGTCTGAACTCCTACCTGTGGTATCATTAGGGTATCAGTGATCGCCCCAACCACTGGCAGGACGTCACCTACAAGGTCATTATCATTTTGTTCCATTTCCGATTTGAGGATGGCAAGCACATCCCGATATTCCCTTGTATTTCTCTTACTTCTTATGCTAGCGAGGGATCGGCTAGGGAAAATCTCGGCACAGATCTCCTTGTTGATGTGCTTGTCCATACCTTGGGTCAATTCAAAGTAAGCCATGGTGACTAGGTCATCATGGCTCCATTCCTGCCTACCCTGACTATTGGTCTCTCCAGTCAGAGTAGAGGTGGGCAGGACCGCCCTCTCTTCCATCAGCTCCTTGAGAAGACATCTGTAATCAGCTGTCTTTCTCTTGTAGCAGATGCTAGCTGCCGTTCTTTCTGGCAATACATGCTTGGACAGTGCCATGTTGATATGCACTGTTTTAGGGTTTCTCACTTCGTAGGCGGCCATCATCCTGAGTTCTTCCATAGTGAAGGGCAGCCCTTTTCTTTCAAGGCGTTCGATGTTAGCAGTATGGAATTCCTCCGGATGTGCCTTTCTCTCATGTAGCCTATGGCCTTTAAAGCTCCTAAACTCCTTCTTACACCTAGGACAAATGTGGGGGCTAACAAGCCCGAGTTTTGCATGTCCTCGCCATCTACGGCGCCACCGACGTTGCCCCACTGGCTTGGAGTGTGGGGCTCCGGACAGAAGGGGGTGAATCCAACCGCCGGTTTGATCCCCCTAGAAGGGGATCAGAATGGCCCACAATCTCCACCTCTGTCGGGGAGAAAGGACGAGTTGAACCATTCCGAGGATCCGTTAGCTCCATTATAATGGATCGCTGGGGGAGACCTCGGAGAGGTGGACCACTAGTAAACTATGACCTAAATTAATGGGTTTGTTAATAGTGCTTAAGTAACTTAAGCACTTAAGAGACGGGCCAGATCTCTTTCACTTTCCTTCCGTAAATCCCAGTTTTGGATGAAAATCAGACCGAGACTGCTCTTACCGAGTTTACTGCTTTTACAGTGTCGCTCAGTCTTGCGCTTACTTCAGAAAAGTGAGGAGAAGGTCATAGTTACTCCTGCCGTTTACCCGCGCTTGATTGAATCTCTTCACTTTGACATTCAGAGCACTGGGCAGAAATCACATCGCGTTATCAGCCATAACCATCGCGATGCTTTGTTTTAATTAAACAGTCTGGTTCCCCGTGTCCGTGCCAGTTCTGAGCTGGTTGCTAGGATGCCAGCCGGAGTAATACATGGGCCCACCGCCAATACTCAGGGAGCGAAGTAGCATTTTAGTGGCAGATCTTACGCCTCCTCTAGCTCCCACCGCGACACCATGATACCCAACCGGACCCTGCGCTCCCCGGAATATATCCAAGGACCCAAGGTAATTCCGGATCGCGGCATCATGGGCACAGTATTTACTTTCCTTGGCTTTCTCCGCCTCCATTATGGAGACGGGACTTCGCTCCCAGGGAACACATAGGTCAATCACATTAGTCCGCTCGCCCATCTGTATGATCAGATCAGGCTTTATGAAAGAGACACCAGTTCTTATCGTGGGTTCCATGCTCACAGTCCAACCAGCCAATCTCAACCAAGTAGAGACTTTATGCAGGATCACGTTGTGTCGCCTGATCCTGTGATGCTGAAGCGAAGGACATCTCTGCAGCAAATGACAGAGATCCTCTGCCCCTTCATTGCATCTTCTACAGGTCAGGGACACAGTTGGTCAATTGGGATCCTGCCTACTGCCCTACTAACTTGGCACGAGACAGTCTGTGCTCTGAGCCGGAGCAGATCAAGAGGGAGACGTCCAGCGATCTCTGCTGTAGCCACAAGGAGAAGATTTGCTCCCGGGTCATCGAAGAAGGCTTGTGCCCCCTGTCCATGCCAACTCCGATTCCAGGCATCTTGATGCTCCGACGCCAGTTGCTGCTTCAACACTCGAACAGATCGAGCGTCGATAACCTCAACATGACGTCTACGAGCCATACTCCTCGCTTCCTTGCCCAAGATCCGCTTTTACGGCTTGATCTTGGCTATTCGAAAGCGAGTGCAGAAGTGTCATTTTTCCCAAGATTTCTTTTTCCACCAGGCTGGGGATGCCAAACCACCATCCCTGGTGGGGAGCCTCAAGAGACAGGTCGGGATCGAGTGAGGTAAATGCACCCAACCCCTCACTGCTCTTGCAACCTTCTTATCGATGGCATTTAGAAGGTTGAGGGAGCTAGGCCCCTTTTCATACTTATACGTAACTTGGGAATGAGATGTTGCTTTAATATTTAGACCCTTCTGCATGGGCTTGAGTCTGGCTCTCCCCCTGATCCCCCCAACTCCTTGACGAGGTGGGGGCTTAGGGATCCGCTGCAGAGAGAGTATGCCCCTTTATGCCTACGCTCTTTGCTGTGGATCCAACTGAACATTGGGACCTTTAACTCCTTTACTCCTCCTCTTATAAATTTTCCCCCTTCCCTTCTTCTTCTTTCGTTGACGACCTTGGCATAGTTTTGGACTATGGAATTGACTGCTCTTTTAACTTGATGGAGGGTGGAGTTGGATGGCATGCCTCTCCACCCGTAAAACTAGAGTACCTGACGTGGTCGAGCGAGGGGAAATTTTTCAAGTCAAGCCATGCCCACAGTGCTGGGTCCGGTATATTGTTGTGTGGTGCCATGCTGTCTATTCCTCGAACTTCTGGTAAGCCTTGTCGTCCTCTAGTACCTTGGTGGAGTGATGCATGCGCCCTGAGCCGAAAGATAACAAGAACTTGCTACAAGAGATATCGTAGATATCCTTGCTTGGTAAATAAAATTATCTATAAAAGAGCTCTTGCTAAGCAAAAGAAAACATTTAAGCAGGCAAAGAGGGAATCTTTTATCAGATATATAAGTGAATTAAAATATGATTCCCCTATGTCGTTTGTCTGGCACAGAATCCGAAAGCTGCAAGGGAAATTTTCTCCACCTCCCTTGCCTATATTGAAAATTGATGGCTTCCTCATATCTGATTCTGGAGAAGTTGCAGAAACCTTTGGTAGGCATTTCTCTAATATATTTAGTGCCCTACATTACTCTCCTGCATTCAGGAATATTAGGGATGGTACCACAGTTGTTCCTGCTGTTAGTTTAAATTCAGAGTCGTATAATCTTCCTTTCACCATGAAAGAATTAGATCATGCAATCTCGTTATCTTCCCCAACATCTCCTGGGGAAGATGATATACTGTACTCAGTGATTTTTAATTTGCCTAGAAGTACAAAACAATTTCTTTTAGACATTTTAAACAGTTTTTGGCTTTCAGGAACTTCACCTGAGTCTTGGAAGATATCGATTATTGTACCTGTTTTAAAACCTTTTAAAGATTCCTTCCTTCCTAAGAACTATAGGCCAATTGCTCTAACTAGTTGTGTTAGCATGATTTATGAGAGGGATGGTCAATGCTCGACTTGTGTGGTATTTGGATTCAAAGAATATTTTATCTAATCGGCAGTTTGGCTTTAGGAAAAAGAGAAGTACTTCTGACCCTTTGATGTTCCTTACTCGGGAGATACAGAATGCTTTTGCTGTGCAAAACCAGACTGTTGCAGTGTTCTTTGACCTAGAAAAAGCCTACGACACTACCTGGCGAGGGGGTATCCTTATGCAACTTGTTGAGTGGGGTATTGTGGGTAATTTGTTCTATTGTCTGAAAGATTTTTTGTCAGAACGTTACCTGAAAGTAAGAGTGGGCTCTTACATTTCTTCTGCTTACCCTCAAGAAGAAGGGTTACCTCAGGGAAACGTCCTTAGTCCAACACACTTTAATGTAGCTGTCAACGGCCTACTAGAACAAGTTCCTGTCGGGGTGCATGGTCTGTCCTTTGCTGATGATTATGCAATAATCTGTAGCAAGTGTACAGCTGTCGAAGCTTGTCAAAAGATTCAGACTGCTATTAATGCTTAAACATTATGGGGCAGTGCTAAAGGGTTCAAATTTTCACCAGAAAAAACCAAAGCTATACGATTTTGCCGATTAAGAAGAGTGGAAGAGATCCCTACGCTGTTTTTAAATGATTCGATTTTACCTTATGAAGATAGCATTAAGTATCTAGGTGTTACATTTGATAAGAAATTAACTTTTACTCAACATGTTAATGAAGTTGTATGTAACGTGAAGCTTCGTCTTAATTTTCTTAAAGTTGTATCTAATTTTAATTTGGGGGCAGATCGAATCACCCTTTTGAGGATGTACCAGGTGTTATGCCTAAGCAAAATTGATTATGGTTGTCAAGTTTATGGTTGTGCATGCAAGACAACACTGCAGAAATTAGATGTGTCCATAATTTGCTTTACGTATTTGTACGGGAGCCTATAGAACTTCTCCAGTAGAAAGCCTATATGTTGAGTCAGGTTTTCCCCCACTATTTATCCGTAGGCAGGAATTAGGACTTGAGAGTCATATCAAAATACTTACGTCAAAGCTATATGGGTACTTCAGTGGGACAGAGTAGGCCCCAATAAAATGAAAGAAATTACTAGTCAGACACACCCTTGGAAATATGACCTAATACCAAGGAAGTGGGAGATTGTATTGTGTAGATACGTATTGGCCATACGCGTTTAACTCATGGCTATCTGATGATGGGGATGAATGAGCCCTTCTGTGACAATTGCTTAGTTCAACTAACCGTTAGGCATTTGCTGGTTGAGTGTCCCAGTCTGGTGGAACTTAGGAATCGTTTTTTAAGTTATATTAGTGAAGCAGGGGGTAATTATAGCATGGTAAAACTGTTGGGAGCAAAGCGCATGTATTAATAACATTATCTCTTTTACAAAGAAGCTGGTCTTCTCAATATATCTGACAGCTGTGCTGTCTTAGTATATGCATTTTTTTTTTCTTTTTAATAGTTTTACTGTTATGTGATCAATCACAATTCTTTTTATCGGAATATTATTTTTATTTTTATCAGAAATTTATTTATTTTAAAAATAAATCATATATCTCTCATAAAGATAAAGGTATTTTGAATGTTGTATAATATTATTAAAATGTTGAAAGATCAACAGTAGTAATCGGTGTCGGTGACCTGGTAGTTGTGACGCCAGATAACTCACCAATCAATCAGTCAATTGTAATATATAAGGGTAATTTTAATTGTGTTGAAGCAGCACATGTCCTCTCACCATTTAATACAAGATTTAATACAAGAAGTGCAAGACTGGCTGTTCATCTTGCACTCACGGAAACGTATCAAAGTGAGATTCTGTTGGATACCATACCACGTTGGGATTTTAGTTAACAAGAAGGCAGACACAGCAGCTAAAGAAGCCATTGGATTGCAAAATACCACCAAAATTAGCATTCCACATGGTGATTTTAAAGAAATTATTCACTCCCTCATGTTAAATAAATGGCAGAATTGGTGGGACAGATTAGAAGGCAATGTTAACCCAAAGGCTATTAGACATATTAAAAATGGCAACTGTCAAACCAACCTGATCGGAGGACAAGTGCAGTTCTGACCTGATTGTGTATTGGCCGTACGTACATCACACATAGGTATTTGTTGCAAAGTGGAGAGGAAAGACAAATCCCACAATGCAACTCATGCAATAGTTGGTTAACTGTGGAACATATCCTTGTTGAATGTCTTGTGTGTGTGTGTTTTTTTTTTAATCAAGTCAGAAGATCAACCTGTATGGGGGGAATGTAATATCGATACTAATATAATTAAATTTTTAATGAAAATTAAACTATTTTTATAAGCTTTAATTATTTGGAGGTTATTTTAAAAGGAGATTAGTAGTATTTGACCATTTTTTTTTTTTTTTTTTTTTTTTTTACATAATTTATTATATATACAGCGCAGTAAACTTTATAGTATTTTTAGAGACCTTATATTTATTCAACCTTTTTATGAAGATAGTTTGGCCCACTTGACTGTAATACACTTGCTGGTTGAGTGTCCCAGTACTGGGGTATGGGAGTGGCACGCTCAACTTTCCCGAGGTCCTTGGAGAAGGGTTGATGTATGATGCCAGGACATTTTTTGGATTTATTATTGACGCTGGTCTTCTTTTAAAGCTACAGTATATGTTTTTTATTTATTTAGTCTGTACATTATTGATATTGTCATTATTGAACTTTAATGTATAACCGCTGAATGGCCTGAGCTGTCCCAGTGCTTGGCTTGTGAGCCAAAAAACCATAATTCAATTCAATAATGTCTAATAACAAGTAAATATATATTACAATGACAGGTAAATAGCTGATTAAAATAGACTTCACAATGAATAATAAGTTACAAAATTAATTACAAGTATATATGTACTGGAATGATACAAAAGTAAATTGAGAAAAAACAAAGGTAAGTTGATAGAAAAAAATCAAAGTTCATAAGTTACACTATAATATAATGGAATGCCATAATACTTTGCAGGCTTGTTGGGGATATACTTCTTGAAACAGCATTTTCCCCTGAAAGGCACAATGTGCTCATCAATGGTGACGTGTGGTCCTGGCACATAACATGTCTTGCAGGCTGTAACAAATTTATCTCAGTGTCCTGATGGGTGCCAGCTTGTCCAGTGCCACTCTCTAAGTTCGTGTCGTTGAGTTGTCGAACCGCAAGGCCCTCATCAGGAAACAGAATCTTCTGTTGCTCGTTGTACTCTGATAAAGGGGACAGCCATCAAAAGTTGACCAGGTCTGATGCCTGACATGACAAGGATCCAGATCAGGGCCTTGAGTTCTGTGATGCTTGTTAGGTTTGTGTTGGTGAGAAATCTTTTACCTCACCCTCAGAAGATGTATCTTGTCGTTGGTGAAGACAGTCATGGCAGCAAGCTCATCATATGGAATGAAGAGCTCAAACAATTCCCTTACACTTTTCTTTTATGTTGGTTTCTTCTGTCAGCGATTCTAGTGGCAGTATGTGGGGAGCTGAAACTCTGGGTAATCTGGGATTTGGATTTCTATGCTAAATACTGCCATCCCTTGTCCGTATAGTCTCTTAATTAAAATGTACTAAGGGGGAACCAACACTATCCTGAATAGGCCCTATGAACCTCTTCCTACTCTTCAGCTCATTGGGAGTGAATGCTGGCACTGGGTTAGCACATCCTGCTGGCAAAGAGACAGGAGTCCTGACGTGGTACTTGGTCATAGCCTTCTCAAGGTCTATAAAGGCCATATGCGGGACCTTTTGCTTTTCTCTGTACTTTTGCATAATTTGTCTCAGAGTAAAAATACTATCCAGTGCTGAGCCCCTTCATGAATCCTAGTTGCTGTCTACCGTTTGAAACTTGTTGCCATAATCTTTCATCCATAATTCTTTCAAATACAATATACTTTCTCTCCATTTTTGGGGTATCATCTCGCTTTCCATAATCTTTTTCATTAACTGCCACAATATGTCAATTCATTCCTCATCAAGAACCTTCCTGGCTTCTGCAGGTATGCCATCCGGTCCCACCGCTTTACTTTTTTTCATCTTTCACAGTGCCACTCTAACCTCAGCTTTTGTTATTTCTGTGACTGGTCCACAATTTGTGTTTCCATCTCCTCTTAGAAATCTTTCATTTTCTTCATTCAATAAGGCCTCAAAATATTCTTCCCATCTCCTTATTATGTCTCTCATTTCTCAGTACATTTCCATCGTCAGCTGTTTTCCGGTCAGGTTTTCTGCGTACCTTCTTATCGCTGGCTTATTATATTTATTTATTTTTTTCTTGATGGAACAGTTCGATATTGTTTACATTTGCATCGGCTGTTATTTGGACTCAAGTACTATGGATCTTCCATCGTTTCCATTCTATGATGTCTGGTTTCCTCAGTCTTCGGGAGTGCTAATGCTCGGTTTCATTTAC
>NC_061100.1:9680392-9682892 GCF_015104395.2 Macrobrachium nipponense
TGAGGCGACAGAATGCACCCAGCCATTTAATTAAGATCATCCTCGATCTGTATGATAACAGCAAGACGCAGATCGAGGTAAATGGCCAGAGGTCGGAAACCCATCACGATGAGTCGGGGAGTAAAGCAGGGCTGCCCTCTTTCTCCAGTCATATTTAACATCATTATGGAAGAGTTTATCGCGGGCGTGGGCCGTGACTTTGGTTACACACTTCCATGTGGGATCAGAGTTGCGGTCCTCGCCTTCGCCGACGACATCGTGTTGGTGTCCCGTTCCAAACCGGGAATGAGAGCTCTGTTGGCACGGCTGGGGGACTTTATGCAAGCGCGGAGCTTGCAGGTCCAGGCAAATAAGTGTGCCTCGTTCATCCTCAAGAGACCAGGTGAGAGACGAGGTGGTATGAGAGTGGAGACAGTCCAGGAGAATGGGTTTACCTATGAGAATACGGTAACCCATGTAGCCGAACCTATCCCACTGATATGGCCGGGGCAATTCACGAAATACCTGGGGCTAGAAGTTGGGCCTTCTGGTTTCCGAAACCCCGGCCGTATGGCACGTGCTGAGATCGAGCGCGCCTGTCATCAGCTATCGAGGATAGGTAGAGCCAGACTCAAGCCCATGCAGAAGATCTATATATTAAAGCAACATCTGATTCCCAAGTTACTGTATAAGTATGAAAAGGGGCCTAACTCCCTCAACCTTCTAAATGCCATCGATAAGAAGGTTGCAAGAGCAGTGAGGGGTTGGGTGCATTTACCTCACTCGATCCCGACCTGTCTCTTGAGGCTCCCCACCAGGGATGGGGGCCTGGCAATCCCCAGCCTGGTGGAAAAAGTAACCTTGAGAAAAATGAGACTTCTGCACTCGCTTTCAATTAGCCAAGATGAAGCCGTAAAAGCGGTCATTGCCCAAGATCTCTGGGGCAAGGAAGCGAGGAGTATGGCTCGTAGACGTCATGTTGATCTGCTCCGGCTCAGAGCACAGTAGGGCAGTAGGCAGGATCCCAAATGACCAACTAGTGTCCCTGACCTGTAGAAGATGCAATGAAGGGGCGGAGGATCTCTGTCATTTGCTGCAGAGATGTCCTTCGCTTCAGCATCACAGGATCAGGCGGCACAATGTGATCCTGCAAAAAGTCTCTACTTGGTTGAGATTGGCTGGCTGGACTGTGAGCGTGGAACCCACGATAAGAACTGGTGTCTCTTTCATAAAGCCTGATCTGGTCATACAGATGGGCGAGCGGACTAATGTAATTGATCTATGTGTTCCCTGGGAGCGAAGTCCCGTCTCCTTAATGGAGGCGGAGAAAGCGAAAGAAAATAAATACCGTGCACATGATACCGCGATCCGGAACTACCTTGAGTCCTCGGATATATTCCGAGGAGCGCAAGTTCCGGTCGGGCATCATGGTGTCGCGGTAGGAGCCACAGGTGGCATAAGATCTGCCACTAAAAGGCTACTTCGCTCCCTGATTATTGGCGGTGGGGCCGTGCGAGTCATGCAAGAGATGGCCATAAGGGGCTCCATCGCCATGATAAATTCGATACGGGACAATTAGCCCGTTCTCCTGTCTGTATGACGAGATCAAGGAGAGCCATCCCTCTACTCTACTCGAGCAATTATGAATAACTTATGTAGCACTCGTAAGGGTGCCCAAGAGACTGCCAGGCGTTGCCGAGAACTGGGTCGGCCCTGCGGCCAACTCACGCCGGGGGTGGGCTCGCCCTTAGATAGTAAGTTTTATCCTTTTGTACTTTTTAAAGTAAGTGATTTTATTATATTTATTGTTTGTCTTTAAGTTTTTAATGGGTGGCCCCCCGGGTTGTTTGCAGTGGTCGTGGGAGACCACTTTCTCTTTAAGCTGGTTTTATGTCGTCATATTAGCCAAATGCCTCGTCATCTAATTAGTGACGCGCATGAATGGATTAACGAGATTCCCACTGTCCCTACCTACTATCTAGCGAACCCACAGGCAGGGGAACGGGCCTGCACACAACAGCGGGGAAAGAAGACCCTGTTGAGCTTGACTCTAGTCTGATATTGTAGAGACATATGAGAGGTGTAGCACAGGTGGGAGGTTGTTCTCAACCGAGTGAAATACCACGACTCTGATCGTTTCTCTACTTACTAGGTGAAGTGGAATCAGATCCTGGCTCCCAAGGTGAGCCAGTGACTCTGAGATTCTAGCTCCAAGCTGTTTATTGCACAGGTTGCCGTCCGGCCACTGCTAACAGCCTAGCCGTATTGCAAGAATCAAAACTAAACATTATAATCATTTATTTATATATATATATATATATATATATATATATATATCTATATCTATATCTATATCTATATACTATATATATATATATATATATATATATATATATATATATTTCAGACGGTTTCCTAATTAGTAGGGAAGCTCTTTTACCCTCTCCGGTCCGGACGGGTCTAGCCTCTTGTTTACTTTCCGGTCTTGGTACCTTACCTGTCGGTGAACAGTTGAAGAGTT
>NC_061100.1:9687892-9706793 GCF_015104395.2 Macrobrachium nipponense
TGATTTGTTACTTAGGGGGTGGTTAATTATGTACGCCTATATATATATATATATATTTATATATATAGTATATATATATATTATATATATATATATATATATCTTTATAAACACGTTGTAAACTATTATTACATAGTGTTTACATTCTGTTACTATTCTTATTGATTGAAGCATTTGGGCGGGGATAGTTTCGGCAGTGACGTTCACTTTGTGTATACACGTAAAACGTCGCACAAAGGCATCCCTATCCTAACCCTATGCCTAAAGATACATACATACCGACATGTGTGCGCGCAACACACACACATTTGTATAATGGTTACTAATTGGTTGAATATAACGAAATGAAGAAACATGCAAATAAACACGGTCAGGGTTATAAAGGTTTTATTTTGACGCACCCTAGGAGTTCCCCATTCCTAAGCTGAGTCACCTATTCCTAGTACTCCTGCCTGTCAGTTTCAACCCAGTACTCTTGAGTCCTCCAGACTCTCGGTGAACTATTTATTTGCATGTTTTCTTCATTCGTTATGTTCAACACAGATTACTTAACTATTGTATATATATATATGAATATATCATAATATATAGTTATATATACTAGATATATATATATAATATATAATATATATATTACACACACACACACACATATTATATATATAGATATATATATATTACTATATATTATTATAATTATATATTATATATTGCATATATATATATATATAATATATATATATATATATATATATATATAAATATATATATTATATATACACACACACACACACACACATATCTGTACATACGTTATCAATGAAATATATTCAGCTATGCATGGCAAGTGCAATTTTTCATAACCATTTAGACCGATGTAACCCTATTCATTTTCCCATAAACCTGACTCGTTTATACAGTGTGTGTACACTTTTGCCCTACATGTCGAGTACGTAGGCATTCACATATGCAGACGCACATACATACATACACCATATAAACAAACGTACATACACTCATTTAAATGTGTGCGCGCGCCCGTGTTTGTATGTTTGCGTGCATAAACTCCAAAGATGTACGTACATCTATACCTCTCTCTATCTCCCATATTTACTAACGAAAGCTTGGCCGGGTCAGTGGGGTAGACAGGATGGGTATATGCAAGACGAGCGGTTCGCACACTGGACCATTACAATCGTTGCCATATCATTGGGATTGTTTCAAATTTATATTTTATGGTTCTCTCAGTAAACTTGCAGTTTTCTGCATTTTCGTTTTACATTGAATAACATTACTATATATATAAGAGCTTTGATAAAGGAATTTATTTCTGGAAAATTACAAATGATTTATTGGGTAATTTACTAATCGCATCATTTTGAAATCGAAATGTTTTTCGATTTCATCACTGAGATTGAACGCAGCTACATTTACGTATGCCGACTGATTTTTTTTTTTTATATACTTTTTAGAAATATGGATTGCGAGTGAAAATATTGTTTCGTCAGAGACAGAAAAATTATATATCGGATGTGAGGGAAGAGCACTAATGTTGATTGACCTATGTGTTCCCTGGGAGCGAAGTCCCGTCTCCATAATGGAGGCGGAGAAAGCCAAGGAATAAAAAGTAAAATACTGTGCCCATGATGCCGCGATCCGGAATTACCTTGGGTCCTTGGATATATTCCGGGGAGCGCAGGGTCCTCGGTTCGGGTATCATGGTGTCGCGGTGGGAGCTAGAGGCGGCGTAAGATCTGCCACTAAAATGCTACTTCGCTACCTGAGTATTGCGGTGGGCCCATGTTATTACTCCGGCTGGCATCCTAGCAACCAGCTCAGAACTGGCACGGACAACGGGGAACCAGACTGTTTAATTAAAACAAAGGGGCAGCATCACGATGGTTATGGCTGATAACGCGATGTGATTTCTGCCCAGAGCTCTGAATTTCAAAGTGAAGAGATTCAATCAAGCGCGGGTAAACGGCAGGAGTAACTATGACCTCTCCTCACTTTCTGAAGTAAGCGCAAGACTGAGCGACACTGTAAAAGCAGTAAACTCGGTAAGAGCAGTCTCGGTCTGATTTTCATCCAAAACTGGGATTTACGGAAGGAAAGTGAAAGAGATCTGGCCCGTCTCTTAAGTGCTTAAGTTACTTAAGCACTATTAACAAACCCATTAATTTAGGTCATAGTTTACTAGTGGTCCACCTCTCCCCGAGGTCTCCCCCAGCGATCCATTATAATGAAGCTAACGGATCCTCGAATGGTTCAACTCGTCCTTTCTCCCCGACAGAGGTGGAGATTGTGGGCCATTCTGATCCCCTTCTAGGGGGATCAAACCGGCGGTTGGATTCACCCCCTTCTGTCCGGAGCCCCACTCCAACGCCAGCAGTGGGGGCCAAAGTCGGTGGCGCCAGTAGATGGCGAGGACATGCAACTCGGGCTTGTTAGCCCCCACATTTGTCCTAGGTGTAAGAAGGAGTTTAGGAGCTTTAAAGCCCGAGGTACTACATGAGAGAAAGGCACAATCCGGAGGAATTCCATACTGCTAACATCGAACGCCTTGAAAGAAAAGGGCTGCCCTTCACTATGGAAGAACTCAGGATGATGGAACCGCCTTAGAAGTGAGAAAACCCTAAAACAGTGCATATCAACATTGGCACTGTCAAGCAGTATTGCCAGAAAGAACGGCAGCTAGCATCTGCTACAAGAGAAAGACAGCTGATTACAGATGTCTTCTCAAGGAGCTGATGGAAGAGAGGGCGGTCCTGCCCACCTCTACTCTGACTGGAGAGACCAATAGTCAGAGTATAAGTGCTCTGACTGGAGAGACCAAGAGTCAGGGTAGGCAGAATGGAGGTCATTATGACCTAGTCACCCATGGCTTATTTTGAATTGACCCAAGGTATGGACAAGCACGTCAACAAAGAGATCTGTGCCGAGATTTTCCCTAGCCGATCCCTCGCTAGCATAAGAAGTAAGAGAAATACAAGGGAATATCGGGATGTGCTTGCCAGCCTAAAATCGGAAATGGAGAAAATGACAATGACCTTGTAGTGACGTCCTGCAGCGGCTCTGCCGGTGGTGGGCGGGGCGATCACTGAAACCCCAATGATACCACAGGTAGGAGTCGGACCGAAGCCTTTGCCTGACGGATGAACGACTACGCCTTACCGAATTTGAACGCAATGGTGTAGTCCTGCCGACTGCGCAAGCAGAAGGCCTTAGGGACCCTGACCACCAAACCCGGATGAGACGTAACGGCAGCAGAGAAGCGAGTCCAGTGTCTTCAGAGGGCTCAGTGAGAGAGGAGCCAAGGAGAAGAGAAGGTCTGACTGGTACAGACCTTGATAAGATCAGGGAGGGAGGGCAGGTTTTTTTTTGGCAGCGAGGCCTCCAGGAGACGACAAGCTAGAGAGAACCGCGGACCCAGTCACTGACAAAAGAGTGAGAAAAAGGAGAGAATATGCGGCAGTCCAGAGGAATTGGAATAAGAACAGGAGTAGGACTGCCCAGAATGCCATACTGGGAAAGGACCCCCTGGCTGAGCCGACCCTCCCTGAGGGTACGGTCGAGTTTTGGGGTAGCCTTTTTGGCCGAGCCAGTCCGCCAGCTGTGACTGAAGGCAATGAACCTGCCCTGGGTAGCATATCCATCGTTGAGCCTGTCTCCTTGGAGGAGGTTCAATGGATGAAGAAGAGCCCAAATCTGAAGTCGGCTCCCGGGCCAGATGGTGTTAAACCAGCTGACCTTAGGAGAGTGCCAGACGCAGAGGTGAAGAGAGTTTATGATTTAATACTCTCTTCACAGATATGCACTCAGGAGTGGGCTCAGGGACGAACAACTCTGCTCCCCAAGGTTGATGACCCGGTGTCCCCTGGCCAGTTCAGGACAATTACCATTACCTCAGTGGTGACAAGAGGATTGCACAAGATTCTTGCAAAGCGGCTTGCCGCCAGGGTCCCCACCTCCGAAAGGCAGAAAGGATTCAAGCCTGAGGATGGTGTGGGAGCCAACCTCTTGTTGCTACGTGAGATGATCGATGGGGCAAAGTCGGATCTAAACAATCTGTACATTGCCTTCATCGATTTTAAGAAAGCCTTTGACTCTGTAAGCCATCCAGGGCTACTCCATGTCCTGAGAGTGGCAGGACTAGATCAACAGTCTCTGTTGTATCTGGAGAATCTGTATGCGAACTCTAGCACTGAGATTGCAGGAGTCAAGGTTGACGTTACCAGAGGAGTAATGCAGGGAGATCCTCTCTCTCCATTACTCTTCAATGTGTGCTTGGAGCATGTCTTAAAGAAGCTCCCAGAGGGTGTCGGGGCAACACACTATGGTGAATTAATAAAGTATCTTGCTTTTGCGGATGATATCGTGGTAGTTGCTACCTCAGGAGTGGGATTGCAAAGATCTGAGAGAGGCGAAGAAGTTGGGCCTGGAAGCAGGCATTGATAAGTGTGCTACTGCTGGTATCATGTGTGACCGCAGTAAAAAGGCTTGGTACTGTGATGTCTACAAGTTCTCAGTACTGGGCCAAGAACTCCCAGCCATGAACACGGATGGCTTTTATAAGTACTTGGGAGTTGAGCTTGGCATAGAGAGGCAGGGATGCCCCTCTAAACTGTTGGGGAGGCTGAAGGTGGAATTGGTAAACCTTCAGCGAGCTCCGCTCAAACCCCAGCAGAAGTTCTGGGGACTTAAAGTGGTGCTACTACCTCGCTTCCTCCATGCAACTGTCCATGGCCGCCTTAAGGGTTACCATCTGCAGGCCATGGACAGGGAGGTGAGGAAGTTTGTAAGAAACGCACTCCATCTTCCCAAGGATACCCCAATTGCTGGCTTCCATGCCAGTGTTGGGGAGGGAGGATTGGGTGTCTATAATTTCGCTAAGAGAACACCAATAGCGATTTACCATATGCTAAATAGACTTTCGAAAGCAACGGAGGACCTTGTTGCCAGGGCAGCCAGTGAGAGATTAAAGGCTATCCAGGTGCCCAAGTTATATGAGTCTATAGATGGAGTCGGACTCCAAGAAGCCTTAGACTCTCCGGAGCCGAAGTGGTTAGACTCTGGTACGCGTCTCCTGAAAGGGGGTACCTACTGTAATGCCGTGAAGCTTCGTTTGGGGGTCTTAACAACTCCCTCTCGAAGTTCTTGGGGTAGAGACAGAAGCAGCCGATGTTATCTCAGCTGTGGTGCCCCGGGTACACTGCATCACATAATGCAGGTGTGCCCACAAGTGCAGCCGTGGCGGATCAGGAGGCACGACAGAGTACTAGACTACGTGAAGAAGAAGGCTGAGGAGTCCGGCTTTAAGACAGTGAAAGAGCCACTCGTCTCTACCAATGCTGGGTTGCGAATACCAGATCTCATTGCGTGGAATGAGATCGGATCCAGCGTCATTGACGCCCAAATTGTTTCTGATAGCAATGTGAAGCGTATGGACTACTTTCACAAGTTGAAAAAGTCCAAGTACGACACATTGCCTATCAAGCAATTTGGAGAACAACTGACCTCCAGGGAGCCGGTGATAGAGACCATAACGGCAAACTGGAGGGGTGTCATCTCGGCCGACACTGTGAATGTATTAAGGCACTTGGGTATGTCAAGGCGAGAGATAGACCTGCTCTCAGTTAAGATCCTAGAGGGCGGGCTATCGATATACTCGAATTATATGGGCATGAGTGGAGCTGGCATGCTTTGAGTTGGATTGTTTTTGGCGTAGAATCGATAAGATCAGGAAACCCCGTGGTGCATCCTAAAGAATAAAGCTATGTGCCTGTGGAGAGATAGATGGGCGTTCAAAATTGTCAACTCAGGATCTAGGGCGTTCTAGTTACGAGCATGTTGGTCACCCTACAAGCTTTAGGGAAAAGAGTCCGCATGATGAGTCGAGGCAGCCTGTTTAGGTGTACCTGGTACTCTGAGGACGATAACCAGAGAATTCTAAAACAGCGTCAATACGCAGTTACACAGCGAGGATGGAATAAAAACCGAGGACGAGTGGTACAGAACGCTTTGATGGGCAGACCCCCTCTTGACAGGACATGCTATCCGCCAGGCACGGCCGAGTTCTGGCTGTCCCTCTTTGAAACCTCCAGCCCGCCCATCAACCCAAACCATCAACCAACAGTCATGGAAAAGACCTCCATAATCAAACCAGTGACTATAACTGAAATAGAATGGATGAAACGAAGGACGAAGCTCAATACTGCACCGGGCCCAGACGGAATTCGCCCCTCCGATCTTCGGTAATGCAGAATCTCCACTCCTCATGGACTTTCTTTAATTTTATCTTGGCAAAACAAAAAGAACAGCCACTGCCGACTGGGCGAGCGGCAGCACAAGCTTACTACCTAAAAATCGACAATCCCCGTGGGCCGGGGACTATAGACCAATCACGGTCACATCCGTCGTGACCAGAGGACTACACAAGATCCTAGCTAGATGCGTGGCGGAGCTGTTCCCCTCATCAATGCGACAGAAGGGCTTCAAGGCGGAAGAGGGGGTCAGCGCTAACATCATGCAATTAAAAGACATAAGAAAGGAGGCGAAACGAAAATTTAACACAGTCTATATAGCCTATATAGACTTTAAAAAGGCATTCGACTCGGTTGGCCATCCCCAACTGATAGAAGCCTTGGAAGGCGCTGGCTTCAGTGACGATTCAACCGAATATTTATCCAGCTTCTATAACAAGATATCTACCGAAATCCTCGGAACCAGGGCAAGCATTAGGAGGGGAGTGATGCAGGGAGACCCACTGTCGCCGCTCCTCTTCAATCTTGCTCTGGACAAGGCCCTGTCGAAGCTCCCGCCAGGAGTAGGGGTGCGACTCGGCACGGAACTCATAAAATACCTTGCCTTTGCCGACGACATCGTGCTCGCCGCCGAGACCAGGAAAGGGCTCCAAACAGCGATGGAAGCGCTCATCAATAGCGCAGGAAAAGTAGGTTTAACACCGGGGATAAACAAGTGCGCCACTATGGGCATAATTGGAGATAAAAGGCGGAAGGCTTGGTATTCAGACGATAGGGAATTCAGTATTGACAACAACAAAATTCCAGCACTAAAGCCCGATGGCATATATAAATACCTAGGCATTGAAATAGGGGTCAAGATCAACACCAATGGAAAAAAGGCCATCGGACAAATTAGAAGTGAACTCGGACATCTACAAAAAGCCCCCTTCAAGCAGCAGCAGAAATTTTGGGCCATTAAAAACGTGGCTATACCTCGCCTAAAACATCTTGTCCTGCACGGCAAACTCCACCGATACCACCTTAAGGAGTTAGACAGGGAGGTAAGGAAGTTCACACGGAAAGCTCTGCATCTGCCAGGTGACACCCCAACTGCGGCCTTCTACGCCGCAATCAAAGACGGCAGCCTAGGACTATACAACTTCACCCAAGAGACCCAAAATGAAGTGCGGAAATGCCTCACCCGCCTCACAAGATCACCCGACAACTTAGTAGCAGACATAGCTAAGGAAAATCTAAGATTAGTTGCTGAGGGGAACCTACGGACATGGACAAACGAACTTTATAGAACAGTCGACGGAAGGACTGCAGGACGCCCCAGTGGGCCAAAGCCTAAATGGATAGACGCTGGCACCAAAATAATGAAGGGCGGAAGCTACATCAATGCCATCAAAATGCGACTGGGAATTCTAACCACCCCAGCCCGCTCCGCCAGAGGACGCGACACAAGTGCCAGATGCGACTTGGGATGCCCTCAGGCACACTACATATCCTCCAGGTTTGTGCCAGCCGTACAGCCATGGAGGATAAAGAGGCACGATATGATAAAAGACTACATAAGAAAGAAGCTCGACGAAAAAGGGTATAAACACCGTAAACGACCGAGCATCAGCACTCCTGAAGGACTGAGGAAACAGACATCATAGCATGGAATGATGAAAGATCCATAGTACTTGACGTCCAAATAACAGCCAGGGATGGGGGCCTGGCAATCCCCAGCCTGGTGGAAAAGTTAACCTTGGGAAAAATGAGACTTCTGCACGCTTTTCAATTAGCCAGATGAAGCCGTAAAAGCGGTCATTGCCCAAGATCTCTGGGGCAAGGAAGCGAGGAGTATGGCTCGTAGACGTCATGTTGATCTGCTCCGGCTCAGAGCACAGTAGGGCAGTAGGCAGGATCCCAAATGACCAACTAGTGTCCCTGACCTGTAGAAGATGCAATGAAGGGGCGGAGGATCTCTGTCATTTGCTGCAGAGATGTCCTTCGCTTCAGCATCACAGGATCAGGCGGCACAATGTGATCCTGCAAAAAGTCTCTACTTGGTTGAGATTGGCTGGCTGGACTGTGAGCGTGGAACCCACGATAAGAACTGGTGTCTCTTCATAAAGCCTGATCTGGTCATACAGATGGGCGAGCGGACTAATGTAATTGATCTATGTGTTCCCTGGGAGCGAAGTCCCGTCTCCTTAATGGAGGCGGAGAAAGCGAAAGAAAATAAATACCGTGCACATGATGCCGCGATCCGGAACTACCTTGAGTCCTCGGATATATTCCGAGGAGCGCAAGTTCCGGTCGGGTATCATGGTGTCGCGGTAGGAGCCAGAGGTGGCATAAGATCTGCCACTAAAAGGCTACTTCGCTCCCTGATTATTGGCGGTGGGGCCGTGCGAGTCATGCAAGAGATGGCCATAAGGGGCTCCATCGCCATGATAAATTCGATACGGGACAATTAGCCCGTTCTCCTGTCTGTATGACGAGATCAAGGAGAGCCATCCCTCTACTCTACTCGAGCAATTATGAATAACTTATGTAGCACTCGTAAGGGTGCCCAAGAGACTGCCAGGCGTTGCCGAGAACTGGGTCGGCCCTGCGGCCAACTCACGCCGGTGGGTCGCCCTTAGATAGTAAGTTTTATCCTTTTGTACTTTTTAAAGTAAGTGATTTTATTATATTTATTGTTTGTCTTTAAGTTTTTAATGGGTGGCCCCCCGGGTTGTTTGCAGTGGTCGTGGGAGACCACTTTCTCTTTAAGCTGGTTTTATGTCGTCATATTAGCCAAATGCCTCGTCATCTAATTAGTGACGCGCATGAATGGATTAACGAGATTCCCACTGTCCCTACCTACTATCTAGCGAACCCACAGGCAGGGGAACGGGCCTGCACACAACAGCGGGGAAAGAAGACCCTGTTGAGCTTGACTCTAGTCTGATATTGTAGAGAGACATGAGAGGTGTAGCACAGGTGGGAGGTTGTTCTCAACCGAGTGAAATACCACGACTCTGATCGTTTCTCTACTTACTAGGTGAAGTGGAATCAGATCCTGGCTCCCAAGGTGAGCCAGTGACTCTGAGATTCTAGCTCCAAGCTGTTTATTGCACAGGTTGCCGTCCGGCCACTGCTAACAGCCTAGCCGTATTGCAAGAATCAAAACTAAACATTATAATTCATATTTATATATATATATATATATATATATATATATATATATATACATATATATGTATGTATATATATATACATATATATGTATGTATGTATATATATATATATATATATATATATATATATATATATATATATATATATATCTATATCTATATCTATATCTATATCTATATCTATATATATCTATCTATATCTATATCTATATCTATATCTATATCTATATCTATATCTATATCTATATCTATATCTATATCCTATATCTATATCTATATCTATATCTATATCTATATCTATATCTATCATCTAATATATATATATATATATATATATATATATATATATATATATATATATATATTTCAGACGGTTTCCTAATTAGTAGGGAAGCTCTTTTACCCTCTCCGGTCCGGACGGGTCTAGCCTCTTGTTTACGTTCCGGTCTTGGTACCTTACCTGTCGGTGAACAGTTGAAGAGTTAGACGCATTGAAAGTTCCCACAAAATGCTTTCTAATTTTACCCCTGTATTTTTTATCATGACTAAAGTGGTACCATTGGAAAGCTGAACGTTTATTCTAGCGTATATTAAAACTTCTTAAAAATAAAATAACAACTACCACTGTTTTTAGATGTGATAAAATAGGACCAAAAATAATTTTTTGCGTTTCTTATTCTCTTCCTCTGATTTCAAAGGTCGAAAAATATATTTTCTGGTTAATCAAATGTAATAAATTTTACGTAAGTAGATAGAATATTTATGACTTACAGTGATGGTAAATATTTCAGTCAACATTAATTGTTATTTTATGAATGGCAAGGCAATAAACAGAAGCATCCATCAAGCATTTCATGGATGGTTAGTTTATAGCCGACGCTGGCAGCACTGATGGCTAGGAAAGTTCCTCATCGTCTCAGCTCCTCCTCCTGTCTTTGACATTCAGCGTCGGCCTGTTGTTATAAACAACAACCAAGGTCATAGTTAGATCCCGCCACGTGGTGGATTTCTGCTTTATTCTTGTGCTGTCTTATCAGTTCTTGTAATGCTAGTTTCTTGTCGTGCTTATCTGACTTTTTCATATTTTCACACTTCTACATTCACTTTTGTTAAAAATTCTGAATAATGAAATATAATCCTCTCCATGCCTTTCACCTTCCAGGGCATAAAAGCCTCACTGGTATTTCTCCCTCGGCTTTTGTCACAGAATTTATGGTGATTTCAACCTCCATAGCTGTATATTATAGACCTACAAATGAAAATGTAATTATAGCATGAGCTTTCGTATGTTTTCAAACATACTTCAATATAAAATTAAATATTAAGCAAAAACGAAAAGTAATCTTAAAATGAACAATCAGTAGTTATAAGGTGATTTAAAAGCTGATTTATTATGGATAGTTGTCTAACAAGTATACATTTTATAACCAGGTAAGCAATTTAATTTTTCTCATTTTCATGTTGGAAATTGTTTACACCCTACATACATACGTACACTAACTTACATAATGGTACAATGTGTTTGATGTTGCATAACCTTATTATTTTTTTTTTTTTTTTTCATTTCAGACCCCTTTGATAGTGACAGCAACCCAGATGACCCTGAGCCTTTCCATGGTTTTGATGCCTCGCCCTATTCATCAGGTAAGGAATCCTTAACAAATTTGTATAAAATGTTTATAAATAGCTAATAGAAATTTTATTTAAGTGTACATGTGCTACAATTACATCCACCTTATATATTTATGTACCCTATCATTCTTTCCAGATCTAGATGTTCCCTCATCAGTTGATACGAGTAGTATCACCTCTCCAGAGCCCAAATCAGTTGATACGAGTAGTATCACCTCTCCCATTCCTTCAGGTAAAAGAATTCTTCATTTTTTATATTGTACATACGTATTACACACTACATATGTCAAACAGTAATAACATGTGCAGTAGTTACAGTAGTAACTCTATCATTTTATATATTTTTTATCATTCCAGACTCCCAAGCACCTGCCCATCCCACTCCATAGCCCAGCCACCCACTCATCTACCATATGCCCATCCCAGTAAGCAAGCCAACCACTAGAATTTGGTAAGGACATTTTTTTTTATTAATGTTTTATTATTACATATGTAATAACCATGTTATGTATGTAACATACATACTATAATTATATGTATTACATTATCATTCCAGACTGCCATGCACCTGTGACTTACATAAACCAGACCTCTACATAGCCTACAAACATGTCTTCATTTTGCTGAAGGTAAGGAATTCTCAGTTGTGTTTAATGTTTGCATACGTACAATAAATTTTGTACACCTAAGTGGTTACATACTGTCCTTTAATATTAATTCTTCATTCCAGACTGCCCATCATCCTAGCCTGTTATCTGTGATAAAGCACACTGAAGTTAGGTTTGGAATGCATCCTTATAATGAATGCTCTACACCTCCACCTCCATCTCCCACAACCTAGGTAACAGCTTTGAGACTCACTAAAAGTTGGTAAGTTATGTAAGGAATTTCTAAATTAAGTTTTATACTACATGTTATATGTGATATTAAACCACTGTATGGTGCATATTACTGTATGTAACTTACTCTGCATAGAGGACTTACTGACAAAATTATTTTTTGTACATTCCAGAACCCCCTGAATGATGTAGGCTATGGGGCCACATAAGACTTTGTGCATCCAGGGTTACGTTGAACGACAAATTTAAACTAAAAGTAAGGAATTAATTCACATACATTAACTTTTTTACTCTTGATATAACTCAAAGTAAGGAATTATAAACTAAAAGTAAGGGATTAATTAACATACATTAACTCTTTTACTCTTGATATCTATAATTTACATATTGCATTCAGGACTTTGTGTAGTATTTTGTACTAATTGTGTTATACTTTTACCTTCCAGAGCTACCAGACTGGGATTTTAGTGTACTCCAGGATGTACTACTACCAAAGGATTAGTACAGTGTAATAGTGTATAATCTAACCTAAGGATTAAGTGTATGTATTAGTGTACGTATATTAAAGTCAACTAAGGACTTAGTAATACTTCAAGATTGTGCTTTATAGTGTCACAAGAGTATAATAAAGTATACTATATACCTTCAAGAACCATCCTTTGGCATTGAAATAACCACACTACACATCATGCAATACTTGCATGTCAAACAGGTAAGGTCTCTCTAACTTTTTCTTAGTTTAAGGCATATTTCCAAGTGTCGTTCCGGCTTACGACGATTTTCGGCTTATGACACGCATAAAGAACGGAACCCCCGTCGTAACCCGGGGACTGCCTGTATATATATGTATATACATATATATATATATATATATATATATACTATGCAAAATTCCTAATATGCAAAGTAAAAATGGGGTTGCATATTACATGCAGTCAAATATTACTCCAGTACGTATATATAGTACCTTAATTGCCTTTTATGAGTCATATTTCTTCCGTCAGATCATGCATTGTAAACCTGGAAATAATTTCTAATGAATGCTATATATAATTGAAAAGCATCGTAATCTCGAAAATTTAATATAACACATATTGAAAGATATTTTTAAAGTGATTTTGAAAACAGTATTTTAATAGGCTGTATGATGGTTTGTTTATGTCTGCTCATGCCGTTAGCTGGTGAGGTAACTTAGGGAATCTCAAGTTTATGATAAAACATAATTTGGCATTTTTTCATTTTTTCAATTTTATTAATTTGCTGTAATAATGAGGCTGATTTTCAATATTTTTTTATATTTGGGCATACACAGGGTAGTTATTTTACTGCAGTATATATTTAAAAATGAAAAAAGTGCATAGAATACGGTATTTTATTTAACACTGAACTTATTTACTTGTAATTTGTGTGTATTTATGGATAATGTTTCATATAAAAAGGCAAGGTTAGGGTAATAATTGATGGTTAAGAACGGGTAATCCATTTCAAGTTATTTTTTATGGGAAAAATTCATTCAGATCTCGACAAAGTGGCATCTCGTCGCTTCTTCTGGTAAGAATTAGCATCAAGGTCTGGGCTCTACTGTATATACACTAGATAATTCTTTTTTCATATGTAGTTTTCTGCAGTTCTTAACAATATTTATACTATGTTACCTAAAGGCGTTGATTACCTTTTGATATTCCTAATTATATCCAACATCTCACCTGAACTTCAAGGTGAATCATCATTGTGCTATAAAAATACTGCGATATGGGATAGCAAGTTGCTACCCATTACCCCAGTATGTACTTCCCTTTCTACACCCCATACCCCCCCCCCACCCCCTCAGTCGTACTTCTTTTCCAGCAAATGTATTTTCCAAAACTGCAACTCAATTTCAACAATCAGCAGCAAAATGCTATGTTTACCTTAATCACACTTCATTGTATTACAACTGCTTAATCTACCATCTTTTAGCTAGGTACTTGAAATTTCACCTAACTATGGCAATGTCAAGTTAGTGATCACTATCCAGATCTGCTTTTATGAAGCTCATAAAAATCTAAAGTGCTACTTTTCTCTACTGATTCACAGCAAAAACATCTATTTAAGTTTCTATTAATACAGCCAATTGATGTCCTTCCACTAAAATTTCTTTTTTACAACATATTAATAAATAACATCCCTAATTTTTATTTTGCCTCTACTGGTCCTTTCCTACCCAATTGAATCCTCTCTACCTTCACTTCCTAGACACTTTTGCAATCATTACTGCAATACCTCTCCCGCCCCCCCAACAAAGTTTTTTTATATGTAGCTTTCTGCAGTTTTAAACAAAATTTATACTTTCCTCCAAGGTGTTCATTACTTTTAGCTACTCCTCTATGTATCCCCACATCTCATATGGAATTCATGGTGAATCATTATGCTTTATAAGTTCTAGGACATACGGTAGCAAGTTTACAACGGATTTAAAGATCTACTCTCTGTCAGCTCTTAACAATCATAAGTGCTATTTTTCTCTACTGAATCACAACTAATTCATCTACTTGGTGTCAATGACTACACCCTACTGATGTCCAAGTGTATTTATGGATGACCTTTACCTGGAAATAAAAATCTTCCAATACCAAATTTTTGCAACATTAAATTAGGTCTACCATTTTGCTTAAGTTCCTACTAGCCTATTACATACTTCATACTGTCACTTACTAGACACTTGAATTTATACTGTTTATTATTTTTCGATATTCTTTATCGTATCCCACATCTAAATTTCAAGGTAAATCATTCTGCAATAAAAGTCCTGGGATATGGGGTAGTAACTTTACAAATTGCTACCCCATACCCCAGTATGTACTTCCTCTCAACCCCATACCATTTCTTTTCCACCAAATATATTTTCCATGAATAGCTATCGTAAAGTTCACTCGCAAATACGTACTATGTTTACCTTACTCAAACTTAACCCTTAAACGCCGAAGGGGTATATTAAAAATCGTCTTCTGTGTGCCAGGGGGGGGGTCTCTGAGTGAGAGCAGAAGCAAAAAAAATATTTTTTTCAAAAAATCACAGCGCGCTTAGTTTTCAAGATTAAGAGTTCATTTTTGACTCCTTTTTTGTCATTGCCTGAAGTTTAGTATGCAACCATCAGAAATGAAAAAAATTATCATTATCATATATAAATCATGTGATATATGATAGTGCGAAAACAAAATTTCATATATAATTGTATTCAAATCGCGCTATGCGCAAAACGGTTAAAGGTAAAGTGTTAATTTTTTTTCGTTGTAATGTACACTAAATTGCAATCATTTTGGTATATAACACATTGTAAAACGATAAAAGCAACACAGAGAACCTATTATCACAAAATGATTAATGAATTCGTAACGCGCAGACGTAAACAAATATTTTTTTTCAAAAATTCACCATAAATTGAAATATTGTGCTAGATTTCCAATTTGTTTCAAAATGAAGACAAATGATTGATTATTACTATACTGTAGGAGTATTAGCTTACAATTGCAGTTTTTGACCATATCTGACAAGTTAAAGTTGACCGAATGTCGAATTTTTTATAATTTTTTTTTTATATGAAATTATCTCGGAAATTAGAAAAGCCACAACCTTCAAATATTTTTAGTTTTATTCTACATGAAATTGCACACATTTTCATATATAAAACTCTATGAAAATGCCTAATATGAAATGGAGCAATTATTCCGAGAATGCAACATACGCATTTCGGAGATTTGCGGTGGAGAATCCGCGCGCGGAGGGAAGGAAAGTTTTTTTTTTTAAATTCACCATAAATCGAAATATTGTGCTAGACTTCCGATTTGTTGCAAAATGAAGGTAAATGATAGAATATTACTAGAATATAAGAGTTTCAGCTTACAATTGCGTTTCTCGATCATTTTGGTAGAGTCAAAGTTGACCAAAGGTTGAAAATTTGTCACATTTTTTTATATGAAAATATTTCAAAACTGATAAAAGCTACAACCATGGGTTGTTTTTAGTTGTGTTGTGCATGAAATTGCGCACATTTCCATATATGAAACTTTACGTAAGGGCTAATTTTAAAATGGTGCAAACATTACCACAATCGCATGTATCATTTTTTTCGGAAGAATTACCGCGCGGACGTAAGGAAAAAGTTTATTCATAAATTCACCATAAATCAACATATTGTGCTAGAGACTTCCAATTTATTGCAAAATGAAGGTAAATGATTGAATATTACTAAAATCTAAGAGTTTTAGCTTACAATTGCGTTTTTTGACCATTTCGGTAGAGTCAAAGTTGACCGAAGGTTGAAATTTTGGCACTTAGCGTTATATATATGAAAATATCTCAAAACTGATGAAAGCTACAATCAGGAGAATTTTTTAGTTGTATACTACATAAAAATGCACACATTTTAATATATAATACTCCATGTAACGGCTAATTTAAAATGGTACAAAAATTATGTCAAAGTGACGAAATAATTTCCGAGATGTGTCACTGATACTTCTGCCATTGTTTCTCCTTTAATTGTGTCGTATTTTCTCGTTTCAGACACAACCTTCCATCAAGATCTCCATCAAGATATATAATGAAATTTACTGGAGATTTATGCAAGAAATTTACCTCTTAGAAAGAAAGGAGACAGATACATTGGTTTTAAGATACCGGATATTCTTGTCAAGTTCAATGTCCTGGGCTATATGAAGTGTATGAGTGCGTTTATTAAGTAGGACATTGAAAGCCATAAGTGTACACTTTCCAGGATTAGAAATATTGAAGCTAATTCTGGAAGATCTCTCGTCAGAAAAGATACCACTGTCCATAAGAGAGAGGAGCCATTGTGTGTGAAAAGTATTGGAGATCGGTTCGGGTGGGAACGCCACCTTGGAAGCTGTGCAGCCCTACCCGAAGGCTCCTCCCCGCCCTGCTGCCAGAGGGCACAAGAAGATCCGCGCCTGCATCCCGACTGAGGATGAGGAGGCTCTTGGCCAGCTGCGGGAGAAGGAGAAGAAGAGAGAGCAGGAGGCACGACAGGCGGCAAAGAGGAGGAGGAGGTCTGAGCCAGTTGAGGCGAGCAGCAGCGATGAGGAGGCTGCCGACAATCCTGCACCGTGTGACGACTCATCTGAATATTCAGATGAGTTTGCAGAAGAGCTCGAGCATGATGCTGCCTCCTATCCTTTCGTCCAGAAGGAGCCAGAGGTGAGGGACTTTTTTTTAATATTTCAAAATTTGTAGCCTATCCTAGCCTAGATTATGTTCATCTATTGCATAAGCAAGTCTAGAAGAAAATTTCTATTTAATTGTCAAATTTAGTAGCCTAGCTGAATGGCCTTTGATTCCCCAGTGCTTGGTTTTAAAGCTACCCCATACCCCAGTACATTCTCGCTTTTTCCCTATACCCTTAATGCTTCTTTTCAAGCAAATATACTTTCCATAACTGTAACTGTATTGCATGCAACACTCACTAAAAAAATGCTATGTTTATCTTAATCAAACTTCATTGTATAAAAACTGCTTAATCAGCTATCTTTTTTCTGGGCACTTAGAATTTCCCCTTTCCTGTGGCAATATCAAGTTTGCGCTTCTTTAGCTACAGAAAATTATAAGTGCTCTTTTTCTCTACTGATTTACAGCTGAATCATCTATTGGGGTTTTTATTACTACAGCCTACTGATGTACTTCTAAACGAAAATATTTCACAACACATTATTAAATATTTATTTTTATTTTGCTTCTACTAGGCATCCCTACCCCATTACATACTCTCTACCTTCACTTTCTAGACACTTTTGCAACCATTACAACAACAACTATCCCCATACATATACATAAATAGTTTTTTCATATACTATACCTTCCTGCAGTTCTACACAAAATTTACACTATGTTTCTTCAGGCCATTCATTACCTTACAGTATTTCTTGTTTTATTCCAAATTCTCATCTGATCTTCACGGTGAACCATTCTGCTACAAAAGTGCTGGAATATGAGGTAGCAAGTTTTACCCCAATACGTACAGTATAAATTTTGTTAAGAACTGCAGAAAACTACATATGAAAAAATAATATATATATATATAATAATATATATATATATATATATATATATATATATATATATATATATATATATATATATATATATATGTTATATGTCAGTAGCATTCGGGACATCAATGGCTAATTCGTTCCAGAAGTAGTAACAAGATGCGATTTTGTAGAGATATGAATGATTATTCCATAAGAAATTACTGGAAACATTAATCTGTTCTTGACAACCAGTATTACCCTAATCTTTGCCTTTTTACTCAAATCATTATATATATATATTACAATTATAAGAATTCAATACTAAATAACATACTGTATTCGATGAACTTTTTCCATTTTTATATATATACTGTAGTAAAATAACTGACCTACGTACGCCCTATGTGGCCACATTACCGATGGTTGATTGAGCGCCATAGGCTAAGCTAGGCTAGGCATGTAGTATGGTACTGTAAGGGGTAGGCATTGTTGTTAATAATAAAACATTGAAAATGAAACCTAATTATTACAGCAAATTAATAAAATATCAAACATTGAAAAACAAGCCTCATTATTCCAGCAAATTAATAAAATTATTAAAAATAAAGCCAAATTATGTCTGTTGCTATCAAACTGGAGAAAAATTCCATAAAGTTACATCACCAGCTAGTGGCGTGAGCAGACAAACAAACCATCATACAGTCTATTGGAATACCGTTTACAATATCACTTTAAAAATATCTTTCAATATGAATATTAAATTTTTAAAAATAAAATATCCTTTAAAATAAGGGCACTTTTCATAGCCTCTCTTTGCGTTATAAGGGGGACATCATTATTGGCAGGGTAATACCCATTGGAAGTAGTAGATCCTCATAGTACATGTATTCCCATAAAATTGGAAAGAATCCCGATGTTAATTATAACTGGGGAACTACTGATATCGCAAAACCCTTCAAGTTTATTATAAAATACTATCAAGC
>NC_061100.1:9707293-9717293 GCF_015104395.2 Macrobrachium nipponense
TGTAGTGAAACATTTTGGTTTAGAAGTACATCAACAGGCTATAGTTATAAAAACCTAATGGATGATTCAGCTGTGAATCAGTATAGGAAAACAGCACTCACAATTTTTTGTAGCTAAAGATCATAACTTGATAGTGATCACTAACTTAATATTGCCACAGTAAAGGTAAATCTTAAAATTCTCAGAAAAAAAATATGAAAGATTAAGCAGTTTCAACACAATGAAAATTGATTTAAGGTAAACATAGTGTCTTGTGAATAAATATTGAATTGCTGGAAAGGAAATACTATGGGGATAGCGGATTTAAATGAAGTACATACTTGGGTATGGGGTAGCAAGTTGTAAAGTTTCTACCCTGTATCTCAGAACTTTTAAAGCACAATGATACACTTTGAATGTCAAAGGAGAAGTTTGATACATAAGGAGTAGCTAATTGTAATGAAAATCTTGAAGGAACATGGTATAAATTTTTGTGCAGAACGCGGAAAGTTACATATGAAAAAATTATGTTTTGGGGTAGTGGTAGCAATGGCCACAGAAGTGTTTAGGAAGTGAAAGTGGAGAGTATGTAATATGGTAGAAATACCTTGTAAAAGCAAAATAAAAATTAAGAATATGTTTATTAATATGTTGTAAAACATTTTTTAGTGGTAGTAAATCAATAGGCTGTAGTAATAGAAACCCAATAAATAAATGATTCAGCTGTGAATCAGTAGAGAAAATGAACACTTACAATTTTTAGTAGATAAAGAAGAGCAATTCTTGATAGTGATCACAAACTTGACATTGCCTCAGGAAAAGTGAAATTTTGATTACCCAGGAAAAAAGATGGTAGATTAAGCAGTTTTAAACAACGAAGTTTAATTAAGTTAAACATAGCATTTTGTTAGTGAGTGTTGCAATAGAGGTACAATTATGGAAAATATATTTACTGTAAAAGGAGATTTAAGGGTATTGGGTAGAAAGGGAGTACATACTGGGGTATGGGGTAACAAGTTGTAAACTTGCTACCCCATATCCCAGTACGTTTATAGCAAAATGATTCACCTGGAAGAGGGATACAGAAAGGAATGTCAAAAGGTAATGAATCCCTTGAAGTAACTTAGTATAAATTTTGCATAGAGCTCCAGAAAACTATGTATGGAATATATATATGTATATGTATATATATGTATATATATATATATATATATATATATATATAGTATATATATATATATATATAATATATATATATATATATATATATTCACACACATAAGGATAGAGTAATTGAAATGGTTGCAGAAGTATCTAGGAAGTGAAGGTAGAGTGTATGTAATAAGGTTGGAATGCCTAGTAGAGGCAAAAGAAAAAGTAATAACAGTATTTAATAAATGTGTGTTTTAAAGCATTGTGGTTTGGAAGTGCATCTGTAGGCTGTAGTAATGGAAACCCAATGGATGATTGAGCTGTGAATCAGTAGAGAAAGAGAGTATGTACTATTTTTAGTAGCTAAATAAGAGTATATCTTGATAGTGATCACTAACTTGACATTGCCACAGTAAAGGTGAATCCTTAAATACCCAGAAAAAAGATGGTAGATTCAGCCATTTTAATACAATGAAATTTGATTAAGGTAAACGTAGCATTTTGTTAGTTATGTTGCAATAGAGGTACAATTATGGAAAATATATTTGCCGGAAAAGAAGTATTAAGGGTATTATGGGGTAGAAATGGCGTACGTACTGGGGTAGGAGGTAGTAAGTTTCAATTCACCTGGAAGTTCAGATGAGATGAGGGATACAGCACGTAAGGTATGTCGTAAGGAAATGAACACCTTGAAGTGACATAATATAAATTCTTCATGAGTGCAGAAAACTACATATGGAAATTCTATATACACTATATATATGTGTGTGTGTGTGTTTGTCTGTAACTGAATCACGAAAGTTTGGAACGTGATAAATCCATAAATAAATAAATGACGAGTTGAAAGATCTTGCAGAGACTCCGTTGTTTATATTCCCTTCGTGGCTTATACCTTTATATATATATATATATATATATATATATATATATATACTATATATATATATATATATATATATATATATATATATTTGTGTGTGTATATATATATACACACACACATACACGGAATGGTCAAAATTTTGAATGTTATTTATTTATACATCAATAGGCTGTTGCAATAGACCCCCAATAGATGATTCAGCTTTGAATCAGTAGAGAAACAGAGCACTTATGATTTTTTGTAGCTAAAGAAGAGCAGATCTGGTTAGTGATCACAAGCTAGACATTGCCACAGTAAAGGTGAAACTTTAAGGATTGAGAAAAAAAAAATAGAAGATCAAGTAGTTTTAACACAGTTAACCCTTAAACGCCGAGTGGACGTATTTTTCGTTGACATTTTTTTGTTTCTCGGGTGCCGACTGGATGTATTTTATGTCGACATACAAAAGTTTTTTTTAAAATTTGCGGAAAAATACTTATAGGCCTACCAGCCGAAAACTCTTGAATCACGCGCCTTGGGGGATGCTGGGAGTTCACGGATCAAGATGTTGTTTTGTTTACAATCGTTAAGCAGGCGCGCAAGCGCAAATTTCTTTCTTGCCACTAAAAAGTATCAGTGACATCTCGGAAATTATTTCGTCACTTTGACATAATTTTTGTACCATTTTAAATTAGCCGTTACATGGAGTATTATATATGAAAATGTGCGCATTTTTATGTAGAATACAACTAAAAAATTCTCCTGATTGTAGCTTTCATCAGTTTTGAGATATTTTCATATATATAACAATAAGTGCCAAAATTTCGACCTTCGGTCAACTTTGACTCTACCGAAATGGTCAAAAAACGCTATTGTAAGCTAAAACTCTTAGATTTTAGTAATATTCAATTATTCACCTTCATTTGCAACAAATTGGAAGTCTCTAGCACAATATGTTGATTTATGGTAAATTTATGAATAAACTTTTTCCTTACGTCCGCGCGGTAATTCTTCCGAAAAAAAATCATACATGCGATTGTGGTAATGTTTGCACCATTTTAAAATTAGCCCTTACGTAAAGTTTTATATATGGAAATGTGCGCAATTTCATGCACAACACAACTAAAAACAACCCATGGTTGTAGCTTTTATCAGTTTTGAAATATTTTCATATAAAAAAAATGTGACAAATTTTCAACCTTTGGTCAACTTTGACTCTACCAAAATGATCGAGAAACGCAATTGTAAGCTGAAACTCTTATATTCTAGTAATATTCTATCATTTACCTTCATTTTGCAACAAATTGAAAGTCTCTAGCACAATATTTTGATTTATGGCGAACTAAAAAAAAAAACTTTCCTTCCCTCCGCGCGCGGATTCTCCACCGCAAATCTCCGAAATGCGTACGTCGCATTCTCGGAATAATTGCTCCATTTCATATTAGGCATTTCATAGAGTTTTATATATGAAAATGTGTGCAATTTCATGTAGAATAAAATGAAAAATATTTGAAGGTTGTGGCTTTTCTAATTTCCGAGATAATTTCATATAAAAAAAAATTTATAGAAAATTCGACATTCGGTCAACTTTAACTTGTCAGATATGGTCAAAAACTGCAATTGTAAGCTAATACTCCTACAGTATAGTAATAATCAATCATTTGTCTTCATTTTGAAACAAATTGGAAGTCTAGCACAATATTTCGATTTATGGTGAATTTTTGAAAAAAAATATTTGTTTACGTCTGCGCGTTACGAATTCATTAATCATTTTGTGATAATAGGTTCTCTGTGTTGCTTTTATAGTTTTACAATGTGTTATATACCAAAATGATTGCAATTTAGTGTACATTACAACGAAAAAAAATTAACACTTTACCTTTAACCGTTTTGCGCATAGCGCGATTTAAATAGAATTATATATGAAATTTTGTTTTCGCGCTATCATATATCGCATGATTTATATATGATAATGATAATTTTTTTCATTTCTGATGGTTGCATACTAAACTTCAGGCAATGACAAAAAAGGAGTCAAAAATGAACTCTTAATCTCTAAAACTAAGCGCGCTGTGATTTTTTGAAAAAAATATTTTTTCCGCTTCTGCTCTCACTACGAGACCCCCCCCCTGGCACACGGAAGACGATTTTTAATATACCCCTTCGGCGTTTAAGGGTTAAATTTGAGTAAGGTAAACATAGTACGTATTTGCGAGTGAACTTTACGATAGCTATTCATGGAAAATATATTTGGTGGAAAAGAAATGGTATGGGGTTGAGAGGAAGTACATACTGGGGTATGGGGTAGCAATTTGTAAAGTTACTACCCCACCAACCCAGTACTTTTTATTGCAGAATGATTTACCATGAAATTTAGATGAGGGATACGATAAAGAATATCGAAAAATAATAAACAGTATAAATTCAAGTGTCTAGTAAGTGACAGTATGAAGTATGTAATAGGCTAGTAGGAACTTAAGCAAAATGGTAGACCTAATTTAATGTTGCAAAAATTTGGTATTGGAAGATTTTTATTTCCAGGTAAAGGTCATCCATAAATACACTTGGACATCAATAGGGTGTAGTCATTGACACCAAGTAGATGAATTAGTTGTGATTCAGTAGAGAAAAATAGCACTTATGATTGTTAAGAGCTGACAGAGAGTAGATCTTTAAATCCGTTACTAAACAAAGCGACCATAATGATGGAATTTTATGTACTACCCAGCAAAGTGATGTTAGAGTAAGCCATTTAAATGTACTGAAGCTTGTTTAAGGTGATCATATAGATGGTTTTACTACTAAGTGTGGAAACAGAGTTATTAAAGTTATGGAAGATATATCTGCTGAAAATAAGTACTTGGGTATGGGGTAGCAAGTTGTAAACTTGCTACCGTATGTCCTAGAACTTATAAAGCATAATGATTCACCATGAATTCCATATGAGATGTGGGGATACATAGAGGAGTAGCTAAAAGTAATGAACACCTTGAAGGAAAGTATAAATTTTGTTTAAAACTGCAGAAAGCTACATATAAAAAAACTGTTTGTTGAGGGGGCGGGAGAGGTATTGCAGTAATGATTGCAAAAGTGTCTAGGAAGTGAAGGTAGAGAGGATTCAATTGGGTAGGAAAGGACCAGTAGAGGCAAAATAAAAATTAGGGATGTATTTTATTTTAATATGTTGTAAAAAAGAAATTTAAGTTTAGTGGGAAGGACATCAATTGGCTGTATTATTAGAAAACTTAAATAGATGTTTTTGCTGTGAATCAGTAGAGAAAAGTAGCACTTTAGATTTTTATGAGCTTCATAAAAGCAGATCTGGATAGTGATCACTAACTTGACATTGCCACAGTTAGGTGAAATTTCAAGTACCTAGCTAAAAGATGGTAGATTAAGCAGTTGTAATACAATGAAGTGTGATTAAGGTAAACATAGCATTTTGCTGCTGATTGTTGAAATTGAGTTGCAGTTTTGGAAAATACATTTGCTGGAAAAGAAGTACGACTGAGGGGGTGGGGGTATGGGGTGTAGAAAGGGAAGTACATACTGGGGTAATGGGTAGCAACTTGCTATCCCATATCGCAGTATTTTTATAGCACAATGATGATTCACCTTGAAGTTCAGGTGAGATGTTGGATATAATAAGGAATATCAAAAGGTAATGAACGCCTTTAGGTAACATAGTATAAATATTGTTAAGAACTGCAGAAAACTACATATGAAAAAAGAATTATCTAGTGTATATACAGTAGAGCCCAGACCTTGATGCTAATTCTTACCAGAAGAAGCGACGAGATGCCACTTTGTCGAGATCTGAATGAATTTTTCCCATAAAAAATAGCTTTAAATGGATTACCCATTCTTAACCATCAATTATTACCCTAACCTTGCCTTTTTATATTAAACATTATCCATAAATACACACAAATTACAAGTAAATAAGTTCAGTGTTAAATAAAATACCTCATTCGATGCACTTTTTTCATTTTTAAATATATACTGCAGTAAAATAACTACCCTGTGTACGCCCAAATAATAAAAAATATTGAAAATCAAGCCTCATTATTACAGCAAATTAATAAAATATTGAAAAAATGCCAAATTATGTTTTATCATAAACTTGAGATTCCCTAAGTTACCTCACCAGCTAACGGCATGAGCAGACATAAACAAACCATCATACAGCCTATTAAAATACTGTTTTCAAAATCACTTTAAAAATATCTTTCAATATGTGTTATATTAAATTTTCAAGATTACGATGCTTTTCAATTATATATAGCATTCATTAGAAATTATTTCCAGGTTTACAATGCATGATCTGACGGAAGAAATATGACTCATAAAAGGCAATTAAGGTACTATATATACGTACTGGAGTAATATTTGACTGCATGTAATATGCAACCCCATTTTTACTGTGTATATTAGGAATTTAGCATAGTATATATATATATATATATATATATATATATATATATATATATATATATTATATATATATATATATATATATATCTATATATATATATATATATATATATATATATATATATATATATATATATATATATATATACACATATATATACAGGCAGTCCCGGGTACGACGGGGGTTCGTTCTTTAGGCGCGTCGTAAGCCGAAAATCGTCGTAAGCCGGAACGACACTTGGAAATATGCCTTAAACAATAAGAAAAAGTTAAGAGAGACCTTACCGTGTGACATGCAAGTATTGCATGATGTGTAGTGTGGTTATTTCAATGCCAAAGGATGGTTCTTGAAGGTATATAGTATACTTTATTATACTCTTGTGACACTATAAAGCACAATCTTGAAGTATTACCAAGTCCTTAGTTGACTTTAATATACGTACACTAATACATACACTTAATCCTTAGGTTAGATTATACACTATTACACTGTACTAATCCTTTGGTAGTAGTACATCCTGGAGTACACTAAAATCCCAGTCTGGTAGCTCTGGAAGGTAAAAGTATAACACAATTAGTACAAAATACTACACAAAGTCCTGAATGCAATATGTAAATTATAGATATCAAGAGTAAAAGAGTTAATGTATGTTAATTAATTCCTTACATTTAGTTTATAATTCCTTACTTTGAGTTATATCAAGAGTAAAAAGTTAATGTATGTGAATTAATTCCTTACTTTTAGTTTAAATTGTCGTTCAACGTAAACCCTGGATGCACAAAGTCTTATGTGGCCCCATAGCCTACATCATTCAGGGGGTCTGGAATGTACAAAAAATATTTTGTCAGTAAGTACTCATGCATAGTAAGTTACATACAGTAATATGCACCATACAGTGGTTTAATATCAACTGGTATGCATGTTGTAAATGATTGGTTCTACACCCCCTGTTTCAGCAGGGAGTGTACAGTACGTATGTAGTAATTCCATGAGGGACCTTGATCACTTATCCCCATGTGATGAGATCTTTTGGTCACTTTTTTTAGTATAAAAACTTACTAATGTATGTTTACTACTAGTATAATTCCTTACCTTTACTACTAGTAGTAGTTTACTGTGTCGTGCTATGTTGTGTAGTAGTAACCCTGGACAAAGTTTTATGTGGCCCCATAGCCTGCATCATGGGGAGGGGTCCTGGTTTTCTGGAATGTACCAAAAAAGTATCAAAGTTAAGTCATGTATGTATGTTTTTAGTAAGTTACATACAGTAAAACCATACGTACAGTGGTTTATAACATGTATGTACATAATCAAACTTGGTGAAATTCCTGTAAAAAAAAAGTTATGTACGTATGTAATACTACTGTATGTAAAAACCTTACTGTTCATACTTGTTACATACATGTTACATTTGATACGTATACTTTCCTGAAGGGTTTTTTTCATCCAAAAATGGTGCTTCTACTTGTAGTTATCCCTTGATGACACTTGTAGTAATTTGTTAGTAACAACCTGGAGTTGTGTGAAAAAAATGTTGGTTCTGGAAGGAAAAAGTAACAAATTAGTGTACAAAAATATACACTACAGAAAGTCGTGAATGCAATATGTTTAATTACTGTAGATATATCAAGAGTACTAAAAGAGTTTAATGTATGTTAATTAATTCCTTACTTTTAGTTTAAGTTGTCGTTCAATGTAACCCTGGATGGACAAAGTCTTATGTGGCCCATAGCCTACATCATGTCAGGGGACTCTGGAATGTACAAAAAATAATTTTGTCAGTAAGTCCTCTATGCAGAGTAAGTTACATACAGTAATATGCACCATACAGTGGTTTAATATCACATATAAACATGTAGTATAAAACTTAATTTAGAAATTCCTTACATAACTTACCAACTTTTAGTGAGTCTCAAAGCTGTTACCTAGGTTGTGGTAAGATGGAGGTGGAGGTGTAGAGCATTCATGATAAGGATGCATTCCAAACCTAACTTCATTGTGCTTTATCACAGATAACAGGCTAGGATGATGGGGCAGTCTGGAATGAAGAATTATATTAAAGGACAGTATGTAACTACTTAGGTGTACAAAAATTTATTGTACGTATGCAAACGTTAAACACAACTGAGAATTCCTTACCTTCAGCAAAATGAAGACATGTTTTGTAGGGCTATGTAGAGGTCTGGTTTATGTAAGTCACAGGTGATGGCAGTCTGGAATGATAAGTAATACATATGATTATAGGTATGTATGTTACATACATAACATGGTTATTACATATGTATAATTAAAACTTAGGTTACATAATAAAAAAAACAAAAAAAATGTCCTTACCAAATTCTAGTGGTTGGCTTGCTTACTGGGATGGGCATATGGTAGATGAGTGGGTGGCTGGCTATGGAGTGGGTATGGCAGGTAGCTTGGGAGTCTGGAATGATAAAAAATATATAAAATGATAGAGTTACTACTGTAACTACTGCACAGTTATTACTGTTTGACATATGTAGTGTGTAATACGTATGTACAATATAAAAAATGAAGAATTCTTTTACCTGAAGGAATGGGAGAGGTGATACTACTCGTATCAACTGATTTGGGCTCTGGAGAGGTGATACTACTCGTATCAACTGATGAGGGAACATCTAGTCTGGAAAGAATGATAGGGTACATAAATATATAAGGTGGATAATTGTAGCATATGTACACTTTTAATAAAATTTCTATTAGCAATTTATAAAACATTTATACAAATTTGTTAAGGATTCCTTACCTGATAAATAGGGCGAGGCATCAAAACCATGGAAAGGCTCATGGTCATCTGGGTCGCTGTCACTATCAAAGGGGTCTGAAATGAAAAAAAAAATAAGGTTATGCAACATCAAACACATTGTACCACTATGTAAGTTAGTGTACGTATGTATGTAGGGTGTAAACAATTTCCAACATGAAAATGAGAAAAATGAAATTGCTTACCTGATTGTACACGTACAGGTGGACGGGCTGCGTACAGAGGTCCAGGTACAGGGGGATCTGGAACTGTCACAGGTAGTACAGGGAGATCTGGAACTGTCACAGGTAGTACAGGGGATCTGGAACTGTCACCACTTCTGCAATAAAATTACAAATGATGAAAATGAATGAAGTTACAATTTACTCTTACATTTAGTTGTTACATTAAAAAATTAACACATTTTAATATGTACACTATGTAAACACATAAATTAGTAAAACAGTTCAGAATTCCTTACCAGGACTAGGAGTGGGAGGTGGTGGTACTGGAGACTTGTGAAAGAAAGTGTCAAGCCTGGACTGCACACTTCTCTTCGTCTGCTTCTCCTTCAGGGTCTCCTTGTAGAAAGTTACTAAGTCTAACATTCCACGTTTTATTTTGTCAAACCTGGCAAACGTTAGGGTCTTCTGCCTCAAAAGAAGCCAAGGCTCTCTCCAGATAGTAAAACCCTCTGACAAGCCTTTCACAGTTAATGACCTGGGTTTGGCTCTGGTGCCGCCGCCTCTTCCTCAATCATTTGCTGTCAAGTTCAAGTAAGTCCTCTGTTCAGACAATTCCTCTC
>NC_061100.1:9722293-9726986 GCF_015104395.2 Macrobrachium nipponense
GGTTCCGACCTCTGGCCATTTACTTCGATCTGCGTTTTGCTGTTATCATACAGATCGAGGATGATCTTAATTAAATGGCCGGGTGCATTCTGTCGCCTCAGCGCCCGAACAACTGACTCGTGAGAGACAGTGTCGAACGCCTTAGCAACATCCACAAATGTAACGTACAGCCCCCTCCGCCTGAGCCTCGCGTCCCGAATTATGCCTTCCAAGAGAGCCACGTTCTCGCCGCATCCATCCACAGGCCTAAAGGCCTTTTGTGAGACGGACACGTTGACCAGCGCTGTCATTCGGTCAGCGAGAATTTTGCAATAGAGCCGCAAATAATGCGACCCTATTGTCAGGGGACGCCAATTTTTGACGTCCTCTAGTGGCTCCTTTTTGGGCAACATCGGAGTCCGGCCCTCCTTAGTCCACATAGGGACAAGGCCGAGGTAAAGCCATACGTTATACACCCTTATGAGGACATCCGCCCCGAGACGTTTAAGAGCCCCGATGTCAAAACCAGGGAACCTCGGTCCAGCTGCTGTCTTTCCCGCTTTTTTAAGTGCGCCCAGCACATCCTTCTTTAAGACTGGCCTGATGATCTCGGACAATCTCGATTCAAGGGGAGCCACTGGCCCCCTGTCAGATGGAGACGGAGCACCGAACCGAAGCAGGTACTCCGTATAGAAGGCCAGTAGTGGTGGCGTCTCCCCCGCAATAGCGCCATCCCCCAGAACATCATCGGCCACCTCACGTGGGTTTCTGGTGAAGGCCCGCTGCACCCGAGCATACTCTCTCCTCCTCCTCACACGCGCAGAGACGTTCTCGTTGGGGTTTCCTCGCCCCCTCCCACCACCTCGGCCCGGCCTCGCCGCCCTATTGGGCTGGTTATAGAGGCCAGGCTTATGCTGAGCCAGACAACCCTCCATGGCCTCGAGGAGCCCCCCGGCGTCTCCGCCGAGGTTATCCGGAGAGGGAAGCTGGCGCTGAATGATGTCATTCAGCCCCGTTAGCAGCGGGGATCCAGCCTCATGGCTTGACAAGTCCACAATGTGCCAGTACAAACCCCACAACCCATCACTGTCGTCCCCACCATCAGAGTCCCCACTTGTACTTGGGTTGCCAGGCCTGTCCGGGCCGCCATCGCCAGTTCTCCGTCGGGTACCCCGCCTTTGTGCCTCGACCTGCCCATCGACAGGGCTTGGCGTGCCGGCGGGGCTCCCTACCTGGATTTTCTGGGGAGACATGGCACAATCCCCTTCGCTACAAGAGCTCGGGGAGAGCAGGGCCACTCCACAGCATTGGCCCCGTCCGAAGCCGGGACCCCTGCGGTCAACCCGCTGCGTGGCAACTCCGGATCGTCACCCGCAGCTCTGGCAGACGTTGGGCAGCCTGGCCCTTCGGCCAAGCGTAAACCCGCAGTCCAACCTGCGCCGCTACCGCTCCCCGGAGTCGCCCAGACAGACTCGGCGACCTCAGCACCCTTGGGATACACCTTCTCCACCTTCTTTAACACCTTTGGGGTTGAGTACTTAGATGGTATAAAGGACTCTGATAGTGAGAAACGTCCTTCACAAGGTTCCAAATTTGGATTTACTATACTACTGGCATCATCGTGGCACCATCCCGGGGGCGCCCAGGGTAGCGCCCCGCCATGAGAGGACCTCGCCGGGTTTTGAGCGGAGCTCGTTGAAGGTTTACCAATTCCGCCTTCAGCCTCCCCAACAGTTTAGAGGGGCATCCTGCCTCTCTATGCCAAGCTCAACTCCCAAGTACTTATAAAAAGCCATCCGTGTTCATGGCTGGGAGTCTTGGCCCAGTACTGAGAACTTGTAGACATCACAGTACCAAGCCTTTTTACTGCGGTCACACGTGATACCAGCAGTAGCACACTTATCAATGCCTGCTTCCAGGCCCAAACTTCTTCGCCTCTCTCAGAAGCGTCTCTACAGATCTTTGCAATCCCACTCTCGAGGTAGCTACTACCACAATATCATCCGCAAAGGCGAGATACTTTATCAATTCGCCATAGAGTGTTGCCCCGACACCCTCTGGGAGCTTCTTTAAGACATGCTCCAAGCACACATTAAAGAGTAATGGAGAGAGAGGATCTCCCTGTATTACTCCTCTGGTAAACTCAACCTTGACTCCTGCAATCTCAGTGCTAGAGTTCGCATACAGATTCTCCAGATACAACAGAGACTGTTGATCTAGTCCTGCCACTCTCAGGACATGGAGTAGCCCTGGATGGCTTACAGAGTCAAAGGCTTTCTTAAAATCGATGAAGGCAATGTACAGATTGTTTAGATCCGACTTTGCCCCATCGATCATCTCACGCAGCAACAAGAGGTTGGCTCCCACACCATCCTCAGGCTTGAATCCTTTCTGCCTTTCGGAGGTGGGGACCCTGGCGGCAAGCCGCTTTGCAAGGATCTTGTGCAATCCTCTTGTCACCACTGAGGTAATGGTAATCGGCCTGAACTGGAGAGGCGCTCAAGCACAGATTCCGCCTCCCCTTCGCCCAGGGGCTGATCTCTCAGCCCAAGAAGTGCCCACTTGATATTCAGGGGTTCTGGCGCATCTTGCGCATTCTCTCTTTCTTGATGAAATCCCGGGGCAAAGCACCCAGGATCTCATCATTTATTGCCGCCACTCTCACGACGCCCATGCTAGTCAAGATGTTCTCCACCCGGGCGACAGTGAGAATTTCATCCTCACTGTAGCCGACTCTCTTCAGGACAGGTTTGCTCTTATTATATTCCCCCGGGTGCGCCCTGCACATGTGCAGACGCATACCGGGGAAAGTCCTGAATCCCAGACCACACACGGGACAGGGACACTTGTGCGGCCCAGGGGAGCCGGCCTTTGCTGTTTCTATCTTTTCTCCGGGTGGAGAACATTCCAAAGGGATCTTTGTCTTCGGAGGTGGTGCTTTGACCACCTCCGCGTATGACCTATTTGCATTGGGCGCCTTTGCAGCCCCAGGGCTTCCATTCACAGGTCTTACACAAAACGGATAGTGCCCTGAGACTGCGGCGGCAGTCGAGAAAGTCCGTGAGCATCTGGTGCACTTGAACCCGAAAACCAGACTTGAATAGTGCTCTTTCATATGCCTCTGGTACAGGCTCGCCGACCGGAAAGATGCACTGCATACGCTGCACACCAATCCAGACAGCGAACCAGCACCACTATATAGGATTAGTAGTTCGACCGTCCTGTCGGGCACGCCAACAACCATTTTCCCGACAGGATTCCTTTTTGGAGGGCCATCACCTCCCTCCACTCCAGCAATAACTCCTCCCCCAGTGATGGTATTGGGGGAGGGGGAGATAGGGGTCTGGCCAGACGCGCAAGAGCGCGCCCAGGAAATTCTCTCTGGGGTTAGAATCGAGGCCGAAGCCTCTACCCCTTTCTTGCCAGACCCCTTCAGCCTAACCCCTTTTGACGGGGGTGTAAAACTGCCAGGCGTTTCCGCGGCCTGGGGCGGTGGTGGAGTCTCTCTCGCTCCACCCTTTGCCACCGATCTTGTGGTGGGCATTTCAGCTGGGATTTAGCAGAGAGGAGCAAAGGTCACTAATAACTCCTCTCCCCCGACTCTCGGTTGCAGAACCAGCTACCCGGACCAGGGACTGGAACTACGGAACCACCCAGCTGTTTTTTTTTTTTTTTTTTTTTTTTTTTTTTTTTTTTCTTTTTTTTTTTATCGACCATAGAGTGTCCTCCGTTGATTTCATAACTTGGTCTTTCCAGCTCATGAGCACTCTAGTGGCCTCCTTCACCTTTTTAGGCTAACAATGCAGCATTACTCATACCAGATGTTACCTCTCGGTGTCTACTTCTTTTATCTCCACCGACGTGGCTGAGATGTTTGGATAATAGCAGCCAGTCGGGAACGTCGTCAGGGCCAACCCCGCCGAGTGCCTTAAGTCACGTCCTAGCCCCCCGACATGCCCATATAATTGCTATAAAGTATACATCCGTTGTTAATGGATTTTATGGATAGCAATTTCTAAATCATTACTATTCAGGCCCAGCCCTCGGCATACTAGAGAGGTCCGATGCGATAAAAATTCCTCTCAGTTTATTGTGATGGCTTCAATCGTCGGCTGTTTACCGGTTAGGTTTTCTGCATACCTTTTTATCGCTGGCTTATTGTATTTATTTATTTTCTCCTGATGAAACAATTCGATGTTATTGACGTTTGCATCGGCTGTTATTTGGACGTCGAGTACGATGGATTTTTCGTCGTTCCACGCTATGATGTCAGGTTTTCTCTGTCCTTCGGGAGTACTGATGCTCGGCTCATTAACAGTGTTATACCCCTTTTCGTCGAGCTTCTTCTTATGTGGTCTTTTATCGTATCGTGCCTCTTTATCCTCCAAGGTTGAACGGCTGGGCAAACCTGGAGGATATGATGTAGTGTGCCTGGGAGGGGGCATCCCAAGTCACATCTGGCACTTGTGTCGCGTCCTCTGGCGGAGCGGGCTGGGGTGGTTAAAATTCCCAGGCGCAACTTGATGGCATTTATATAGCTTCCGCCTTTCATAATTTTAGTGCCAGCATCAATCCATTTTGGCTTTGGCCCTCTGGGGGCGTCTTGCAGTCCTTTACCGTCGACAGTTGTATAGAGTTCACTTTTCCAGTCAATGGGGCTCCCCTCAGCAACTACTCTAAGATGTTCTTTTGCTCTGTCCGCCACTAGGTTGTC
>NC_061100.1:9727486-9750498 GCF_015104395.2 Macrobrachium nipponense
AAACTTCATTGTATAAAAACTGCTTAATCAGCTATCTTTTTTTCTGGGCATTAGAATTTCACCTTCCTGTGCAATATCAAGTTTGCGCTTCTTTAGCTACAGAAAATTATAAGTGCTCTTTTTCTCTACTGATTTACAGCTGAATCATCTATTGGGGTTTTTATTACTACAGCCTACTGATGTACTTCTAAACGAAAATGTTTCACAACACATTATTAAATAATATTTATTTTTATTTTGCTTCTACTAGGCATCCCTACCCCCATTCATACTCTCTACCTTCACTTTCTAGACACTTTTTGCAACCATTACAACAACAACCATCCCCATACATATACCATATATAGTTTTTTCATATACTATACCTTCCTGCAGTTCTCACAAAATTTAACACTATGTTTTTCTTCAGGCCATTCATTACCTTACAGTATTTCTTGTTTTATTCCAAATTCTCATCTGATCTTCACGGTGAACCATTCTGCTAAAAAGTGCTGGAATATGAGGTAGCAAGTTTTACCCCAATACGTACAGTATAAATTTTCTTAAGAATTGCAGAAAACTACATATGAAAATATAATATATATATATATATATATATATATATATATATTATATATATATATATATATGTTGTATGTACAGTAGCATTCCGGACATCAATGCTAATTCGTTCCAGAAGTAGTAACAAGATGCGATTTTGTAGAGATATGAATGAATTATTCCCATAAGAAATTACTGGAAACATTAATCTGTTCTTGACCACCAGTTATTACCCTAATATTGCCTTTTTACTCAAATCATTATATATATATATTACAATTAGATAAGTTCAATACTAAATACATACTGTATTCGATAACTTTTTCCATTTTTATATATATACTGTAGTAAAATAACTGACCTACGTACGACCTATGTGGCCACATTACCGATGGTTGATTGAGCGCCATAGGCTAGGCTAGGCATGTAGTATGGTACTGTAAGGGGTAGGCATTGTTGTTAATAATAAAACATTGAAAATGAAACCTAATTATTACAGCAAATTAATAAAATATCAAACATTGAAAAACAAGCCTCATTATTCCAGCAAATTAATAAAATATTAAAAACAAGCCAAATTATGTCTGTTGCTATCAAACTGGAGAAAAAATTCCATAAAGTTACCCTCATCACCAGCTAGTGGCGTGAGCAGACAAACAAACCATCATATAGTCTATTGGAATACCGTTTACAATATCACTTTAAAAATATTACTAGACTGTAAGTATAATTTGCTTACCCAGAAAAACCCAATATTTATATATATATATAATATTTTTTTTATATACGTAAAATATATTACATTCTTTGATTCTGGTACCAATACATAAATAAAAGGAATGCAGGTGACACTTCTCTTTTTGCATACAATGAAATGTCTTATTATTATTTTATCATGCACACATTCAGATATATAAAAAATTGTAATAAATATAAAAATAAATATAAAATAAATGCAGATTACTCACTCGTAATCCTGACACTTCGTTCGTATTCTTGTTTTCCCTTTTCTCCCTCCTCCATTGAAGAGTCTTGCATTTTTTTCCACTCGACATGACGAGGTACAGGTGGAGGAGGGAGACGCGCACCTTTACTGCTGATGGACCCGGCGGCCCCGTGCGCCCTCCGCTGTCGGTTTAGGGGGCGCGCTACAATACATGACCTTAGTGTGGTATTTTCGGTCACACTCCCCTATCGTGCAAAGAGCAACTTTGCAGAGACGACAGAAGAACCGGGTGTCTCTCCTTCTGCCATTCATATGGCACACCCGGCACCGTTTCTGCCTTCGCCCTTGTAAGGCCTCCAGTATGTGATCCCCTGGCTGCAGCCGACACACAGGGTCCACTACCCGACGAGAAGCGGTGATGGCGGGGCCGCAGCAAGATGGGGCGGCGGCAGGTTGACCGAAGTTGGCCCTCCTATCTGCCCTTTCCGCTAGGGGCAGATCTGCAGCTCGGGGCAGGGGGTCAGTTATGGAAGGCCACTCATCGGGATCGAAGTTGATGAGGGCATTTCCGGCTTCCTCTAGGAACTATAAGTGGGTCAACCTCGGAAGATTGTCACCGCGGTACCCACAGTACAGTATGTAGGCATTTTGGAGGGCCAACTGAAGGATGTATTTGAGGAACTTCTGTGTCCACCTTCTGGTTCTCCTGGCGAAAGGATAATACTGGATGAGCTGATCAAAGAGATCAACTCCTCCCATGTGCCTGTTGTAGTGCCCAATGACGGTAGGCCGCTCGATACGAAACTCCTCAAACACAACTCGGCCCTGTCGACGTGTCTTCTTCCGCTGTACGATCTCTTCTTGGATGGGTTCATGACTCGTCGTAATCATGGGGACGAGTCAGACACCCTTCCAACAGATGACGAAGACAGCGCCCTGCTGCCGCCACTCTGTCTCTCCTCTTGCCAGGTGTTGTGGATGACTAGCAAACCTCTGGAGGACATTCGGGGCCCCACGCACCAACCAAAGGGTACCACTGACGTGAACACCTGCTTCATACAGTTTCCTGGGCAAGGGATACCGAGTTATAATAATTATCCATAAACAGGTGATATCTCTAGTTACGGAAACTTCCCACAAGATTGAATACAGTGTCACGCAGCGTGGAGAAGACCCCGGAATACACTGAAAAGTCCACAACGTATCCAGTGTTGGCCTCGGTAATAAGAAAGAATTTCACACCATATTTCTTCGGCTTCTTGGGGTTATCACTTTTATACTAAGACGTCCTTTGTAAGGCATCATCCCCTCATCCAAAGACAGGTTCTTTCAAGGAATCACGAGATTTCTACACCGATCACGGATATAATCCAACACTGGGCGCGCTAAAATGAGGCGATCACTGTTATTCCGGGGTATGGCCCGGCCCTTCAGTTGAAGGCGTTGAGTACCTGTCCAACGCCAGGAAATTATCAGGGACATAACGCCAGGCACATTAGGCATACATAAAAAATAATTCCTCCTCCAATATTGCCTGACGTCGGAAGCAGGTGTCATACCAAAATAAATGTGCAGCCCCAAAAAAATGCGCCATGTCAATGAGGTTGCAACCCCGCCAGTAATACGACAAGGTCGTCCTCAGCTCATACCGGCAGTACCGAGCGTAGTCCACCGTCTCGTGTACCAGGTATTCCAGCAATTCCCGCGTCAGGAAAAGCTGGATGAACCCCAAAACAGTCAGGGGTACTGGTACGGTGAGCCCCGGGTTTGCCGTGAAGGGGTGCATGTTAGGAGGGGTGGGGTCCTCCCTCTACCCCTCGCCACTCTCCGACGACCGACCTTCACCTTGGCTGGCACGACGAGCCGACCTTCTACGTGCCTGTGCACGGGTGCGGGCACGATATTGCACTCTACCCTCCCCTGTTGGCCCATCACCCTCACTTAGGCCTTCACTTTCTGTATCGTCCTCTGCGATAAAACTTGACCCCGTATCCCCATCCTCCCCCTCGTAAGCACTGAACCCACTGAATTCGAGCTCACTTTCGGGAAGTGAGCCTCGAACGGACATTGGGGGCATATATTCATCCTCACTTTCATCGGGACTGTGTCCTCATCACTCTATGACCATCCGCCATCAAAATGAGGACTTGCGACATGTTCCCGATCAAGCTCCGATAGATATTCATCTATGTCCCTTGGTTGGAGGCCTCCCAAATGCCTACGAATGCCCCTAAGGACGCCCACATGCTTCCTAGGGGTAACCAAAGGCATACGCTGTGTTCCTGAAACACTTTCAGCCACACGTGGCCGCACAGAACGGCCTTTGAGGCGCGGGGTCATGCTGGGTGCTTGGCCACTCGCCAGCATCCAGGTCCAAAACTCGCCTTACACGATCCCTTCCGACGGGTAAAACGCGCCTTTCGCGGTTCACTCATCGTTGAGACATATCTATGAATGTCCTGTAGCAACACAAATGCTCAAAGTCTCGCAAAAGTCCAGAAAAACACGCTTTTCACGAAAGATCGCTCTCGGATGATGCGCTACTGATGCTGGCTGGAGCGAGAAGAAGGGATATTGCGCATGCGCACTTGGGTCACGCTTCAAAACTAAACAAGGCCTTGATCCGTGAACTCCCAGCATCCCCCAAGGCGCGTGATTCAAAAGTTTTAGGCTGGTAGGCCTATAAGTATTTTTCCGCGAATTTTAAAAAAAACTTTTGTATGTCGACGTAAAATACGTCCAGTCGGCGTAAGAGGGTTAACATTCCATCTTTTCTCCCGGTCCTTAAAATTTCACCTTTACTGTGGCAATGTAAAGTTAGTGATCACTATCAAGATCTGCTCTTCTTTAGCTGCTAAAAACTGAGAGAGGTAATTTTCTCTACCGATTCACAGCATTATTGCGTTTCTATTACTACAGCCTTCTGATGCACTTCCAAACCAAAATGCTTTAAAACACATTTATTACATAACATTCCTAATTTTTCTTTTACTGCTACTAGGCATTCATACCGTATTTCAGCCTCTCTACCTCCACTTCCTAGACACTTTAGTAACCATTTCTATACCTATCCTAATGTATAGTGTTTATATATTATATATATATATATATACATAATATATATTATATACATATATATATATATATATATATATATATATATATATATATATATATATATATATATATATATATATATATATATATATATATATATATATACTATACACACACACACACACACACACACACATATATATATATATATATATATATATATATATATATATATATATATATATACACACGCCACACACACTATTCGTAGCTTTCTGCAGTTCTATGCAAAATTTATACTATGTCACTTCAAAGTGTTCATTACTTGCCTTACTGTATCCCACATCTCAATTGAACTTTCCAGTGAATCGTTTTACTATAAAGTATACTGGAATATGGGGTAGCAAGTTGCAAACTTGCTACCCCAGTGAGTACTCCTTTTCTACCCCATACCCTTAATGCTTCTTTTCCAGCAAATATATTTTCCATAACTGTAACACTATTGCATCACTCACTAACAAATTGCTGTGTTTACCTTAATCATACTTCGCTGTATTAAAAAACTGCTTAATCTACCATATTTTTTCTGGGTAATCAAAATTTCACCTTTAGTGTGGCAATGTCACGATGTGCTCATCTTTAGCTACTTAAAATTGAAAGTGCTTTTTTCTTTACCGATTCACTGATAAGTCATAGCTACTAGAAATCCTAAGTGCTCTTATCTATACTGATTCACAGATGAATCATTCATTGGGTTTCTATTACTACAGCCTATTGATGTACGTACTTTTATTAAAAAATGCTTTACAACACAAATTAATACACATACTCAATTTTCATTTGGCTTTTAATAGGCATTTCTACCCTATTACATACTCACCACCTTCCCTTCCTAAACACTTTTGTAACCATTGCTACAAAAACTATTCCCACGCTTTTTTTCATATGTAGGGTACACAAAAAATTTATACCAAGTTCCTTCAAGATGTTCATTACCATTAGCTACTCATTTATGTATCATCAACTTCTCCTACGACATTCATAATCCATACCCCAGTACATACCTCCCTTTCTACCACATACCCTTAAATCTTCTTTTACAGCAAAAATATTTTCCATAACTATAACTATTTCAACACTCACTAACAAAATGCGATGTTTATCATAACCATACTTTATTGTATTATATAACTGCTTAATCTACATTTCTTTTATTACTTAAAATTTCACCTTTACTGTGGTAATGTCAAGTTAGTGATCAATATCCAAAGCTGCTCTTCTTTAGCTACAAAAAAATCATAAGTGCTCTTTTTCACTACTGATTCACAGCTGAATCATATACAGGCAGTCCCCGGGTTACGACGGGGGTTCCGTTCTTGAGACGAGTCGTAAGCCGAAAATCGTCGTAAGCCGGAACGACGCTTGGAAATATGTCTTAAACTAATAAAAAGTTATAAAACCTTACTTGTTACGACGGGGGTTCCGTTCTTGAGACGCGTCGTAAGCCGAAAATCGTCGTAAGCCGGAACGACGCTTGGAAATATGTCTTAAACTAATAAAAAGTTATAAAAACCTTACTTGTAATCCTTTGGTTACACTACATGTTGTTTCCTGTAGTTTTATGTACAACCTGGAGTTATTTTCATAAAAGAATGCTGGTTCTTTAAAAACTATTGCAATCCTCTGGTGACACTACATTCTTGAAGTTTTATGTACAACCTGGAGTGATTTTGCCAAATCTTGATGGCTACAAGAACAGCTGATTACTATTTACGTATCATATAGACTAATTAAAGTAAACGTTTCTTGCCATGAGTCAGAGGCCGTTTAATGAAACGAACACTTCTCTGTCCTATCTGTTCAGAAAATAAACGTTACGTCAATTGCGAGAGAGAGAGAGAGAGAGAGAGAGAGAGAGAGAGAGAGAGAGAGGCCAATGGGTCCTCTCTCTCTCTCTCTCTCTCTCTCTCTCTGATCAAATTACACTGGAACCTTGAAATACGATTGCCCTAATATACGAATGTTTTGTATCTAAATATAAGCTTGATATACAACAAAATATTTGAGATACGATTTTGCGATGAGTGTTAGTTGTATAGGCGACCAATAAATGGCGTTCAGTCTGTTTGTTTGTTGGTGCTGCATGTTAACACGTCGTTGTTTAGTTCGTTGTATTTGTGCCTATTTTTTGTGTTATTTTGTCTATTTTATTATTAACCATGGGTCTCAAAGCTAAAGACAAAGCAGGTGATAAGAAAAAACCCAAGAAAATGATTTCGATGGAAGCAAAACATGCAATTATAGCAAAGCATGAACGTGGCTCGTATCGTCAATTTGGCAAACGAGTATGGTCGAAATCCTTCTACAATATCCACGATCATCAAGCAGAAGGAAGCTATAAAAACCTTCCAAAGGCATCACCATTATTTCTAAACTACGAACTGATTAAAAAAAATAAATAAAAATTAGTTTACCAATGTTATTTCATTTGTGTTTATTACGTAGTTATTAGTGTACATACGTAAATAAAAAGAGAACAAATCGTTCCCTGCCACCCTTCCCTACCTCCTCCCCCCTGCTGGCCTCACGTCCATCTTTCGTTGTGGTAAGTAAAATTCCTTTCTTTATTTAATTGATTTATTAACATTTATCATCTTTATCACATTGCTATGTTATTTTATCATTATGTGTGTTATTACTCGTTATTTTGTGTATAAATTGGTGTATATTATATGTAATTTAGCTGTGTTTAGGTGTGGTTTCATAGCGCTAGAACGGATTAATACATATTACATTATTTTTAATGGGAAAAAATGCTGAGAGATACAACTGCTTTGATATACGACGATGGTAATGGAACAAATTAAATTCGTATGTCAAGGTTCCAGTGTACTGGATAATGTCTCTCCTTGGATACTTCGATTTTGCCAAATCTTGAGGGCTACAAGAACAGTTGATTACTATTTACGTATCATATAGACTAATTAAAGTAAACGTATCTTTAAATAGGCTTATATTATTTGTATCAACAAAACATTTACTGGCATGAGTCAGAGGCCATTTAACGAAACAAACACTTCTCTGTCCTTAACTCGGAGCGTCGGAAGACGCCTCTCTCTCACTGATCAAATTACTGGATAAAGTCTCTTTGGATACTTGGAATTTGCGTTGTAATCTAACCAGAAACTTAGTTTTGTTATTATTACTGGAAACAAGCAATGATTTTTTCATTATTTGCGCTTTTGGACTGTTATATGTAAACTTTGCGCACCGCAAGCTAGTATGTATTCATTCGCTCGGAAACTAGTTCCGCATATGAGGCGTCACTAAAAAACATACAAAAATAAGACATAAAAAGTGTCGAAAATCATCATAACCTCAAAATTTGTTGTAATCTAACCAGAAACTTATTTTTATTAATATACTGTGCTAAACTATAAAGGATTTTTATCATGATATGCGTTTTTTAAAAGCGTCGTTAACTCGGAGCGTCGGAAGCGTCAGCGTCGTAACCTCGGAACAAGCGTCGTAACCCAGGATGGATTTTTCCATTGAATATTTAAGAAAAAGCGTCGTAACCTCGGAACGTCGTAAGCCGGAACCGTCGTAACCCGGGGACCGCCTGTATTGGGTTTCTATTATTACAGCTTATTGGTGTACGTCCAAACCAAAGGTTTTACAAAATGTATTAATAACTTTTATAATTTTTATTTTGCTTTACTAGGCATTCCTACCCTATTACATACTCTCTACCTTCGGCTCTGGACAATTTTGCAATCATTTTTATACTTATTCCAATGTATATAGTTTTAAATTATATATATTATATATATATATATATATATATATATATATATATATATATATATATTATATATATTATACATTATATATATATATATATATATATATATATATATATATATATATATATATATATATATATATATATATATATATAATACACACGCACATATATATAATATAATTTCATGTATAGCTTTTTTCCCACTTTTATGCAAAATTTCCATTATGTCACTTCAAGGTGAATCATTTTGCTATAAACGTACTGGGATATGGGGTGGGTAGCAAGTTGTAAACTTGCTACCCATACCCCAGTACATTCTCGCTTTTTCCCTATACCCTTAATGCTTCTTCAACGCAAATATACTTTCCATAACTGTAACTGTATTGCATGCAACACTCACTAAAAAATGCTATGTTTATCTTAATCAAACTTCATTATTGTATAAAAACTGCTTAATCAGCTATCTTTTTTCTGGGCACTTAGAATTTCACCTTTCCTGTGGCAATATCAAGGTTTGGCGCTTCTTTAGCTACAGAAAATTATAAGTGCTCTTTTTCTCTACTGATTTACAGCTGAATCATCTATTGGGGTTTTTATTACTCACAGCCTACTGATGTACTTCTAAACGAAAATGTTTCACAACACATTATTAAATAATATTTATTTTATTTTGCTTCTACTAGGCATCCCTACCCCATTACATACTCTCTACCTTCACTTTCTAGACACTTTTGCAACCATTACAAACAATATCCCCATACATATACCATATATAGTTTTTTTCATATACTATACCTTCCTGCAGTTTCTACACAAAATTTACACTATGTTTCTTCAGGCCATTCATTACCTTACAGTATTTCTTGTTTTATTCCAAATAATTCTCATCTGATCTTCACGGTGACATTCTGCTAAAAAGTGCTGGAATATGAGTAGCAAGTTTTACCCCAATACGTACAGTATAAATTTTCTTAAGAATTGCAGAAAAACTACATATGAAAATATAATATATATATATATATATATATATATATATATATATATGTTGTATGTACAGTAGCATTCCGGACATCAATGCTAATTCGTTCCAGAAGTAGTAACAAGATGCGATTTTGTAGAGTATGAATGAATTATTCCCCATAAGAAATTACTGAAACATTAATCTGTTCTTGACCACCAGTTATTACCCTAATATTGCCTTTTTACTCAAATCATTATATATATATATTACAATTAGATAAGTTCAATACTAAATAACATACTGTATTCGATAAACTTTTTCCATTTTATATATATACTGTAGTAAAATAACTGACCTACGTACGACCTATGTGGCCACATTACCGATGGTTGATTGAGCGCCATAGGCTAGGCTAGGCATGTAGTATGGTACTGTAAGGGGTAGGCATTGTTGTTAATAATAAACATTGAAAATGAAACTAATTATTACAGCAAATTAAAAAAAATATCAAACATTGAAAACAAGCCTCATTATTCCAGCAAATTAATAAAATATTAAAAACAAGCCAAATTATGTCTGTTGCTATCAAACTGGAGAAAAATTCCATAAAGTTACATCACCAGCTAGTGGCGTGAGCAGACAAACAAACCATCATATAGTCTATTGGAATACGTTTACAATATCACTTTAAAAATATTACTAGACTGTAAGTATAATTTGCTTACCCAGAAAAACCCACCCAATATTTATATATATATATATATATTTTTTTTATATACGTAAAATATATTACATTCTTTGATTCTGGTACCATACATAATAAAAGGAATGCAGGTGACACTTCTCTTTTTTGCATACAATGAAATGTCTTATTATTATTTTATCATGCACACATTCAGATATATAAAAATAAAGTAATAAATATAAAAATAAATATAAAATAAATGCAGATTACTCACTCGTAATCCTGACACTTCGTTCTATTCTTGTTCTCCCTCCTCCATTGAAGAGTCTTGCATTTTTTTTCCACTCGACATGACGAGGGTACAGGTGGAGGAGGGAGACGCGCACACCTTTACTGCTGATGGACCCCCCCCCCCACGGCGGCCCCGTGCGCCCTGCGCTGTCGGTTTAGGGGCGCGCTACAATACATGACCTTAGTGTGGTATTTTTTTCGGTCACACTCCCCTATCGTGCAAAGAGCAACTTTGCAGAGACGACAGAAGAACAGGGTGTCTCTCCTTCTGCCATTCATATGGCACACCCGGCACCGTTTCTTCTGCCTTCGCCCTTGTAAGGCCTCCAGTATGTGATCCCTGGCTGCAGCCGACACACAGGGTCCACTACCCGACGAGAAGCGGTGATGGCGGGGCCGGCAGCAGGGGCGGCGGCAGTTGTTTTGACCGAAGTTGGCCCTCCTATCTGCCCTTTCCGCTAGGGGCAGATCTGCAGCTCGGGGCAGGGGGTCAGTTATGGAAGGCCACTCATCGGGATCGAAGTTGATGAGGGCATTTCCGGCTTCCTCTAGGAACTATAAGTGGGTCAACCTCGGAAGATTGTCACCGCGGTACCCACAGTACAGTATGTAGGCATTTTGGAGGGCCAACTGAAGGATGTATTTGAGGAACTTCTGTGTCCACCTTCTGGTTCTCCTGGCGAAAGGATAATACTGGATGAGCTGATCAAAGAGATCAACTCCTCCCATGTGCCTGTTGTAGTGCCCAATGACGGTAGGCCGCTCGATACGAAACTCCTCAAACACAACTCGGCCCTGTCGACGTGTCTTCTTCCGCTGTACGATCTCTTCTTGGATGGGTTCATGACTCGTCGTAATCATGGGGACGAGTCAGACACCCTTCCAACAGATGACGAAGACAGCGCCCTGCCGCCGCCACTCTGTCTCTCCTCTTGCCAGGTGTTGTGGATGACTAGCGAACCTCTGGAGGACATTCGGGGCCCCACGCACCAACCAAAGGGTACCACTGACGTGAACACCTGCTTCATACAGTTCCTGGGCAAGGGATACCGAGTTATAATAATTATCCATAAACAGGTGATATCTCTAGTTACGGAAACTTCCCACAAGATTGAATACAGTGTCACGCAGCGTGGAGAAGACCCCGGAATACACTGAAAAGTCCATAACGTATCCAGTGTTGGCCTCGGTAATAAGAAAGAATTTCACACCATATTTCTTCGGCTTCTTGGGGTTATACACTTTTATACTAAGACGTCCTTTGTAAGGCATCATCCCCTCATCCAAAGACAGGTTCTTTCAAGGAATCACGAGATTTCTACACCGATCACGGATATAATCCAACACTGGGCGCACTAAAATGAGGCGATCACTGTTATTCCGGGGTATGGCCCTTCGGTTGAAGGCGTTGAAGTACCTGTCCAACGCCAGGAAATTATCACGGGACATAACGCCAGGCACATTAGGCATACATAAAAAATAATTCCTCCTCCAATATTGCCTGACGTCGGAAGCAGGTGTCATACCAAAATAAATGTGCAGCCCCAAAAAAATGCGCCATGTCAATGAGGTTGCAACCCCGCCAGTAATACGACAAGGTCGTCCTCAGCTCATACCGGCAGTACCGAGCGTAGTCCACCGTCTCGTGTACCAGGTATTCCAGCAATTCCCGCGTCAGGAAAAGCTGGATGAACCCCAAAACAGTCAGGGGTACTGGTACGGTGAGCCCCGGGTTTGCCGTGAAGGGGTGCATGTTAGGAGGGGTGGGGTCCTCCCTCTACCCCTCGCCACTCTCCGACGACCGACCTTCACCTTGGCTGGCACGACGAGCCGACCTTCTACGTGCCTGTGCACGGGTGCGGGCACGATATTGCACTCTACCCTCCCCTGTTGGCCCATCACCCTCACTTAGGCCTTCACTTTCTGTATCGTCCTCTGCGATAAAACTTGACCCCGTATCCCCATCCTCCCCCTCGTAAGCACTGAACCCACTGAATTCGAGCTCACTTTCGGGATGTGAGCCTCGAACGGACATTGGGGGCATATATTCATCCTCACTTTCATCGGGACTGATGTCCTCATCACTCGATGACCATCCGCCATCAAAATGAGGACTTGCGACATGTTCCCGATCAAGCTCCGATAGATATTCATCTATGTCCCTTGGTTGGAGGCCTCCCAAATGCCTACGAATGCCCCTAAGGACGCCCACATGCTTCCTAGGGGTAACCAAAGGCATACGCTGTGTTCCTGAAACACTTTCAGCCACACGTGGGCCGCACAGAACGGGCCTTTGAGGCGCGGGGTCATGCTGGGTGCTTGGCCCCTCGCCAGCATCCAGGTCCAAACTCGCGTTACACGATCCCTTCCGACGGGTAAAACGCGCCTTTCGCGGTTCACTCATCGTTGAGACATATCTATGAATGTCCTGTAGCAACACAATGCTCAAAGTCTCGCAAAAGTCCTCCAGAAAAATACGCTTTTGACGAAAGATCGCTCTCGGATGATGCGCTACTGATGCTGGCTGGAGCGAGAAGAAGGGATAATTGCGCATGCGCCACTTGGGTCACGCTTCAAAACTAAACAAGGCCTTGATCCGTGAACTCCCAGCATCCCCAAGGCGCGTGATTCAAAAGTTTTAGGCTGGTAGGCCTATAAGTATTTTTTCCGCGAATTTTAAAAAAAAACTTTTGTATGTCGACGTAAAATACGTCCAGTCGGCGTAAGAGGGTTAACATTCCATCTTTTCTCCCGGTCATTAAAATTTCACCTTTATTGTGGCAATGTAAAGTTAGTGATCACTATCAAGATCTGCTCTTCTTTAGCTGCTAAAAACTGAGTGAGGTAATTTTCTCTACCGATTCACAGCATTATTGCGTTTCTATTACTACAGCCTTCTGATGCACTTCCAAACCAAAATGCTTTAAAACACATTTATTACATAACATTCCTATTTTTTTCTTCTTTACTGCTACTAGGCATTCATACCGTATTTCAGCCTCTCTACCTCCACTTCCTAGACACTTTAGTAACCATTTCTATACCTATCCTAATGTATAGTGTTATATATTATATATATATATTTATACATATATATATATATATATATATATATATATATATATATATATATATATATATATATATATATATATATATATATATATATGGGGATATATATATATATATACATACACACACACACACACACACACATATATATATATATATATATATATACATACACACACGCACACACACACTATTCATAGCTTTCTGCAGTTCTATGCAAAATTTATACTATGTCACTTCAAAGTGTTCATTACTTGCCTTACTGTATCCCACATCTCAATTGAACTTCCAGGTGAATCGTTTTACTATAAAAGTATACTGGAATATGGGGTAGCAAGTTGCAAACTTGCTACCCCAGTGAGTACTCCTTTTCTACCCCATACCCTTAATGCTTCTTTTCCAGCAAATATATTTTCCATAACTGTAACACTATTGCATCACTCACTAACAAATTGCTGTGTTTACCTTAATCATACTTCGCTGTATTAAAAAACTGCTTAATCTACCATATTTTTTCTGGGTAATCAAAATTTCACCTTTAGTGTGGCAATGTCACGATGTGCTCATCTTTAGCTACTTAAAATTGAAAGTGCTTTTTTCTTTACCGATTCACTGATAAGTCATAGCTACTAGAAATCCTAAGTGCTCTTATCTATACTGATTCACAGATGAATCATTCATTGGGTTTCTATTACTACAGCCTATTGATGTACGTACTTTTATTAAAAAATGCTTTACAACACAAATTAATACACATACTCAATTTTCATTTGGCTTTTAATAGGCATTTCTACCCTATTACATACTCACCACCTTCCCTTCCTAAACACTTTTGTAACCATTGCTACAAAAACTATTCCCACGCTTTTTTTCATATGTAGGGTACACAAAAAATTTATACCAAGTTCCTTCAAGATGTTCATTACCATTAGCTACTCATTTATGTATCATCAACTTCTCCTACGACATTCATAATCCATACCCCAGTACATACCTCCCTTTCTACCACATACCCTTAAATCTTCTTTTACAGCAAAAATATTTTCCATAACTATAACTATTTCAACACTCACTAACAAAATGCGATGTTTATCATAACCATACTTTATTGTATTATATAACTGCTTAATCTACATTTCTTTTATTACTTAAAATTTCACCTTTACTGTGGTAATGTCAAGTTAGTGATCAATATCCAAAGCTGCTCTTCTTTAGCTACAAAAAAATCATAAGTGCTCTTTTTCACTACTGATTCACAGCTGAATCATATACAGGCAGTCCCCGGGTTACGACGGGGGTTCCGTTCTTGAGACGAGTCGTAAGCCGAAAATCGTCGTAAGCCGGAACGACGCTTGGAAATATGTCTTAAACTAATAAAAAGTTATAAAACCTTACTTGTTACGACGGGGGGTTCCGTTCTTGAGACGCGTCGTAAGCCGAAAATCGTCGTAAGCCGGAACGACGCTTGGAAATATGTCTTAAACTAATAAAAAGTTATAAAAACCTTACTTGTAATCCTTTGGTTACACTACATGTTGTTTCCTGTAGTTTTATGTACAACCTGGAGTTATTTTCATAAAAGAATGCTGTTCTTTCGAAAAACTATTGCAATCTCTGGTGACACTACATTCTTGAAGTTTTATGTACAACCTGGAGTGATTTTGCCAAATCTTGATGGCTACAAGAACAGCTGATTACTATTTACGTATCATATAGACTAATTAAAGTAAACGTTTCTTGCCATGAGTCAGAGGCCGTTTAATGAAACGAAACATTCTCTGTCCCTATCTGTTTCAGAAAATAACGTTTTACGTCAATTGCGAGAGAAGAGAGAGGAGGGGGAGAGGAGAGGAGAGAGAGGAGAGAGAGAGGCCAATGGTCTCTCTCTCTCTCTCTCTCTCTCTGATCAAATTACACTGGAACCTTGAAATACGATTGCCCTAATATACGAATGTTTTGTATCTAAATATAAGCTTTGATATACAACAAAATATTTGAGATACGATTTTGCGATGAGTGTTAGTTGTATAGGCGACCAATAAATGGCGTTCAGTCTGTTTGTTTGTTGGTGCTGCATGTTAACGACGTCGTTTGTTTAGTTCGTTGTATTTGTGCCTATTTTTTGTGTTATTTTGTCTATTTTATTATTACCATGGGTCTCAAAGCTAAAGACAAAAGCAGGTGATAAGAAAAAACCCAAGAAAATGATTTCGATGGAAGCAAAACATGCAATTATAGCAAAGCATGAACGTGGCTCGTATCGTCAATTTGGCAAACGAGTATGGTCGAAATCCTTCTACAATATCCACGATCATCAAGCAGAAGGAAGCTATAAAAACCTTCCAAAGGCATCACCATTATTTCTAAACTACGAACTGATTAAAAAAAATAAATAAAAATTAGTTTACCAATGTTATTTCATTTGTGTTTATTACGTAGTTATTAGTGTACATACGTAAATAAAAAGAGAACAAATCGTTCCCTGCCACCCTTCCCTACCTCCTCCCCCTGCTGGCCTCACGTCATCTTTCGTTGTGGTAAGTAAAATTCCTTTCTTTATTTAATTGATTTTATTAACATTTATTATCATTTATCACATTGCTATGTTATTTATCATTATGTGTGTTATTACTCGTTTATTTGTGTATAAATTGTGTATATTATATGTAATTTAGCTGTGTTTAGGTGTGGTTTCATAGCGCTAGAACGGATTAATACATATTACATTATTTTTAATGGGAAAAAATGCTGAGAGATACAACTGCTTTGATATACGACGATGGTAACGGAACAAATTAAATTCGTATGTCAAGGTTCCAGTGTACTGGATAATGTCTCTCCTTGGATACTTCGATTTTGCCAAATCTTGAGGGCTACAAGAACAGTTGATTACTATTTACGTATCATATAGACTAATTAAAGTAAACGTATCTTTAAATAGGCTTATATTATTTGTATCAACAAAACATTTACTGGCATGAGTCAGAGGCCATTTAACGAAACAAACACTTCTCTGTCCTTAACTCGGAGCGTCGGAAGACGCCTCTCTCTCACTGATCAAATTACTGGATAAAGTCTCTTTGGATACTTGGAATTTGCGTTGTAATCTAACCAGAAACTTAGTTTTGTTATTATTACTGGAAACAAGCAATGATTTTTTCATTATTTGCGCTTTTGGACTGTTATATGTAAACTTTGCGCACCGCAAGCTAGTATGTATTCATTCGCTCGGAAACTAGTTCCGCATATGAGGCGTCACTAAAAAACATACAAAAATAAGACATAAAAAGTGTCGAAAATCATCATAACCTCAAAATTTGTTGTAATCTAACCAGAAACTTATTTTTATTAATATACTGTGCTAAACTATAAAGGATTTTTATCATGATATGCGTTTTTTAAAAGCGTCGTTTAACTCGGAGCGCGGAAGCGTCAGCGTAGTAACCTCGGAACAAGCGTCGTAACCCAGGATGGATTTTTCCATTGAATATTTAAGAAAAAGCGTCGTAACCTCGGAACGTCGTAAGCCGGAACCGTCGTAACCCGGGGACCGCCTGTATTGGGTTTCTATTATTACAGCTTATTGGTGTACGTCCAAACCAAAGGTTTTACAAAATGTATTAATAACTTTTATAATTTTTATTTTGCTTTACTAGGCATTCCTACCCTATTACATACTCTCTACCTTCGCTTCCTGGACAATTTTGCAATCATTTTTATACTTATTCCAATGTATATAGTTTTAAATATATATATATATATATATATATATATATATATATATATATATATATATATATATATATATATATATATATATATATATATATATATATATATATATATATATATATATATATATATATATATATATATATATATATATATATATATATATTATATATATTATATACATTATATATATATATATATATATATATATATATATATATATATATATATATATATATATATATATATATATATAATACACACGCACATATATATAATATAATTTCATGTATAGCTTTTTTCCACTTTTATGCAAAATTTCCATTATGTCACTTCAAGGTGAATCATTTTGCTATAAAGTACTGGGATATGGGGTGGGGTAGCAAGTTGTAAACTTGCTACCCATACCCCAGTACATTCTCGCTTTTTTCCCTATACCCTTAACCCTTAAACGCCGGAGCGGTAAATAAAAAAAAAATGACTCCCGTAATGCCGGAGGGGTTTGAGAGTGAGCGCGTAAGCGGAAAAAATATTTTTTTCAAAAAATCAGCGCGCTTAGTTTTCAAGATTAAGAGTTTATTTTTGGCTCCTTTTTTTGTCATTGCTTGAAGTTTAGTATGCAACCATCAGAAATGAAAAAAATTAGCATTATCATATATCAAATAATGCGATATATGATAGCGCAAAAACGAAATTTCATATATAATTGTATTCAAATCGCGCTGTGCGCAAAACGGTTGAAGGTAACAAGTACTTTTCTTTTTTTTTCGTTGTAATGTGCACTAAATTGCGATCATTTGATATATAACACATTGTAAAACGATAAAAGCAACACAGAGAAAATATTATCACAAAATAATGCATGAATTCGTAATGCGCTTACGTAAACACATATTTTTTTCAAAAATTCACCATAAATCTAAATATTGTCCTAGAGACTTCCAATATGTTTCAGAATGAAGACAAATGATTGAATATTACTATACTGTAAGAATATTAGCTTACAAGGTGCAGTTTTCGACCATATCTGACGAGCTAAAGTTGACCGAATGTCGAATTTTTATATATATTTTTTTATATGCAATTATTTCGGAAATAAGAAAAGCTACAACTTTCAAATATTTTTCGTTTTACTTGGGCTACATGAAATTGCGCACATTTCATATATAAAACTCTATGAAATGCCTAATATGAAACGGAGCAAATATTCGAGAATTCGATGGGACTTACGCATTTCGGAGATTTGTGGCGGAGAATCCGCGCGCGGAGGGAAGAAAAAGTTTTTTTTAAAAATTCACCATAAATTTAAATATTGTGCTAGAGACTTCGAATTTGTTTCACGATGAAGATAAATGACTGAATATTACTAGACTGTAAGAGTTTTATCTTACAATTGCGTTTTTCGACCATTTCGGTAGAGTCAAATTTGACCGAACGTGGTTTTTTTCTATTTATCGTGATTTATATGCAAATATTTCGAAATGAGAATAGCTACAACCATTCAACTATTTATTGTTGTATTATACATGAAAATTGCGCACATTTTCATATATAAAACGTTATGTAACGGCTAATTTAAAATGGTGCAAACATACCACAATCGCACGTATGATTTTTTCGGAGAGTTACCGCGCGGTACGTAAAGAAAATGTTATTTTTTTCATAAATTCACCATAAATCGAATATTGTGCTAGAGACTTCCAATTTGTTGCAAAATTAAGGTAATGCTTGAATATTACTAGAATATAGGCTTTTTAGCTTACAATTGCGTTTTTTTCGACCATTTCGGTAGAGTCAAAATTGACCGAGGTTGAAAATTTGTCACTTATCATTTTTTATATGAAAATATTTCAAAATTGATAAAAGCTACAACCATGGGTTTGTTTTTAGTTGTATTGTGCATGAAATTGCGCACATTTTCATATATAAAACTTTATGTAACGGCTAATTTAAAATGGTGCAAACATTACCACAATCGCATGTATGATTATTTTCGGAAGAGTTACCGCGCGGACGTAAGGAAAAAGTTTTTTCATAAATTCACCATAAATCGAAATATTGTGCTAGACACTCCAATTAGTTGCAAATTAAGTTAAATGATTGAATATTACTAAAATATAAGAGTTTTAGCTTACAATTGCGTTTTTCGACCATTTCGGTAGAGTCAAAGTTGACCGAAGGTTGAAATTTTTGGCACTTATCGTTATTTATATGAAAAATATCTTAAAACTGATAAAAGCTACAATCATGAGTATTTTTTGTTGTATTCTACATAAAAATGCGCACATTTTCATATATATACTCTATGTAACGGCTAATTTAAAATGGTACAAAATTATGTCAAAGTGACGATAATTTCAGAGATGTGTCACATATACTTTTTAGTGCGGCAAGAAAGAAATTCGCGCTTGCGCGCCTGCGTAAACGATTGTAAACAAAACAACACCTTGATCCGTGAACTCCCAGCATCCCCCAAGGCGCGTGATTCAAGAGTTTTCGGCTGGTAGGCCTAAAAGTATTTTTCGCGAATTTTTAAAAAAACTTTTGTATGTCGACGTAAAAATACGTCCAGTCGGCACCCGAGAGACCAAAAAATGTCGACGTAAAATACGTCCAGTCGGCGTTTAAGGGTTAATGCTTCTTTTCAAGCAATATACTTTTCCATAAACTGTAACTGTATTGCATGCAACACTCACTAAAAACAAAAAAATGCTATGTTTATCTTAATCAAACTTCATTGTATAAAAACTGCTTAATCAGCTATCTTTTTTCTGGGCACTTAGAATTTCACCTTTCCTGTGGCAATATCAAGTTTGCGCTTCTTTAGCTACAGAAAATTATAAGTGCTCTTTTTCTCTCTACTGATTTACAGCTGAATCATCTATTGGGGTTTTTATTACTACAGCCTACTGATGTACTTCTAAACGAAAATGTTTCACAACACATTATTAAATAATATTTATTTTTATTTTGCTTCTACTAGGCATCCCTACCCCATTACATACTCTCTACCTTCACTTTCTAGACACTTTTGCAACCATTACAACAACTATCCCCATACATATACCATACCTTCCTGCAGTTCTACACAAAATTTACACTATGTTTCTTCAGGCCATTCATTACCTTACAGTATTTCTTGTTTTATTCCAAATTCTCATCTGATCTTCACGGTGAACCATTCTGCTAAAAAGTGCTGGAATATGAGGTAGCAAGTTTTACCCCAATACGTACAGTATAAATTTTCTTAAGAATTGCAGAAAACTATATGAAAATATAATATATATATATATATATATATATATATATATATATATATATATATATATATATATATATATATATATATATGTTGTATGTACAGTAGCATTCCGGACATCAATGCTAATTCGTTCCAGAAGTAGTAACAAGATGCGATTTTGTAGAGATATGAATGAATTATTCCCATAAGAAATTACTGGAAACATTAATCTGTTCTTGACCACCAGTTATTACCCTAATATTGCCTTTTTACTCAAATCATTATATATATATATTACAATTAGATAAGTTCAATACTAAATAACATACTGTATTCGATAAACTTTTTCCATTTTTATATATATACTGTAGTAAAATAACTGACCTACGTACGACCTATGTGGCCACATTACCGATGGTTGATTGAGCGCCATAGGCTAGGCTAGGCTAGGCTAGGCTAGGCATGTAGTATGGTACTGTAAGGGGTAGGCATTGTTGTTAATAATAAAACATTGAAAATGAAACCTAATTATTACAGCAAATTAATAAAATATCAAACATTGAAAAACAAGCCTCATTATTCCAGCAAATTAATAAAATATTAAAAACAAGCCAAATTATGTCTGTTGCTATCAAACTGGAGAAAAATTCCATAAAGTTACATCACCAGCTAGTGGCGTGAGCAGACAAACAAACCATCATACAGTCTATTGGAATACCGTTTACATATCATTTAAAAATATTACTAGACTGTAAGTATAATTTGCTTACCCAGAAAAACCCAATATTTATATATATATATATATAATATTTTTTTTATATACGTAAAATATATTACATTCTTTGATTCTGGTACCAATACATAAATAAAAGGAATGCAGGTGACACTTCTCTTTTTGCATACAATGAAATGTCTTATTATTATTTTATCATGCACACATTCAGATATATAAAAAATTGTAATAAATATAAAAATAAATATAAAATAAATGCAGATTACTCACTCGTAATCCTGACACTTCGTTCTATTCTTGTTTTCTCCCTCCTCCATTGAAGAGTCTTGCATTTTTTTCCCACTCGACATGACGAGGTACAGGTGGAGGAGGGAGACGCGCACCTTTACTGCTGATGGACCCGGCGGCCCCGTGCGCCCTCCGCTGTCGGTTTAGGGGGCGCGCTACAATACATGACCTTAGTGTGGTATTTCGGTCACACTCCCCTATGTGCAAAAGAGCAACTTTGCAGAGAGACAGAGAAGAACAGTCTCTCCTTCTGCCATTCATATGGCACACCCGGCACCGGTTCCTGCTTCGCCCTTGTAAGGCCTCCAGTATGTGATCCCCTGGCTGCAGCCGACACACAGGGTCCACTACCCGACGAGAAGCGGTGATGGCGGGGCCGGCAGCAAGAGGGGCGTCGTCAGCAGGGGCGGCGGCAGGTTGACCGAAGTTGGCCCTCCTATCTGCCCTTTCCGCTAGGGGCAGATCTGCAGCTCGGGGCAGGGGGTCAGTTATGGAAGGCCACTCATCGGGATCGAAGTTGATGAGGGCATTTCCGGCTTCCTCTAGGAACTATAAGTGGGTCAACCTCGGAAGATTGTCACCGCGGTACCCACAGTACAGTATGTAGGCATTTTGGAGGGCCAACTGAAGGATGTATTTGAGGAACTTCTGTGTCCACCTTCTGGTTCTCCTGGCGAAAGGATAATACTGGATGAGCTGATCAAAGAGATCAACTCCTCCCATGTGCCTGTTGTAGTGCCCAATGACGGTAGGCCGCTCGATACGAAACTCCTCAAACACAACTCGGCCCTGTCGACGTGTCTTCTTCCGCTGTACGATCTCTTCTTGGATGGGTTCATGACTCGTCGTAATCATGGGGACGAGTCAGACACCCTTCCAACAGATGACGAAGACAGCGCCCTGCCGCCGCCACTCTGTCTCTCCTCTTGCCAGGTGTTGTGGATGACTAGCAAACCTCTGGAGGACATTCGGGGCCCCACGCACCAACCAAAGGGTACCACTGACGTGAACACCTGCTTCATACAGTTCCTGGGCAAGGGATACCGAGTTATAATAATTATCCATAAACAGGTGATATCTCTAGTTACGGAAACTTCCCACAAGATTGAATACAGTGTCACGCAGCGTGGAGAAGACCCCGGAATACACTGAAAAGTCCACAACGTATCCAGTGTTGGCCTCGGTAATAAGAAAGAATTTCACACCATATTTCTTCGGCTTCTTGGGGTTATACACTTTTATACTAAGACGTCCTTTGTAAGGCATCATCCCCTCATCCAAAGACAGGTTCTTTCAAGGAATCACGAGATTTCTACACCGATCACGGATATAATCCAACACTGGGCGCACTAAAATGAGGCGATCACTGTTATTCCGGGGTATGGCCCTTCATTGAAGGCGTTGAAGTACCTGTCCAACGCCAGGAAATTATCACGGGACATAACGCCAGGCACATTAGGCATACATAAAAAATAATTCCTCCTCCAATATTGCATGACGTCGGAAGCAGGTGTCATACCAAAATAAATGTGTAGCCCCCAAAAAATGCGCCATGTCAATGAGGTTGCAACCCCGCCAGTAATACGACAAGGTCGTCCTCAGCTCATAACCGGCAGTACCGAGCGTAGTCCACCGTCTCGTGTACCAGGTATTCCAGC
>NC_061100.1:9750998-9865849 GCF_015104395.2 Macrobrachium nipponense
GAATTATGGAAGGAGAGTGGAAATAGAACTTTGCCCGTTCTAAGAGAGTGCAATAAGATACAAGCCCATTAATCAGGGTTATAGTTATTAGTGGTCCACCTTCCCGAGGTATCCCCGAGCACCCATTCAATGGAGCCAACGGACCTTCGGGGACTGTTCCCAACCAGCCTTTCTCCCCGACAGAGGCGGAGATTGTGGACCATTCCAGCCCTACCGGCGATTGGGCTCACCTCCTTTTGCTCGGTGCCCCACTCCAAGCCAGAGTGGGGCCAACGTCGCTGGCGCCGGTAGATGGCGAGGACACCAGGGAAACCTTTCCTCCCAACATTTGTCCTAGGTGTAAGAAGGCGTTCAGGAGTTTCAATGGCCGTAGGTTGCACGAGAGAAAAGCTCATCCAGAGGAATTCCATGGAGCGAACATCCAAACGCCTTGAAAGACAAAAGGGCTGCCCTTCTCTATGGATCAACTCAGGATGATGGCCACCTACGAAGTGAAGCATCCCAAAAACAGTGCTTATCACATAGCACTGTCCAAGCATGTATTGCCAGAAAAGATCGGCAGCTAGCATCAATTACAAGAGAAAAATACAGCTGATTACAGATGTCTTCTCAAGGAATTGATGGAAGACGAGGGCGGTCCCGCCCACCTCTGTTCTGACTGGAGAGACCAATAGTCAGAGTACTAGTACACTGACTGGAGAGATCAATAGTCAGGGTAGGCCAGAATGGAGTCATGATGACCTAGTCACCATGGCTTACTTTGAAATGACAGGTGTGGACAAGCACATCAATAAAGAGATCAAAGCTGAGATTTTCCCTGGCCGATCCCTCGCTAGCATAAGAAGTAAGAGAAACACGGGAATACCGGGATGTGTTTGCCATCCTTAAAGCGGAAAATGAATCTACTGATTACGACCTCAGGGGTGACATCCTACCAACGGCAGTGCCAGAGGTGGAGACTGCCACCCCTTCCCGAAAGATAACTCAGGTAGAGATTCAGACCGCAGCCTTTGCTGACGGAATGAATGATTACCTCTACCGTTTTGAACGCGACTCTGTAGTCCTGCCAACTGTGCAAGCAGAAGGCCTTAGGGACCGTGATCACCCAACCAGGATGAGATGTAACGGCAGCAGAGAAGGGAGTCCAGTGTCTTCAGAGGGCTCAGTGAGAGAAGAGCCAAGGAAAAGAGGTCTAACTGGCGAGGCCTCCCAGGAGACAGCTAGTGAGAATCGCGGACCCAGTCACTGACAAGAGATTGAGAAAGAGGAGACAAATATGCGGCAGTCCAGAGGAATTGGAACAAAAACTGGAGTAGGACTGTCCAAGATGTCATACTGGGAAAGGACCCCCTGGCTGAGCCGACCCTTCCTGAGGGTACGGTCGATTTTGTGGGTAGCCGTTTTGGGGTAGCCTTTTTGGCCGAGCCAGTCCGCCAGCTGTGACTGAAGACAATGAACCTGCCCTGGGTAGCATATCTATCACTGAACCCGTCTCCATTGAGGAGGTTCAGTGGATGAAGAGAAGCCTGAAACTGAAATCAGTCCCTGGGCCCGATGGCGTTAAACCCATTGAGCTCAAGCGGGTGCCGGATTCAGAAGTGAAGAGAGTCTATGATTTAGTACTCTCTTCACAGATATGCACTCAGGAATGGGCTCAAGGACGAACTACTCTGCTCCCCAAGGTTGATGACCCGGTATCGCCTGGCCAGTTCAGGCCGATTACCATTACCTATGGTGGTTGCAAGAGGATTGCACAAGATCCTTGCAAAGCGGCTTGCCGCTAGGATCCCCATCTCCGAAAGGCAAAAAGGGTTCAAGCCTGAGGATGGTGTGGGAGCCAACCTCTTGTTGCTGCGTGGGATGATCGATGAGGCAAAGTCGGATCTAAACAATCTGTACATTGCCTTTATCGACTTTAAGAAAGCTTTCGACTCTGTAAGCCATCCAGGGCTACACCACATCCTGAGAGTGGCAGGATTAGATCAACAGTCCTTGTTGTATTTGGAGAATTTGTATGCCAACTCTAGCACTGAGATTGCAGGAGTCAAAGTAGACGTAACCAGAGGAGTAATGCAGGGAGATCCTCTCTCTCCATTGCTCTTCAATTTGTGCTTGGAGTATGTATTTAAAGAAACTACCCGAGGGTGTCGGGGCAACACTTTACGGACGAGTGATTCAGTATCAAGCCTTTGCGGATGATATCGTGGTGGCGGCAAGCTCGAGAATTGGATTAACAAGAGCAGTCGAGATGCTTCTGACTGAAGCGAAGAAGTTGGGCCTGGAACCAGGCATTGATAAATGTGCCACTGCAGGTATCATGATGCGACCCGCAGTAAAAAAGGCGTGGTACTGCGATAACTATAAGTTTTCAATTCTGGGCCAAGAGCTCCCAGCCATGAGCACGGATGGCTTTTATAAGTACTTGGGAGTGGAGCTTGGAATTGAGAAACAGGGATGTCCCTCAAAACTGCTGAGGAAGCTGAAAGGAGAACTTGCCAACCTTCAGCGAGCCCCGCTCAAACCCCAGCAGAAGTTCTGGGGGCTTAAAGTGGTGCTACTTCCTGGCTTCCTTCACGCAACTGTTCATGGCCGCCTCAAGGGTTACCATCTGCAGGCCATGGACACGGAGGTGAGGAAGTTGTGAGAAACGCACTCCATCTTCCCAAGGATACTTCAATCGCTGCTTTCATGCCAGTGTTGGGGAGGGAGGATTGGGTGTTTATAATTTCGCTAAGAAAACATCAATAGCGATTTTCAGGATGCTTACTAGACTATCAAAAGCAAACGACGACCTTGTTGCGAGGGCAGCCAGAGAGAGATTAAAGGCTGTCCAGGTGCCCCCAGCCCAGGACTGAGGGCCCAATTGTATGAGTCTATTGATGGAATCGGACTCCAAGAAGCCAATCTGACTCTCCGGAGCCAAAGTGGGTAGACTCTGGTACGCGTCTCTTGAAAGGGGGTACCTACTGTAATGCCATGAAGCTTCGTTTGGGGGTCTTAACAACTCCCTCTCGAAGTTCTAGGGGTAGAGACAGAAGCAGTCGATGTGATATCGGCTGGGGTGCCCCGGGTACACTGCATCATATCATGCAAGTGTGCCCTAGAGTACAGCCGTGGCGAATCAAGAGGCACAACAGACTTCTAGCCTACGTGAAGAAGGCTGAGGAGTCCGGTTTCAAGACTGTGAGCGAGCCACGCATCTCGACTAATGCTGGGTTAAGAAAACCAGATCTCATTGCGTGGAATGAGATCGGATCCAGCATCATTGACACCCAAATTGTTTCTGATAGCAATGAGAACAGTATGGACTACTTTCACAAGTTAAAAACGTCCAAGTACGACACATTGCCTATCAAGCAATTTGGAGAGCAACTGACCTCCAGGGAGCCGGTGATAGAGACCATTACGGCGAACTGGAGGGGTGTCATCTCTGCAGACACTGTGAAGGTATTGGAGAAGTCAGGTATGTCACGCAGAGAGATAGACCTGCTCTCAGTTAAAATCAGAGGTGGGCTATCGATATACTCTAACTACATGGGAACAATCTGGTGGTGCTAGCATGCCTTAAGGGCAAAAGAGGTTGGTTGTTTGGAGAAGAAAGGTTAAGAGCTGGTAAGCCCCAAGGTGCATCCTAAGAACAAGCTATGTGCCTCTGGGAGAGATAGACGGGCGTTCAAAATTGTCAACATCAGGATCCAGGGCGTCCTAGTTACAAGTTGCATGTTGATCACTCTACAAGCTTTAGGGAAAAGAGTCCGCATGATGAGATGAGGCAGCCTAATTAGGTGTCCTGGTACTCTAAAGACGATAACATAGCCGTCAAAGTGAAAAGATTCAATCAAGCGCCGGTAAACGGCGGGAGTAACTATGAAACTCTTATGAAAGTTGAAGTACTTACTGATACCGGAAGAAAGAGCCATAGTTACTAAGCTTCCTACCTCCTCGTGGTCCCGCTGGAAACTAGCCATAGCAATATGCCTAGGCTAAATGGAAGCCCACCCCCAGTTCCTACAAACGGGGCAAACCCGGCGAACTAGCCAACTCAATGCCACAGGGGGTGCTCCAACCCATTGCACTCCCAATGCCGGAGAGAGAGAGAGCTTGAGATGGGTCGGAGGAGAGAGTCCAACACCAGACCTCTCCCTACCCTTAGAAATACTGATGCTACCAATGGACATCAGGTGTCCCACTATGTCGACAGGAGGGCTTCGCCAATGAGAACTTTTGGAAAGGATAACAACATAGAGCTTGATGATGATAAGAAGAAGACAGTTACTGGTCAAGAACGGATTGCTAGTAGATTTAAAATGTCCATACTGTGATAGGCGCTTTAAAACCTTTGCAGGAACCGCTGCATCAGCGTAGAGACCCATCAAGAGGAGTTTCATAAAGAGGGGGGGGGTGGAGAAGTTTGCAGGCAGCCCCAAATAAAGTCTGGCTAGATGAGGAAGTTCAAATGATGGCAGCATTCGAGCTCCAAAATGAAGAGAACCCCCTCCTTAAGCAAACTAATACAGGGCTACACACATCCTGAGAGTGGCAGGATTAGATCAAACAGTCCTTGTGTATCTGGAGAACAAATTTGTATGCAACTCTAGCACTGAGATTGCAGAGTCAAAGTAGACGTAACCAGAGGAGTAATGCAGGGAGATCCTCTCTCTCCATTGCTCTTCAATTTGTGCTTGGAGTATGTAGCAAAGAAACTACCCGAGGGTGTCGGGACAACGAGTGATTCAGTATCAAGCCTTTGTGGATGATATCGTGGTGGCGACAAGCTCGAGAATTGGATTACAAGAGCAGTCGAGACGCTTCTGACTGAAGCGAAGAAGTTGGGCCTGGAAGCAGGCATTGATAAATGTCCACTGCAGGTATCATGTGCGACCGCAGTAAAAAGGCGTGGTACTGCGATGACTATAAGTTTTCAATTCTGGGCCAACCAAGAGCTCCCAGCCATGAGCACGGATGGCTTTTATAAGTACTGGGAGTGGAGCTTGGAATTGAGAAACAGGGATGTCCCTCAAAACTGCTGAGGAAGCTGAAAGGAGAACTTGCCAACCTTCAGCGAGCCCCGCTCAAACCCCAGCAGAAGTTCTGGGGGCTTAAAGTGGTGTTCTACTTCCTCTCTTCCTTCACGCAACTGTTCATGGCCGCCTCAAGGGTTACCATGCAGGCCATGGACAGGAGGTGAGGAAGTTTGTGAGAAACGCACTCCATCTTCCCAAGGATACTTCAATCGCTGGCTTTCATGCCAGCGTTGGGGAGGTAGGATTGGGTGTATATAATTTTCCTAAATAAAAAAACACCAATAGCAATTTATAGAATGTTAAATAGATTATCTAAAGCAACGAATGAGCTTGTTGCCAGGGTAGTCAGAGAGAGGTTAAAGGCTGCCTTGCTGCCCCCGGCCCATGACTGGGGGCCCAAATTGTATGCATCTATGGATGGAGTTGGACTCCAAGAAGCCTTAGACTCTCCGGAGCCAAAGTGGATAGACTCTGGTACGCATCTCTTGAAAGGGGGTACCTACAGTAATGCCGTGAAGCTTCGTTTGGGGGTCTTAACAACTCCCTCTCGAAGTGCTAGGGGTAGAGACAGAAGCAGCCGATGTGATTTCGGCTGTGGTGCCCCGGGTACGCTGCATCACATCATGCAAGTGTGCCCAAGAGTACAGCCGTGGCGAATCAAGAGGCACGACAGAGTTCTAGCCTGCGTAAGAAGAAGGCTGAGGAGTCTGGCTATAAGACTGTGATGCCCAGCCACGCATCTCCACAAGAGCCTGGGTTACGAAAACCAGATCTCATTGCATGGAATGAGATCGGATCCAGCATCATTGACGCTCAAATTGTTTCTGATAGCAATGTGAATTGTATGGACTATTTTCACAAGTTGAAAAAGTCCAAGTATGACACTTTGCCTATCAAGCAAATTGGAGAGCAAACTGACCTCCAGTAAGCCAGTGATAGAGACCATCAACGGCGAACTGGAGGGGGTTGATTGATTGATTGATTGTGAGTTATCTGGCGTCACAACTACCAAAGGGTCACCGACGCCGAATAACTAAATTTGATCTTTTAACTTTTTATATTATACAACATTCAAAATAACTTTATCTTATAGAGATATATATTATTATTATTATAAAAATAGTTTAACCAGACCACTGAGCTGACTTTCAGCTCTCATAGGGCTGGCCCGAAGGATTAGATAAAATGCCAGGTCTAGGCTAAAGGCCAGGAACCGGTACCAAATAGGTCATGAAGTATAATAAATAAATTATAAAACTGCACAAGGGCACAGACTTCCATACTAGAACTCAACACGCAATAAATACATTTACTCACGATTCCATACATACTTATTAAAAAGGTGTAGTTAAAATTAATAACAATTCAATAAAATCTTAAGAATTTTGATCTAAAATTCATTAATTACTCTGAGGTTTTTGTATGGTTATTATATTTTATTAATTAAATCAGATTTCTTTAGAAACGTTAAAACGGGAACCACTGAAAATGAGAAAAGATTCTGACAAAATTTCTTTTATTTTCTTTTTTTACCAAAGGTTTGATAGCCTCTGCTGTCGTACCTTGGGCACTCACACACGTGTCATGAGAGATATATAAATTTGATTTAAAAAAATATATTAAATTTCTGATAAAAATATACCGTAAATAATATTCCGATAAAAAGAATTGTGATTGATCACAACCGTAAAACTATTAAAAAATAAAAAAAATGTATATACTAAGACGGAGCACAGCTGTCAGATATATTTGAGAAGACCAGCTTCTTTGATAAAAGAGATAATGTTATTAATACATGCGCTTTCTCCCAACAGTTTTGCCATGCTATAATTACCCACTGCTCCACTACTATAACCTAAAAAACGATTCCTAAGTTCCACCAGACTGGGACACTCAACCAGCAAATGCCTAACGGTTAGTGGAACTAGCAATCATCACAGATAGGCTCATTCTCCCATCCATCAGAAAGCCATGAGTTAAACGCGTATGGCCAAAACGTAATCTACACAATACAATCTCCCACTTCCTTGGTATTAGGTCATATTTCCAAAGGGTGGGTGGGTCTGACTAGTAATTTTCTTTCATTTTATTTTATTGGGGCCTACTCTGTCCCACTGAAGTACCCACAACTGCTGGATGGATTTCCATATACATAGATGTATCTCGATATGGAACAGGGCATTTTCTCGGTACCAAAGTTTGCGCTGCTGATTTGGCTAGCTTGTCTGCCTCTTCGTTTCCCGATATGTTCACATGGGCGGGAACCCAACAAAATGAAACATGCTGCCTCTATTTTGGTGCAAAAAAAAATCCACTGCAAGATCTTCAACACCAAGGGATGATCAGTATTAAAGACTTCCAGGGACTGTAGGGCACTTTTGGAGTCACAAAATATGTATAGCTACAAACTGGGAGTGTTGTAATTGTTCCAGTGCTATTAGGATGCCATACAATTCAGCTGTAAAGTTTGAGGCAACAGAAGGAAGTGCACCTCTTCGGTTAAAAGATTCGCTAAAAAACCCATATCCAACGCCAGCATTGGACTTAGAGCCATCAGTAAATATAAACTTGTATCTACATGCTCTGATACATGCTCTAAAAATATGGACCTCATTTCCTCATCAGATTTATCCCTCTTTGCTCCACTGAAGTACCTGCAGAATTTCACATCAGGTAACCTCCAGACAGGAGTACTGGGATACACAAAGGGATAATGGGAAATTTTCTAATATTCGTATCCTCTAAAATATTTTAATTCTATAGCTAAAAGGAGTGGGATACTTTGGATGACTTTCATAAAAACCGTTAAAAAAATTTCTATTTGCCACAGCAAATGCCAGAGATTTGGGGAGTCTTTGCACTCTAAACCAGTACCGAAGTAATGATGACTGGCGATAGAGTTCAAGGGGCATACTCTCCTGCATCAACTAGCATACTAGGTATTGGTTGGGACGACCGGAAAGCTCCTGTGGCTATACGAATACCTGAATGATGCAACGAATCTAAACAAAAATTCTCAAGTTAGATGAGGAGGCTGAAGAAATAAACTTCACAACCATTGACAGCTTTGACAAGATTAGGGATTTATGAAGCTTTAGTAACAGATTTCTATCAGCTCCCCAACTGGTGTGAGAAAGCACCTTCAAGATATGTAGAGCTTCTAGGCTCTTTGCTTTTATATGTTTTAATATGGGGGACCCAAGTCAATCTATTGTCAAAAACTAGGCCTAAGAAGTGTGCTTGTTCTTACACATGGGGATTCTACGGCCATACAAATAGAGGTCTGGATCAGGATGCACTCCCCTGATCCGACAGAAGTGGACAGCAGTAGTCTTGCTTACAGAGATTTTAAAACCCTGTTTCTCAGCCCAACTTACTATTTTATTTAGTGTTAATTGTAGCTTTCTTTCTGCTACAGTCATCCGGGTGGCAGCAAAGGATATTGACAAGTCATCCACAAACAGTGTCTTTAAAACCTCTCTTGGAATGACAGCTGCAACACTGTTTATGGCCAGAGCAAAAAGTGTTACACTGAGAACACTACCCGGGTGGGGAACACCTTCTTCTTGGCACTTTTTCTCTGATAAAGTACTGCCAACTTTAACTTTGTTTAAAATACCTACGATGTAAAAAGGATTTCACAAATAAAGGTAATTTGCCTCGTAGACCACTATTATGCATAGTCTTCAGAATCCCATGTCTCCAAGCAGTGTCTATGCCTTTTCTATATCAAAAAACACTGTCACATGGTGTTTGCTTGGAGGCAAAGGCTTCACAGACAGAGGCTTCGAGTTGCAGTAAGATGTCCAGGGTGGAGTGCATTTTTCGAAAACCACACTGAGAGGCGTTAGAATATTGTTTGTGGCTTCCTAGGAATACCACATCAGTCTTACATTTACCATTTTTCCATCAATTTACATAAACAACATGTTAAAGCAATGGGGCGGTAACTTGCTGCACAGAGAGGATCTTTTCCAGGCTTAAGAATGGTAACATGGTAGCTAATTCCCCATATGCTAGGGTAGCTGCTTTCATCCCATATTCTATTGATAATACTTATTGTAAAAAGTTTTGAGTTCTTTGAAATGTGTTTAAACATTTCATAAGGAATCTCATCTGGACCAGGGGCAGTGTTCTTGCTCCTAGCTAAAGCAGAGTCAAATTCCCTTTCAGAAAAAGGCATATTATATGATTCAGCTTTGTTTGATGAAAAGTCAAGTACCTGTTGTTCTTCCATCATTCTGAAAATGATGTCCTGGGGAACTATCTGATTTTTCAGAGACTCGAGCAAAGTGTTCAGAAAACATATCACTAATTTCTGTGCATCAGTAACATGATTATTATTTAATTTAAGTACTGGAGGAGGACTGGGTGTAAATTTACCCCTGAATTTTTTCTTATTTTCTTCCCAATGCTACAGACTGGTGTTTCTGCTGTTAATAGAGGATACATATCTGGCCCATGCTTGTCTTCTGGCAGCTTTCATGGCTTTTCGAAATCGTGCCCTACACTGTTTGTAAATTATGACATTGTCCAAGGGTGCGATGTCTACGGCACCTGGTCAATGATGACCTGGTAGCTCGGTGTAACAACCTTAGGTCTTCTGACCACCATGGTACTGGCCGTCTCCTGAATAGTCCTTTAGTTCGAGGAATTGAGTTGTAGACCTTGCAAGTATGTAATGTTCCATTGAGTAGATCAATGGCATCCATCTACACTTGGAAAATCTTTTTGCATCCCCCTCCAACTCACTCAAATCTTTGAATTTTCTCCAATTTGCTTTCTCCAAGCACCACCGTGGTGATCTCGGGATAGGTGGACCATCATTGGTGTCGATCACAATTGGAGAGAATGGTCACTGGTATGCCAGTCATCACTTGTTCTCCAACTAAAATCAACACTGCAGTTGGAGCTACATATTGAAAGGTCGATGCAGAGACGGTGCCTGTCTGAATGTGGTAATGAGTAGGTTCTCCAGTATTAAGAAGACCTATATCTTCAGTTTCTATTAAAGATGCCATCATATTCCCTTTTTGATTTGATGTTACATCTCCTCACAATGGATGTCTACTATTGAAAGTCACCAAGTAGAAGAAATGGCTCTGGTAGTTGCTGCATCAAGTATATCAAGTTCTCTTGGGAGACATGGCTATTTGGTGGAATGTAAAGGGAAACATAAAGTATATTTCCTTCTTAAATCAATTCTTACAGCCACAGCTTGAAGTGGAGTATTTAGTTTCACTTGGTAGTGTGGCTCGACGGATGTAGATGAGGGATCCACCATGATTTCCCACCTCTAAATCAAATTTAGTTCTATAGTGAACATATTCCCTAGGGACAAGGTTGTATATTCACCTAGCATGGTCTCCTGCAAACATAAACCCACTACAGGGGAGTGCTCATAGATCAAAAGCTTCACTTCCTCATACTTTGCTCGCAGTCCCTGACAATTCCATTGAATAATGGAAGTGAATTTATTTATGTTTGGGACCAATATTATGGTTCCTTTTGACAAGATTGGGAGAGCTCTTTTTCCTACTAGGGGGAGGCATTTTAATGGAAGGCTTTGTTGGCCTCTTGGGTGGAGTTGCCTTCATAGAGCCAACATCTTTTCCTTCAGTGTCCCTGACACTGAAGGGTTTTTTAGTTTCTTTACTCTCCATCTCTGTCGAGACGGAGAAAGAAGAGGTGTTCTCTAAAGAGACCACCTCGAGAGTCTTTGTGTTGCTGGCAGTAGCCAGCTCTGCCTCTAATGAGGCAGAAGTACCAGCGAGGACTGGCACCAGGGGACCAGCATCTGCTGGTTTGTCCTCCAAAGAGGAGTTGGCACCAACAGAAGCTGGCACCAGACCAGCAACCACTGGCCTTGCCTCCAATGAGGCAGATGGTGGAGGGTGTATCTCAACTGGCACTTCAATTTTTTCCAATTCCATACTAGGGCCTTTCTTGTTGGTTCTAGTGAACCTTGTCTTTACTTTCTCATCATCAATTGACTCTGATGATTCAGTTAGCTGTCTCTTTAATGATTCTTTATTTGTTTCTACATTTGTGCTCCTAACTTGGGTTTTTTTATTTGTCTCTTTCTTTTGGTTTCTTAATTTTGCTACTACAGTAGCAAAACTTAGACCGGGTCTTACAATCTTTGCTTTGGCTCTCTCTCGTGCTTCCTTAAATGTTGTTCTTTCTATTACTCTAATGGCTTGGATTTCCTTTTCTAGTAAATATATATCACACTGCTGAGACGATGATGCATGTCCCTCACCACAGTGAACACATTAGGTTCCTGGTGCACATTCCAGCTCATCCTCTCCACAGTTGACACAGACGGCAGGATTCTCTTGCAATTTGGATCGGCATGATTGTAGGGTGTGTCCCAACAAAATGCTGGCAATTGGAAACACCTTCTGGGTCTCGGATGTACTGCTTTACCTTAACCTATACCAGGCTGCAAAGACACATTCCGGAAGTCTTAAGGTGTCAAAGTTAATATTAAGGTAGGCTGAGGTATTCTGTTATTATCAACCTTTCTTCGTCATCCTGTCCACCTTTATTACACCCTGGTCTTTTAATTCTGTTAAAAGTCTCTCCTCAGAGAAAGCCATCAACTGAGGGGCATAAATCAAGCCCTTGCTGGAGTTCAGGCTGGAGTGGGGAGTACACTCAACCGTAACTCCCGCAAGGTCCGACAATCCCATCAACTTGATACTTTCCTCTGGGGAGATGCTTTCTACCAGGAGCATGTTTCCATTCCGCGGTGTTATTTTTTGGCTGTCTGCCACAACATTTAATGATTTCCCTATGCACTGAAAAATGTCTATACTGTCACCATCTAGCTTTAAATTAAGGTATTTATTAAAGGAATTGGGTACAAAGACCCCAGGAGCTATTTCATATTTATTATTTTTCTTCATGGCAAATGGTTCCAGTGTGACAATACTGGAACCAGATGCTTTTTGTTTAGTTTTCCTGGCTGTATTATATTTACTCGCATTAATTTGGGTCGTCAACTGTGTCCGTCTGTCATTCGGCCCAGGGATACTACACTGATCCTGGGGACCGACAATGGAAAATTGATGTTTGGGTTCCGAGGACAAGTCCTTTGATGAAAGCATAGGGTCGTCAACGGAAATAGGGGGGGTTGCCATAAAACGTAAAATACATAGTTCATCCAGATATTCCCCATACCCACCATGGAGTCACACTTAGAGGACGGGTCATCCCTTTTATTAGGGTCGTCCTAGGGGTAATTACTGGATATACACCCTATCCCCAGTGCTAAGGCGTCATGATGTCCGTCGAGATCAGACCCGGCATTGAGGATAGGGTTTGACATTAAACTTTCCCCTCGCTCGACCACGTCAGGTACTAGAGTTCTACGGGTGAGGTAGCATGCCGTCCATCCTCACCCTCCTTCATATCCCAAGATTTAGCCTAAACCATGTCCAAAACCAAGCCAATAGTCGTCATCATAGAATCCATACCTTATAGGGGGAGGAAGGCAGAAAGATGAAATGTTTTTAGTAGAAGAAAAAGGGCTGACTTATTTCGTTGGATCAAAAGCTGGGCACCAAGGCCCAGCGAGAAAGCAGTTCCCACCAGGCATCAGGGCCCAGCTGCTGAACCCTAAGCCCCCCATCTTCGGCAAGGCTTCAGCATCTGGGGGGCGAACTGGAGGGGTGTCATCTCTGCAGACACTGTGGGTGTACTGGTGAAATTAGGTATGTCACGCAGATATAGACCTGATCTCAGTAATGATCTTAGAGAGCGGGCTATCGATATACGCTAATTATATGGGTACAAGTGGTGGTGCTAGCATGCTATAAAGTTTGATTGTTTTGGCAACGAGTGAATAAGAGCTGGAAAGACCAAAGGTGCATCCTACCAATGAGCTATGTGCCTGAGGGGGAGATGGGACGGGCATTCAAACTAGTCAACATCAGGATCAAGGGCGTCCCAGAAACAAGTGCATGTTGGCTACCCTACAAGCTTTAGGGAAAAGAGTCCGCATGATGAGACGAGGCAGCCTAATTAGGTGTACCTGGTACTCTGAGGACGATAACATAGCCGTCAAAGTGACAAGATTTAATCAAGCGCTGGTAGATGGCGTGAGTAACTAAGCAGAGGGTTAAGTCTGCCCAAGAGTCATGCTCTCACCTCGTGCCAGGTGTCTGCACCTTGGGAAAGAGCAGAACCACCTTGGGGACTATGTGGCCAAATGAGAGTGGGGCAATGTTGGGTACAGGCATCCCATTCTGGTCTTCGGGCCAGAGGCGGTCGAGCTTGACTGCAGTAGTGGTGACCCCTTCCAATAAAAGCCATTGTCTCTTTTAGAACGGAGGTTACCCGGTATGGTGATTGATTGATTGATTGATTGAGTTATCTGGCGTAACAACTACCAGGGTCACCGACGCCGAATACTAAATGTGATCTTTTAACTTTTATAATATATTATACAACATTCAAATAACTTTATCTTTATGAGAGATATATAAATTTGATTTAAAAAAATAAATTAAATTTCTGATAAAAATATAAATAATATTCCGATAAAAAAGAATTGTGATTGATCACATAACAGTAAAACTATTAAAAAGAAAAAAAAAAAGTATGTACTAAGACAGCACAGGACTTTCCCCGGGATGCGTATGCACATGTGCAGGGCGCACCCGGGGGAATATATAAGAGCAAACCTGTCCTGAAGAGAGTCGGCTACAGTGAGGATGAAATTCTCACTGTCGCCTGGGTGGAGAACATCTTGACTAGCATGGCGTCGTGAGAGTGGCGGCAATAAATAATGAGATCCTGGGTGCTTTGCCCCGGGATTTCATCATAAAAGAGAGAATGCACAAAATGCGGCTAGACCCGCCTAGTCATCAGAGGGCACCTTCTTGGTTCTGAGGAGATCGAGCCACTGGGCGAAGGGGAGGCGGAATCTGTGCTTGAGCGCCTCTCCAATTCCAACTGTGTGAGACCTATCTGAGGGAGAGTACCCAAACCTCTCTCACTGCCTCCTACGCTGATATTGCTCCGGTGGCGGCGGGGGTCCTTTCATGGCGGGGCGCTACCCCGGGCGCCACCGATGGGGACCACGATGATGCCAGTAGTAAAGAAAGTCCAAATTTGGAATCTTGTGCAGGACGTTTCTCACTATCAGAGTCCTTTATACCATCTAATTACTCGACCCCAAAGGTGTCAAAGAAGGTGGAGAAGGTGGATCTCAAGGGTGCTGAGGTCGCTGAGTCTGTCTGGGCAACTCTGGGGAGCGGTAGCGGCGCAGGTTGGACTGCGGGTTTACGCTTGGCTGAAGGGCCGGGCTGCCCAACGTCTGCCGGCGCCGCAGGTGACGATCCAGAGTTGCCACGAAAGCAGGGTTGACCACAGGGGTCCCGGCTTCGGACGGGACCAATGCTGTGGAGCGGCCCTGCTCTCCCCGAGCTCTTGTAGCGAAGGGGATTGTGCCATGTCTCACCAGTAACATCCAGGTAGGAGCCCTGGCCGGACAGCGTCAAGCCCTGTCGATGGACGGGTCAAAGCACAAAGGCGGGGTACCTGACGAAGAACTGACAGTGGTGGTCCGGACAGGCCTAGCGACCCAAGTATAAGTGGGGGGACTGATGCTGGGGACGATAATGATGGGTTGTGGGGTCTATACTGGCACATTGGACTTCTCAAGCCATGAGGCTGGATCCCCGCTGCTGACGGGGCTAAATGACATCATTCAGCACCAGCTTCCCTCTCCGGATAACCTGGGCAGAGACGCCGGGGGCTCCTTGAGGCCATGGAGGGTGTTCTGGCTCAGCATAAGCCTGGCCTCTATAACCAGCCCATTTGGGCGGTGAGGCCGGGCCGAGGTGGTGGGAGGGGGCGAGGAAACCCCAACGAGAATGTCTCCGCGCGTGAGGAGGAGGAGAGAGTATGCTCGGGTGCAGCGGGCCTTCACCAGAAGCCCATGTGAGGTGGCCGACGATGTTCTGGGGGATGGTGCTATTGCGGGGGAGACGCCACCACTACTGGCCTTCTATACGGAGTACCTGCTTCGGTTCGGTGCTCCGTCTCCATCTGACAGGGGGCCAGTGGCTCCCCTTGAATCGAGATTGTCCGAGATCATCAGGCCAATCAGAAATAAGGATGTGCTTGGCGCACTTAAAAATGCCGGAAAGACAGCAGCTGGACCGAGATTCCCTAGTTTTGACATCGGGGCTCTTAAACGTCTCGGGGCGGATGTCCTCATAAGGGTGTATAACGTATGGCTTTAACTCGGCCTGGTCCCTATGTAGACTAAGGAGGGCCGGACGACGATGTTGCCCAAAAAGGAGCCACTAGAGGACATCAAAAATTGGCGTCCCCTGACAATAGGGTCGCATTATTTGCGGCTCTATTGCAAAATTCTCGCTGACCGAATGACAGCAATGGTCAACGTGTCCGTCTCACAAAAGGTCTTTAGGCCTGTGGGCGGAGGTAGCGAGAACATGGCGGGTGCCCTTCCGCGGAACGGGCAAGGTTGTGCAAAGGTATGTGGGCTGGTTGACTTGCGTGAGCTCGAACAGGGCTTGCGCAGACGTACTGGCCCATGTATTACTCCGGCTGGCATCCTACCGACCAGCTCAGAACTGGCACAGACACAGGGAATCCGACTGTTTAATTAAAACAGAGCATCGCGATGGTTATGGCTGATGATGACGCGATGTGATTTCTGCCCAGTGCTCTGAATGTCAAAGTGAAGAGATTCAATCAAGCGCGGGTAAACGGCGGGAGTAACTATGACTCTCTGAAAGTTGAAGTATATACCGAGACCGGAAGAAAGAGCCATAGTTACTAAGCTTCCTACCTCCTCGTGGTCCCGCTGGTAACTAGGCATAGCAATATGCCTAGGCTAAATGGAAGCCCCCCCCCCTGTTCCTACAAACAGGGGGGAAACCCGGCTAACTGGCCAACTCAAAGCCACTGGTGGTGCTCCAACCCAGAGCACTCCCAATGCCGGAGAGAGAAGGATTAAGATGGGTCGGAAGAGAGAAACCAACATCAGATCTCTCCCCACCCCTAGAAGAACTGATGCGAACAGCGGACATCAGGTGTCCCACCGGGTCGGCGAGATGGCGCCGCAAATAAGAATTGTCGAGAAGAATAATATCATAGAGCCTGACGATGGAAAGAAGAAGACTGATGACGGTCAAGAACTGGTTATGAACAGGGTTAAATGTCCATATTGTGACAGGAGTTTCGGAACTTTTGCAGGGAGCCGCCTACATCAGCGAAGGGCCCATCAGGAGGAGTTCCAAAGAAGGGATAGAAAAGTTCACGGACCGCCCCAACAAAGTCTGGTTGGACGAAGAGGTACGTATGATGGCAGCATTCGAACTTCGAAATGAAAACAACCCCTTCCTTAACAAACTTATTCAGGAGAAACTCCTCAACCACCGCTCTACTGATGGGATATCGGGCAAGAGAAAATCGCGAACGTACAAGAAACTAATTCAAGGACAGAAGAAACGTGGATGGTCCTCTGAAGAGCTGCTAAAGATGGCTAAGCTGGAGATGGTAGTGGGGACAACGTTCCCGCACATCAACAAACATATCCACGAGAAATTATTCGACTATAAAACCCTAGATAGTATCAGGAGCAAAAGAAGAACAAAGGAATATCAGGAGATACTAAGCAGGGTACGACCTAACCCCAATCTCGGAGTTAAGAAGCCGGACCGAGTATTAAAGTCGCCAATGAGCTCACCGCAAGATAGGAATAGACGGCTCTCTAACCTTAGGAGATGGTCCGTAGTAAACCTGACAGAAGACGTGTCGGAGAAGGAAGGGATAGAAAGAAACCAAAATAATGGAAATAATGAAACCCTGGAAACATCTGGAAATGAAATGACAAGAGGACAAGATGGAATGAATACATATCTAGAGGAATGGCTTGAAGGAGCGGTAAGAACACCACCACCGAGAGAAGACCAAGGAAGACCAGGAGACCCATCGTCACCATCACAACCCTCATCCTCAGGGGACGATTCAGGGCTACAAAGTAGCTCTGAATCCGATATTTCAACTACGTCCCAGAGATCTCCCAACAACATCAGGCACACTGAAGCTGACTTGGAGACTATGATGAAAGACATTTTTGGAGAAAGGAATATCCAACCAAGAATAAGGAATGTTAGAAACTCTGCGAATCTTGATCTACCAAGGAGGATTAGAAGGAGAAGAGAATTTGCAACTGTCCAAAGAAATTGGAAAAAGAGAAGAGGGGCAGTGGCAAGGAATATATTAGATGGGAAAGACCCCCTAGCTGACTCTACCTATCCGCCAGGGACAGAGGAATTCTGGGGGGAACTGTTCTCTAGAGTAAGTCGTGGTGCGACTCAAAGGCCGACTGGTATAAGAAATAACGTAATAGAGAATCCAAAAATCTCCATCATCGATGAAGTGACCATTGAGGACGTCAGGTGGGCTAAATTATTATTATTATTAAAGAAAGGAGTTTTACCAGTCCAATGAGTCAAACTTGACTCTCACAGGGCTGGCCCGAAAAATCGGGATAAATAATTCTAAAAAAAAAAAAAAAAATAAATAAATAAATCCGAAATAAATAATAATATATACATATATATCTATTTATTTCAAATTCAAATTATGTACTATAAATCTAAGTGAAAAAAATGAATGAATAAATAAATATATATATGCAAATCTAAGCGATAAAAAGAATTAACTATATATTAAATCTACGTAATTTAAAAAGAATTTGTAATAAAATAAAAATCTTAGGTAAAAACTTAAATTCTATCAATTAAACGTGTATTCCTTAGAAAAGTTAAAATTCTAAAACAGAAAAACTACTAGATTCAGTTAAAATGTCAGAAAACGTTTTCCGGCCAAACATATCTCTCTTTCTCGCTTAAAAACCCGACAAACAGAAAAGTATATGTTTAATAGATAAAAAAGTATCACACTCACTGCACATGGGAATAGTGCCGTGATGGTGTACACATTAAAAATCCATTGGTCAATCTCGTATGGCCAATTCTTAATCGAGTCATATTACCTCACTTTTTTTTTGTCGTATTGATTATGACTCCCATGGAGAAACAGTTGACTTTAATTGTCTTAATTTATTATTCTGAGATACGTTGCTCCACAATCTTTGCCACTTTTCCATTGTAAATGTTTATAATAAAGTTGATGTAATCTCTAACGGGGAGATTAAATATCCGTTGAGGCAGGTTGACGGCTGTTTTAGCAGCAGTATCCGCTCTTTCATTTTCCAACAACTCCTACATGAGCTGGGACCCAACATAATTCAATATCTACCCCTTCAAGATAAAAATTGTTTAAAAGTTCTTTAATCTTTAATACCAACAGGTTCTTATGTGAATAGCTTTTGAGGGCTTCTATGGCACTTCGTGAATCCGAGTAGATGATAAATTTTAAATTTAGTCTTTCTTCATGTGCTTTAACAATATTGATGGCTAGTAAAATGCATATAGCTCGGAGGTGAATACTGAAGACTCTTTTGGCAATGATAACTGGGCTCATTTTCTTCAAAGACACTGCAGCGCTTCCTACACCCACTGAAGATTTAGAGCCATCAGTGTATGGCGTAGTGAGGACCTTTCCTTTGAATATGCTCTATGGCAATTTGTTGATGGTGACTCGGGGTATAGCTAAATTTCTTTGATAATGAAAAAGATGAGAGCATATTCTTGTTTTTTTCATGATCCAAGGTGGGGGGAAAAGAGATGGTTGAATGATGTTCATTTTGATATTTGTTTTGACTGCAAACAGCCTATTTGCTCTAATGGGGAATGGTGCACATGATTATTTATAAAAATATCACTCTGAAAAAGAGCTTTTTTGTAGGAGAACTTGTAGACAGAATATTCAATGCACTCCGCATTGTTACAAAATCCCGATGCAACGACAAAGGGGGTTCTCCAATTTCACATAAAACAGAGAGATTTGGGGATGATCCAAACGCTCCACTACAAATTCTCAGGCCTCGAGTATGTATTGGATCTAAAGACTTCAAAGTTGCTTCAGATCCTGATCCATATATTGGGCTTCCATAATCTATTCTTGATAAGACCAATGCCTTATATATCATCAGTAAAGTTGATCTCCTTGCACCCCATATTGTATGAGATAATTTCATCATTAGTTAGAGCACTATTACATTTAGATTTGATGTAGATACATGGGCTTTCCAATTCAAATGAGCATCAAAGACCAGTCCCAAAAATTTTCTTATCTTGGAAATGGATTTGTACATTGCCCAAAGTAAGAATTATATCTTGATTCTGTTTCCGTCTACTATTCCTATAAAACATTATTGCTTGAGTTTTTTTCCGCCGAAAGTCTGAAACCAACAGACGCAGTCCAAGCTTGTATTTTTGCGAATGGCATTATTTAGAATTCTTTGCAAATGACGAAGATTGTTGGATGAATAGTAAATTGCAAAGTCGTCCACATAAAGACTACTTTGCACTCCCTGTGCATTTGATCTACTATATCGTTAATTGCCAACGCAAAAAGCGTTCCACTTAAAACACTGCCGTTGGGGTACACCACAGTCAAGCTTAAAGATTCAGAGTAAATATTATCAAATACGAGTCTTTGAAATGTTCTTCCCATTCTATAAAAATTTTCTGATAAAAGAAAAATAGGAAGATGTCCTCGGAAACCGTTATGATGCAAGGATTTTAGTATTGAGTACCTCCATGTTGTATCATATGCCTTCTGAATGTCAAAAAATAGGGCTACTGTGATCTGTTTTCGTTCAAAACCTTCTACGTACATATTTTCCAGGTGTGAAATCCGAGCAGTCCAAGGTGGATCGCTCCGATTGTGAGCCAAATTGAGAATTTGATAAAAACATTATTACGACGCAAGCACCAATTCAATCTATAATTAACCATCTTTTCCAGTAATTTACAAACACAACTGGTTAGTGAAATTGGTCTGTAATTATCTGGATTACTATGATCTTTTCCTGCCTTAGCTATTGGTATTACTTATTGCATGTTTTCCATGCCTTTGGAAATAGATGTTTGGTCCAAAGATGATTATAGAATCCATAGATAGGCCTTGGCTAAAGGGGCTAGATTTCTCATCATCGAAATTTTACATTATCTTTTCCAGGGGCTGTTGAGCTACAGTTTGATAATGCAAATTCCAACTCTTCTCAGTAAATCTTTTATTGTAGTAAATATCTTCTACAGTATCAAATTCAATGGTATTGCTTCTTCTCTTCTTTTAAGGGCTCGAAAGTGGGCATCTAAACTTAAATTTCAATACTGCTATCAATTTTCAATTTACGACCGATAATATTAGAGATTGTCTGAGTATCATGTATTAATGAGCCATTATGCATTAATGCGTGTCTTGCTGGTCTGCTGTAAGAACCGTTAATCTTCCTAAATTTCTGCCACACCTTCTGCATAGAAGTATTATCTGATATGCTTGACACGTATTTTTGCCATGAAATTATCTTGCCTTTAATTACTTCCTTCCTAAATTTAGCAGAAATCTTATTGAAATATGGTTTCAATACACTAATTTCTATGGCCTATGTCAACTAAGTTTGTTTATGTATTCCCTAACATTAACTCTGTACTCAAATGTTTGAATCTTTTATTTAGGTTTCTAATTTTTCTTCCAATTGCATGCTTTTCGTTTATCAGTTGGGTTAATGTGTCTGACCACCATGGGACCGAATGTTTCAACTGTCGATTGCCAGTCAGAAGCATCGATTTATCAGCCGCTTGTGTGATAAAATTCACAAAGTCGTCGTTTGTTTTATCATGGTCCTGGAATAATCAAAGGCAGGCACTTGCCTAGTGTAAAACTTGAACTTATCCCAGTCAGCTTTATTTGTATTATCCGATGGATCGGAGAAGTTGGTGTATGTCCTAATATGGTAATCAAAATAGGAAAATGGTCACTGTTAAACAGGTCATCTAGGACATTCCATTCAAACTATCAACAATACTATTGGAACAGAGTGTTAAATCAATTGACGAATAGGTGCCATGAGTTTTTGAGTAGTAAGTGCTACTCTCTGCCTCATTCAATATACAGAGGTTGTGATCATTCATCATCTGTTCGACCTTTGAACCCAACCATCTGTGTCAACATCACACAATTGGTATCCCAGATGGGATTGTGGGAGTTAAAGTCTCCTAATAATATAGGAAATTCTCTTGCCTTTTGGGGAAATACTTTAGGTAAATTTTGCAAATTATAGTTACAAGAGGGTTGATTGTACATATTATAAATATTAAAGGAGTTATTATCTAAATGTAATCTAACTCCAGATAATTGAAATTCTGAGGTTCTAAAGGACATAGCATCGTAAGTTACTCTGTTATGAATATAGATTGCAGTTCCTAATGTATTAGCAGAAGGAACTGAATGTGATGCTAAATTGTAATTTCCTATTGATTGATAACGGTATCATTTGTATGCTGTAAGCATATTGCAATTGGATTATAATATTTAATAGTCTTTGAATTTTCCCCTGATGTAACGGGTTTTAAGGACCATTAACATTCCATTGGATTACGTATGAATTGTACATTATGGTAGTGGTGGTGGGGAATATCACTAGTAGAGTATTGTTTCTGCTTATTTTGCCGGGAATGGGTTTCTGTTTAACTGCAGTAGCAGTATTTTTTTAATTAGGTTTTGCTTCTTTAGCTATGGCTCCCTGTTGGTTACTTCGATTTCGATTCGTTTCCTGAATTTCTTTTGGATTGTGATTAAATTTTTCTAGAAATTTTTCAAGATGGAAGGGTGCCTGTTGCCCACGCTTCTTTATTAGATCAACACACATATAACCAGTGTTGTGGCTTTCAATTTACCATACTGGTTTTTTATTTTTGTTCTTAGTAAAATTGTCTATTAGATTATTCAATTATTAGTATACTTTTATATTTTTAAGGTCATTGAATTCTTCTAAAAAACATCATTACAGCCACAGGACGTTTTGTGGTTTGTTTTATACCCTGTTGGTGTTTTATGGGATATCATTGATTTTACTAGTTTTGCCTAAAAACTGGTGAGGGATTTATTTCTTCAAGGGGTACATTGTTAGTAAGGATTCCTTCCGCTTCTTGAGAACCGTGTGCATTTGCGTGTACTTCGGCCTTTATCACATGGGTGGGTAATATGATTGTCTGAAACATTAAGTTCAGATTCAGAGGTTGGGAGTTGAAGCAATGTTACTATTTCTGCTTCAATTGGGTTTGGTACATGGTAGAAGCCGTTTTCAGGTATGTATACTTGAAGAGTATCTTCTTCTGCTGGTTTTGTTAGCATATCTCATTATTCGATTTTTTTTATTTGGGAGGAGTTGTACTTTCAAGTACACGTTTTTTTTCTTTCTGACTTTGCTTTTGGGATTTCTAGTTCCACCATCTCCACTTCAGAAGTTCTTCCGTCTCTTGGTGCTGTCATCAGTGGCAAGTATGTTGAATCTGTTCTGTACAGAAATCTGCTCTTCTTTTTTAGTTTGATTTTGGGTAGTAGTGTCATTCTTTTTTCCAATTATTCTATTTATATGCTGGCGTTTTGTAATGATTTGGGAATACCAGCGTCAATGCAAGAATTGGATTCTGATCGACTTGATGAAGAAGTAGAGTTATCAGGAATCCTTGATTCTGCACCAGACAAGAAATGAGAAACTTGTATATCATCAGTTTGAATGCTGATTCTTGGATGCTACTTTCGCATAAGTCGAATTATTACCTAAAATATAGTTTTCTTGCAGCTTTATAGGTGATATGTTCATTATTAGCAGTATCTATTATAGTCTGTTCTAATTTATACAGAGGACATTGTCTTGAGTTCGGAGAGTGAGCTCCCTCACAATGATAACAAAATCTTTCGGATACACAATCTTTGGAGGTATCGTGGAATTCAGAAGCATTATGGAATTTGGAGCAAATGAAGCATCTTTTTTCATTCGTGCATTTCCCAATAACATGACCAAAATCATAACACTTGTAACACTGCTAGGTCGTGGGTGGAATTTCTTGACAGCAATGCTCAAGTGTCTGACTTTTATATAGTCTGGAAGATAGGGTGTGGTAAATATCAACAAGATGGCATTGTTATCATCCTGGTAGCTTTTTAACTTTATAAACAGAAGAGGGCATCTCTTCAGTATGTCTTCATCAGAAAACTCATATAAATCTCTACAATATATTAATCCTTTTGACTGGTTGAGGTGCTGTGAGGATAAACTTTCCCAATGCTATCTGATCAGAAGGTTTAAAATTTCTCAATAATACTGCTTGGGATTCATTCCCAGCCTTAATTAATAGATTATATCCAAAACGCTTCAAATTTCCTTGAGGAATGGTACCAACTTTCTTCTCAAGGCATTCGTATCCCTTAATGATGTTGTTCGCAACCCTTCCTTGTACGAAGCAAACAACATACCAAATTGGCTCAGTAATACCCTTGGAGCAATTTTCTGGGCATCACACAAGTCAGAGTACTTTGGAATATAGTCAAATTCAGAATCCAAAACGTTTTGAATATTATGCAATTTTGCACAGCCAGAAAATCCGCAAATGTTGCCACTTTTGATATTGGAAAGGGCAACCATAGCTTTGGAATGATCCTGAAAAGTATATATGCTTCAAAATCTTTTTTGTCTTTTGAGAGTTTCAGCTTCATCCTTTCAATCTCTCGAATGGTTTAAAATGAGTGAACAATTTTTCATAATCATATCAAGTGCAATGCCCGTACATACAAGACTCTACAATTTTCATTTGCACTGCCAGATTTTTTAATCCCCTGGCATCCTGGGGATGAAGGAATAAATGGTTCCAGTGTGTAAATACTGGAACTGGAGGAAAGGCCCTTTTTTTTAGTTCCCTGGTCGTCAACCGAGTTGTCATTACTTGAAGTCGCTAAAGTCATCAACAGTGCCGGTGGAGAGTCAGCAAATCCAGGGGATGGGAGGGGGGGTCATTAGCCGAATTATCCATAAGAAGGTTTTAGTTTGTTTGTTTAAATGTTTTTGTGTTTGTTTGTTTGTTTTTACCTGTTTGAGAATATTAAGAAAGTATCATACGTTGTAAAGGGCATTTACATTCTCCACTATCGGCACAGTGAGAGCATACTTCCCAGATGATCCGCTCCATACCCTACCCGTAGGATCCCATCAAAACAGATACAGAAGGACACAGGTAGTAAAGCGAAACCCCCGCCTGTTGGGACTTGAGACCATAAAATCATGGAATCATCCCCCTTGCATCTTAATGACGGGCTTCCGGCATACGCGAGAGTCCTATTCCCAAAGATTGGATCCCCCTGGATTCCGATGACCCAACCTCCGGGAACAGTTTCCGCCAAAAGGTCCAAACCATCTTCGGACAGCTGACGACATCCTATACTCTCACATATAGCTTTGAATGAAAATCCCTCCCAACCGTGATCCCTTCTCCCATTCATCAAACTGCATGATGTAACGAATGTGGAAATATCCACGCTATTTACTAGTAAAAAAAATTGAATAAAAGAAAAGATTACTAATAGGGTTTGGACAGCAAGAAGAAAGTAGGATGCTAAAAATAGGAAGAGGTCGAGGATTAGTGAAAGACTAAAGAGAGAAATTTAGATTCGAGACTTGGGGAAAATTTCCCCAAGTTCGAGAGCCCTCTTGCCCGTTTCAAGGCTTCACCAAGGAAGAAACATTCCAAGGTGAAGCCAAGAAACTTCGTCAAGGCATTCTCTCATTAAGAGGGCAGGTGGGCTAAAAACAAAACAAAATTGGGATCAGCACCCGGGCCAGATGGGGTGCGCCCGGCGGACTTCAGAAATGCCAACGACATCAGGATAGCCCAATTTTACAACATCATCCTTAGCGAATGTTTAATTACAGATTTGGCTGCTTTGGGGCGGACTACCTTAATCCCAAAGTCGGACAGCCCTACAGACCCGGGCGACTACCGCCCCATAACAGTGACCTCTGTAGTCACCCGTGGACTTCACAAGATCTTAGCAAGACGGCTGGCGGAGCGGATCCCTACCTCGCCTAGACAGAAGGGATTCAAGGCGGAGGAGGGAGTCGGGGCCAATCTGCTGGTCTTAGAAAGGCTGTTAGAGGAAGCCAAAAGGAACCCGAGTAGCCTATATGTGTGCTTCATAGACTTTAAGAAAGCCTTCGATTCTGTGGACCACCAGGCAATAACAACCACACTCCGGGAGCGCCAGCTTGATGAAGCCTCAATAGAATATATAGGAAAATACTATAGCAAACTCAAAACTAAAATCCTAGAGTCCGAAGTGAGGGTGACTAGGGGAGTCATGCAAGGCGACCCTATGTCACCCATCATATTTAACATCGCCCTAGAGGCCGCATTAAGTAAACTCCCCGCCGAAGTTGGGGCTCGGCTGGAGGGAGAACAGATCCAATACCTGGCCTTCGCCGACGATATCGTGGCAGTGGCGACAACAAGAGAGGGTTTATCATCCATGATCAATATATTACTAGAGGAAGCAGGAGCCCTGGGCCTTGAGCCGGGCCTGAAGAAGTGCGCCACCCTTGGTATCGTCGGTGACAGGACGAGGAAGACGTGGTACCAGGACACAAGACCGTTCTGGTATCAGGGAATTAAAATACCCAATATTAAGCCAGGAGAGGTATATAAATACCTCGGAATCGAGGAGGGAGCGGACACAAGAACAAATGGGAAGAAGGCCATTGAAAAATTAAGGAATAGCCTAAGTAATCTCCAAAGAGCCCCCCTCAAACCACAACAGAAGCTATGGTCCCTGAAGCGGGTGGCTATCCCAAGGCTTAAACATCTCGCCACCAATGGCCGCCTCAAAGGCCATCATTTGAGGGACCTCGACTACGAGGTGAGAAAGTTTATAAAGAAGGCCCTCCACCTTCCTAAGGACACCCCAAACGCCGCTCTCTATGCCTCTCTTGAGGATGGAGGATTGGGTATATATTGCTTCAAGAAGATGGTACCAGTCGAGATCAGGAGTACCCTTGACAGATTGAGGAAGTCTTACGACCCGGTAGTGGCCAGAATAGCAGAGAAGAAATACCAGGAGTCAAGAAGAGAAACAACTAAGAGAATAGTACAGGACCATTGGAAGGAAGAGCTGTACAGCTCAGTTGATGGAAGCGGACTGAAGGAGGCCGCCAAGGGCCCAAAACCAAGTTGGATAGACGCGGGAACCGCTTTGGTGCCCGGCGGAAGGTTCTGTAACCTTTTAAAATTACGAATGGGATCTCTGGCCACACCTGCACGAAGTGCCAGAGGTAGAGATGTGGAAGGACGTTGCGACCTGGGCTGTGCCAGCCAAGGGACGCTGCACCATATTCTCCAAAACTGCCCACGGGTGCAGCCCTGGAGGATATCCAGGCATGATAAGATCTTAAAGTGGCTGGCCAGTAAGCTTGAAGACCATGGCCACCGGGTCCTGAGGGAACCCCACATCTCTACCTCACAGGGTCTACGGAAACCAGATCTGGTGATCTGGAAGGAAACTAACAGCTATGTTCTGGATCTTCAAATTTGTGGCGATAGCAATACCGCAACTTTAGAAGAACATGATATGCGGAAGGTCCAGAAATACGATACAGCCGATGTTAGGCGGAAAGTCGAAGAACTCTCGGGCCACCCGCCAGAAGTGGCAGCTATCACTGTCAACTGGAGGGGAGTGCCCTCAAAGAAAACCATATGGACAATGAAGAAGCTGGGCCTGAAGAATAACATCATAAACCTGCTGCTGCTGAAGGCCATGGAGGGGAGCCTCTCCATATACTCTAATTATATGGGGATGGCAGGAGGAGGCGACGTGACGTAGCGGACTTGGGTGGGGGTACGCACCCGCCAAAAGACGTTCCTCCGGGGCAGGACCCCGTTGAGTGGAGATAGTGCCGGGACAGAAGGTAGCTAGTCAACATCAGGGGACCTTCTGTGATAGGAAACGTGTTTAAATAGCTTAATTTAGTTAGGCAAAAGAGGTTAGCGCTAACCAATGAGCTAGGAAAATCAGGGATGGTCTGTAGGTAGGTTAGGCTAAAAAAAAAAAAAAAAAAAAAAAAAAAAAACAAAAAAAAAAAAAAAAAAAAAAAAAAGCTGGGTGGTTCCGTAGTTCCAGTCCCTGGTCCGGGTAGCTGGTTCTGCAACCGAGAGTCGGGGGAGAGGAGTTATTAGTGACCTTTGCTCCTCTCTGCTAAATCCCAGCTGAAATGCCCACCACAAGATCGGTGGCAAAGGGTGGAGCGAGAAAGACTCCACCACCGCCCCAGGCCGCGGAAACGCCGGGCAGTTTTACACCCCCGTCAAAAGGGGTTAGGCTGAAGGGGTCTGGCAAGAAAGGGGTAGAGGCTTCGGCCTCGCTTCTAACCCCAGAAAGAGTTTCCTGGGCGCGCTCTTGCGCGTCCGGCCAGACCCCTATCTCCCCCTCCCCCAATACCATCACTGGGGGAGGAGTTATTGCTGGAATGGAGGGAGGTGATGGCCCTCCAAAAAGGAGTCCTGTCGGGAAAATGGTTGTTGGCGTGCCCGACAGGACAGTCGAACTACTGATCCTTTATAGTGGTGCTGGTTCGCTGTCTGGATTGGTGTGCAGCGTATGCAGTGCATCTTTCCGGTCGGCGAGCCTGTACCAGAGGCATATGAAAGAGCACTATTCAAGTCTGGTTTTCAGGTTCAAGTGCACCAGATGCTCACGGACTTTCTCGACTGCCGCCGCAGTCTCGGGGCACTATCCGTTTTGTGTGAGACCTTTGAATGGAAGCCCCGTGGCTGCAAAGGCGCCCAATGCAAATAAGTCATACGCGGAGGTGGTCAAAGCACCGCCTCCAAAGACAAACATCCCTTTGGAATGTTCTCCACCCGGAGGAAAGATAGTAACAGCAAAGGCCGGCTCCCCTGGGCCGCACAAGTGTCCCGTGTGTGGTCTGGGATTCAGGACTTTCCCCGGTATGCGTCTGCACATGTGCAGGGCGCACCCGGGGGAATATAATAACAGCAAACCTGTCCTGAAGAGAGTCGGCTACAGTGAGGATGAAATCCTCACTGTCGCCCGGGTGGAGAACATCTTGACTAGCATGGGCGTCGTGAGAGTAGCGGCAATAAATGATGAGATCCTGGGTGCTTTGCCCCGGGATTTCATCAAGAAAGAGAGAATGCGCAAGATGCGCCAGACCCCTGAATATCAGAGGGCACTTCTTGGGCTGAGAGATCAGCCCCTGGGCGAAGGGGAGGCGGAATCTGTGCTTGAGCGCCTCTCCAATTCCAAACTGCGCGAGACTTATCTGAGGGAGAGTACTCAAACCTCTCTCACTGCCTCCTACGCTGATATTGCTCCGGTAGCGGCGGAGGTCCTCTCATGGCGGGGCGCTACCCCGGGCGCCCCGGATGGGTGCCACGATGATGCCAGTAGTATAGTAAATCCAAATTTGGAACCTTGTGAAGGACGTTTCTCACTATCAGAGTCCTTTATACCATCTAAGTACTCAACCCCAAAGGTGTTAAAGAAGGTGGAGAAGGTGTATCCCAAGGGTGCTGAGGTCGCCGAGTCTGTCTGGGCGACTCCGGGGAGCGGTAGCGGCGCAGGTTGGACTGCGGGTTTACGCTTGGCCGAAGGGCCGGGCTGCCCAACGTCTGCCGGAGCTGCGGGTGACGATCCGGAGTTGCCACGCAGCGGGGTTGACCGCAGGGGTCCCGGCTTCGGACGGGGCCAATGCTGTGGAGTGGCCCTGCTCTCCCCGAGCTCTTGTAGCGAAGGGGATTGTGCCATGTCTCCCCAGAAAATCCAGGTCGAAGCACAAAGGCGGGGTACCCGCCGGAGAACTGGCGGTAGTGGTTCCGGACAGGCCTAGCGACACCCAAGCATAAGTGGGGGGACTGATGGTGGGGACGATAATGATGGGTTGTGGGGTCTATACTGGCACATTGGACTTCTCAAGCCATGAGGCTGGATCCCCGCTGCTGACGGGGCTGAATGACATCATTCAGCGCCAGCTTCCCTCTCCGGATAACCTGGGCGGAGACGGCGGGGGGCTCCTCGAGGCCATGGAGGGTTGTCTGGCTCAGCATAAGCCTGGCCTCTATAACCAGCCCATTAGGGCGGTGAGGCCGGGCCGAGGTGGTGGGAGGGGGCAAGGAAACCCCAAAAAGAAAGTCTCCACGCGTGGGAGGAGGAAGAGAGAATATGCTCGGATGCAGGGGGCCTTCACCAGAAACCAACGTGAGGTGGCTGACAATGTTCTGGGGGATGGGGCTATTGCGGGGGAGACGCCACCACTACTGGCCTTCTATACGGAGTACCTGCTTCGGTTTGGTGCTCCGTCTCCATCTGACAGGGGGCCAGTGGCTCCCCTTGAATCGAGATTGAATTGAATTGAGAGTGGAGACTGTCCAGGAGAATGGGTTTACCTATGAGAATACGGTAACCCATGTAGCCGAACCTATCCCACTGATAGGGCATCGGCAATTCACAAAAACCTGGGGCTAGAAGTTGGGCCTTCTGGTTTCCGAAACCCTGGCCGTATGGCGCGTGCTGACATCGAGCGCGCCTGTGTTCAGCTATCGAGGATAGGTAGAACCAGACTCAATTATTATTATAAAAGTAGTTTTACCAGGATAAATAAAAAAAATTGCAACAAGGCAAATGCTTTCATACTAGAACACACACACAATAAATACATTTACTCGTGTTCCCTTACATACATACTAAAACTGTATATTAAAATTCAGAATTAAGTTTTAAATTTTGAAATTTTTTGAAAATTAAAACACAAAAAAAAAAACTTTTATATTTTATCAATTAAATTGCAGTTCCTCGGAAAAGTCAAAATTGGAACTACTGAAAATGTAAAAGATTCTGACAAAATTTCTTTTATTGTTTTATTTCCAAAAGTTGACAGTCTCTGCTGGTCATACTTTGGACACTCGCACAAGACATGTCTGACTGTTACCAACTCTTTGCACTCTGAACACTCTGGAGCAGGGTCGCGTGGGTTGCTCATCAAGTGCCCGTGTGTCAGACGAGTGTGGCCTATACGGAGGCGTGTCAGGATTACTTGAGTATGTCTCTCTCTTTGATATGCTGAACTCCATTTGTTAACATCCTGTTTTATTTGTTTTAATTTATTATTTTCAGGCTCTTCAGCCCATACGTTTTGCCATTTATTTACAATTATTGTTTTTATATATCTTATATAATCACTGGTGGGGATGTTTACATCTGCTTTTATCATTTGGACTGCTTCTTTAGCTGCTTTATCAGCCTCTTCATTTCCTCTTATCCCCACATGAGCAGGGATCCAACATATTTCAATATTTTTTCCATTTTCATATAATTTGTGGAGTTCAAATTAAATTTGCTGTACAATATTGTTTTTTGGATTGTAATTCTGAAGAGCTTCTATGGCGCTTCTCGAGTCACTAAAAATCACAAAATTATTAATTGAGGTTTGCTTTATAATTTTGATAGCTACTTTAATTGCACACAACTCTGCTGTGAAGACTGAGGCATGATTGGGTAAAGAAAATTGATATGTTTTGTTCTGCGATATAGCTGCATATCCTACACCATGTTGCGATTTAGACCCGTCGGTATATATTGCATAATGTGAACTTTTTTGTCTTATATGTTCTATGGTTTTTTGTTTATGGTGTTCTGGGGTATACACGGAACTCTTTGATAAATACTTCAAGTGAGTGCAAGTCTTTATTTTAATCATAGTCCAATGGGGTGGTAACTTTACTACTGGAGGTACTTGTATATTTATATTTAATGATGGATGGATGTATGATATTTAGGGCTAAAGCCCAGGCACTGGAGCCAACAAGGCCATTCAGCGCCGTAATGAAGGTTCAATAAGTTGATTTATGGTAAATGAATTATTGAATTAGTGAAAGAAATGATTCATAAAATAAGATGTGACTAATAAATAAAATAAAAATATGAAGTTTAATGAATAGCGTAATATATATAAAAAAATAATTTGTCTTTAAAAATCTGTATGATATATAAATAATTATCTAAATGTTATTAAAAGAATTTATACACTTTAAAAAGGAGATGAGAGCAGAAATATTTGCTTCATCTCCCAAGATGTTTGAGAGGGATTTACCCTGGAAATATCTTTCCCTTGGGTTAAAATATCTGGGGCAAACCATCAGAATGTGCTCCACAGTTAGGATCTCATCGCAGTAAGCACACACTGGTGGGCTGCTTCCTTCTAAAATAAACTGATGGGTTAAGTAAGTGTGCCCAATCCTTAATCTCGTTAAAATAACCCCTGTTCGTCTGTCAAGCTGGAATGACGAAGGCCACGGCAGTATATTTTTCCTAATATTTCTTTACTTATTATTATTGGCAAGAAGAGGAGAAGTCCATCTTTCTTGCCATTTACTTAATACATAAGACCTAATAGGACCTTTTAGGTCTGTATGAGGCACTTTCCTGAGGTTGTTTCTGGCCAAAGCGCTAGCTGCTTTTGCTTCCCTGTCTGCAGTCTCGTTTCCGTGAATCCCCCACATGAGAAGGGACCCAACAGAAAGAGACGGACTTACGCAGACAATATATAGGAAAAAAGCGACTCCTGAAATTTTTTGGGATTAAAGGATGAAATCATTAAATCTCTTGATAGCTTCTAAAGTGCTTTTTAGAATCCGAGTATATGACAAAATTAGTGTCACTACTTTGAAGAACTAAATCTAGTGGGCAGAGACTACAGCTGTTAATTCGGCTGTAAATACGGATGAAACAAAGTCAGGTAATTAGCTGTATATGCTGTATCACCAAGGATAACAGCACACCCAACACCACTATCTGATTTTGATCCATCTGTATAAATCTTCACATAATTGGCATGGGTAACGTCGTGCTCTAAGAATTTTCCCCTAAACTCTTCTTCAGTACAATCCTTCTTCTTATATGGTTTCTTGCATACTAATGCTTCAGGAATAAGCCATGGAGGATTTACAGGACTGTTTTTACCTCCAGGACTTTCTGGGATTTGAGATGGTTATCCCTAACATCCTCGTTCAGTCTAATTTTGGAATGGTTTAGAAGCTCTTGTACCAGAGAAATTCAGCGAGTCTGTTTCCTTAAGTACTTGAAAAGAGGGATTTTTGGGAGCACTTTTCATCCTAGCCACGTATCGCAACCCTAGCTCTTGCCTTCTTAGATCAAGGGGAAGATGATCTGTGTCGACATATATGCTTTCAACAGGAGAAGTTTCTAAAGCCCCTGAGCATATTCTCAACCCCATGTTCTGTACAACATCCAATTCCTTTAGCTTGGTTTTACAAGCTGAAGAATAGATCTGACAGCCATAGTCTAGCTTGGAGCGACACAGCGAGTCATATAGCCTCAAAAGGGATTTTTTATCAGCCCCCCAACTAAACCAGAAACAACCTTTAAAATATTCAAAGATTTTTTCACATTAATCTTTAGGGCATTTATGTGGCTGGCCCATGTTAATTTGTGGTCAATAATCATCCCCAGAAATTTTACTTCACTTTCATAGGGAATGATAGATCCTTTTAAACTAAGTGTGGGAACTTCTTCCGCACGCCGCATCTGGTAAATCTTATTGCAACTGTTTTGGAAGAGGAGAATTTAAAACCTTTCTCATCAGCCCACTTAGTAATTGCATTAATAGACCTTTGCATATGTTTACATACTGACAATGAATCATATCCTGTGCAGTATATTTGCAAGGTCATCAACAAAAAGTGAGCATTTAACAGGAGGCAAGATTTTTTCAACCACACTATTTATAGCCACTGAAAAGTGTTACACTTAAAACGCTTCCTTGGGGAACTCCTTCCTCCTGCCACCAAAAGGTTGGGAGAAAGTTTCCCACTTTTACCTTAAAAAAAATTAAAAATCTGTTCCGTTAAAAAGGTTTAATATAAAATCTGATCATTTCTTCCACATATGCCCATCTTGTGCAATTGTTTCATGATGCCAATTCTCTCCAGGCAGTGTCATGAGCTTTTTCGAGGTCAACAAAAAATACTCCGATGGTCTGACATTGTTTGGCGAATCCTTGCTGGATTTGGTTGGTCAGCCTCAGCAACGGATCAAGGGTGGAGTGGTTCTTCCTGAAACCAAATTGAAATGATGATATTAATCCTTTAGTTTCTAAGTGCCAAACTAGTCTAGTATTTATCATTTTCTCCATTAGCTTACACACACAGCTGGTAAGAGCTATTGGTCTTATAGCTGGTGGGCTAGGCGGGAAAACCATCTTTATTAGGCTTTTAAACTGGGAACAACTATGGATATTTTCCAGTCGTTGGGTAAGATTCCAGTTTCCCATATTTTGTTTATAATCTTCAGTAAATATTTTTTGGCATCGTCTGGGAGGTGTTTAAGCATTTCATATATGACTGTATCCTCACCTGGAGTTGTGGATTCACTAGAGGAGAGCGCCCTCCCGTAATTCTCTCAAGAAAAACCTGTAGTAGTATGGTTCAGATTTTCCTGAATCGAATTCCAGAATCATTTTAGAATTCCTAATTTCTTGAAATTCTCGAGAATAATTCTTGGCGCTGAAACTTCAGAAAAGTGTTTTCCTAGCTCATTGGCAACTTCGGTGATCAGTGTCTCATTTATTTTTAATGAGGGTAATAGTGACGCAACAAATTTCCCACTCAGTTTCCTTATTTTGCGCCACACCACTTTCAGTGGAGTCTTTGAGTTTATTCCATTAACCCTTAAACGCCGAATGGACGTATTAAACGTCGAGTCAAAATCTCCCCCGATTTCCGAATGGACGTACCATACGTCTGGCTCAGACAAAAATTTTTTTTTAAAAATTCGCGAAAAATACTTATAGGCCTATCCAGCCGAAAACTTTTGAATCACGCGCCTTGGGGGATGCTGGGAGTTCACGGATCAAGGCATTGTTTTGTTTACAATCGTTACGCAGGCGCGCAAGCGCAAATTTCTTTCTTATCGCACTAAAAAGTATCAGTGACAAATCTCAAAAATTATTTCGTCACTTTGACATAATTTTTGCACAGTTTTAAATTATCCGTTACATGAAGTATTATATATGAAAATGTGCGCAATTTCATTTAGAATCAAACAAAAAATACTCATGATTGTAACTTTTATCAGTTTTGAAATATTTTCATATAAATAACGATAAGTGCCAAAATTTCGACTTCGTCAACTTTGACTCTACCGAAATGGTCGAAAAACGCAATTGTAAGCTAAAACGCTTATATTGTAGTAATATTCAACTATTTACCTTAATTTTGCAACAAACTGGAAGTCTCTAGCACAATATTTCGATTTATGGTGAATTTATGAAAAAACTTTTTCCTTACGTCCGCGCGGTAACTCTTCCGAAAAAAATCATACATGCGATTGTGGTAATGTTTGCACCATTTTAAAATTAGCCGTTACATAAAGTTTTATATATGGAAATGTGCGCAATTTCATGCACAATACAACTAAAAACAACCCATGGTTGTAGCTTTTATCAGTTTTGAAATATTTTCATATAAAAAATGATAAGTGACAAATTTTCAACTTTCGGTCAATTTTGACTCCCGAATGGTCGAAAAACGCAATTGTAAGCTAAAACTCTTATATTTTAGTAATATTCAATCACTTACCTTCATTTTGTAACAAATTGGAAGTCTCTAGCACAATATTATGATTTTGAGGAATTTATGAAAAAAATAAAATTTTCCTTACGTCCGCGCGGTAACTCTTCCGAAAAAATCATACGTGCGATTGTGGTAATGTTTGCACCATTTTAAATTAGCCGTTACATAAAGTTTTATATATAAAAATGTACGCAATTTCATGTAGAATACAAAGAAAAATAATTGAAGGTTGTAGCTTTTCTCATTTTCGAAATATTTGCATATAAATCACGATAAATAGAAAAAAACCCACGTTCGGTCAACTTTGACTCAACCGAAATGGTCGAAAAACGCAATTGTAAGCTAAAACTCTTATATTTTAGTAATATTCAATCATGTACCTTCATTTTGCAACAAATTGGAAGTCTCTAGCACCCAATATTTCGATTTATGGTGAATTTATGATAAAACTTTCCTTCCCTATGCTCGCGGATTCTCCGCCATAAAACTCCGAATTGCGTACATCGAATTCTCGAAAATTTGAAAAATTTGCTCCGTTTCATATTTAGGCCATTTCATAGAGTTTTATATATGAAAATGTGCGCAATTTCATGTAAAATAAAGGGAAAAAATATTTTGAAGGTTGTAGCTTTTCTCATTTTCGAAATATTTGCATATAAATCGCAATAAATAGAAAAAAACCACGTTCAGTCAACTTTGACTCTACCGAAATGGTCGAAAAACGCAATTGTAAGCTAAAACTCTTACAGTATCGTAATATTCAATCATTTGTATTCATTTTGAAACAAATTGGAAGTCTCTAGAACAATATTTAGATTTATGGTGAATTTTTAAAAAACATTTTTTTACGTCTGTGCGTTACGAATTCGTACATCATTTTGTGATAATATTTTTCGGTGTTGCTTTTTATTGTTTTACAATGTATTATATATCAAAATGATTGCAATTTAGTGTAAAAATACAACGAAAAAAAAAAAAACCAAAAAAAAAAGAAACTCGTTAGCTTTTACCGTTATTTGCACAGCGTGATTTTACTTTTAATACAATTATGTCTGAATTTTTTTTTTTTTTTGCTACCATATATCACATTATTACCATATGATAATGATATTATTTTTCATTTCTGATGAGTGCATACTAAATTTCAGGCAATAACAATGACAAAAGGAAAAAGAAAAGCCAAAAATGAACTCTTAATCTTTCAAACTAATGAATTGAATTGAATATAGGATTTAGGCATTAAGCCAAGCACTGGGGCATCAAAGGCCATTCAGCGCTATATGACAAAATTCATTCAATCATAATATCTGTATACTCACACCATTTAGTACCATTTTAACCTTTAATATCAATCGCAACACTTTCATACAATAAAATCTAGATGTGAAATAAATAAGGATTAAAAGGGTAAATAAATAAATAAATTAATAAAATCAATTATAGCTCGTAATATAACCCAATACTTTGTATAAATTTTCTCAAGTTCAGGGTATTACGTTTTCCCCCAGTATATCTCTCAAAGGTTTGTCCTGGAGTAAATGTGTCCTCCTCTGAAGATTAAAAACAGGACAATCAACTAAAATATGCTTAACATCCATTGTCACTTGACAGGTATTACAGTGAGGGCCTGTGCTCCCTCCCTCCCCACTCTTCATTAAATAATTGTGCGTTGCATGTGTATGGCCAATACGCAGCCTAGTTAAAATAATGGTAGCCCTCCTACTTGTAGCATTTACAGATGACCATTATCCACCACAATGGGTGGACTGTGTTTCAATTTTGTATTGGTAGTCAGTTCAGACCATCGAGGCCTGCCACTTATTTTTAGCAGTCAAAGATGAATCTCACGTTTTAAGGATCTTTGTAAGGAATACTAAAGGGGGATCTTCAAAACTAAGCGGGCTGTGATTTTTTGAAAAATTATTTTTTTCCGCTTCCGCGCTCCAGCTCAAAACCGGTCTCCGGAATTCGGGGGAGTTTTTTTGATTTTTTTTTTTTTTTTTTAAAAACCGCTTCGGCGTTCAAGGGTTAATATAGTAAAGCTAACTTTCTCTTTTGGCTCTCTTATAAAAGCGGCGTTGCTTAGCTAAAGCACGTTTGTAGATTAATTTAGACTGAGGAGAGCCCCTAGTTTTGCAACGTCTGTAGCACTTCTAGTAACTTTCCTCAGAATACCACAAGTCTTTTCCACCAGGGAACTGCAGGTCTATGAGGTTTGCCTTTTGTTTTGGGAATAGAGCCTTCAGCACTCTTCAGAGTAGATTCAATAAAGTAATCATAAGCATCTAGATGAGAATGAAATGACTCAAACTCCCTATCTAGTGTGACTCCCTTACTGAATTTATCCCAATCTGCCTCCTCTACCTTCCACTTTGGTAAAACTTCAGATGGACCATTCACAGCATATTTCAAATGGATCGGGTTAATGATCACTCCCATTTAAATTTTCGTTAACAGACCAACTAAAATCAAGTTGGATACTTCCTGAAGAGATACTAAGGTCCCAGTGCAGAGAAATGATGATCATGAATACTGTGGAAAGTCATTGACCCATTATTATATATGATAACATCATTCCTATCAATAACATCTTCAATTAATTTCCCTTTACTGTCTAGATACCGACTTCCCCAAAGGGGGTTGTGGGCATTAAAATCTCCTAGAAGTAGAAAAGGAGCTGGAAGTTGGTTAATTAAGGCCTGAATATCTTCACTGCTAAAAACAAGATCTGGTGGAAGGTATAAGGAGCAGACTGTTATCTTCTTTTCCAAGATGACTGAAATAGCAACAGCCTGTAGAGTTGTATTTAATTGTATTATGGAATTGAATTGAATTTATAAAATTTGTGGCCATTTGCACGCGCCGGAGGCCAAAGGCCATCAAGCGCAATTATATCAACGGGATATATTTACTAATAGAAGATACACTTATATAATTAAATCAAATGATTAAAATCAAATTCAAATTAAAATACTCAATTAAATATCATAAAACAAATGGATTTCCTTAAGAAAATTTAAAAATCTCTGTGGAAGCACCCTCTCCTAAAATATCTGACAAAGGTTTGTTGGTGAAACCAAACCGACATCTATGATTAAAATAAAGAGGACAGTCAACAAATATATGCCTCACTGTAATGCCAACATTACAATTGGAGCATTGAGGAACCTGCCTCTCTGCTCCACTAGTTAAAAGATACCTGTGTGTTAAAATGTATGCCCTCCCATACGCAGGCATTGTTAAAACTATACTAGATCTTCTATCCATCCCAACAGAAGGTGACCAGGGATGAACAGGAGGTCTGATCGATTTCAGCTTTAAATTGTTATTTAAGTTGGACCAGTGATTCTGCCACTTAGTCCTACAAAATGATTTAATAAAAAGTTTAAAATCTTCACAGGGAACCCTCACAGAGTGGGAAGCCCGGGAGGAAGCTGCCTGCTTAGCGGCTGTATCAGCCAGCTCATTACCACGAATTCCCACATGCGAGGGGGAACCCAACAAAACTTCACACATATGTGTTTTCGAGAATGCAGGAGGACCAGCCAATCCTGCACCTCTTGAATGAGTTGATTAGATGGCATCAACTTCTGTAGTGCAGATAGAGAACTCTGGGAATCACAATAAATAATATATGAGTCCCCAGTGCTACCCTGTACTAAAAATAAATTTTAAAACACTAAAAATAGCATAAATCTCAGCATTAAAAATTGAGAAGTTAATAGGGAGGCTTTTTTTAATTGTTCTCTCACCGATGATGACAGAACATCCAACTCCATTTGCTGATTTTGACCCATCTGTATATACAGCAATAGAGTTACTATGCTCGAAACATGGGCCAAGAAGCTACTTTTAAGCTGAACACTTGAGCTGATCTTTGTTGTCTCTAATTTGGCAAATATCTAAAGCAGGCCTACACCATGGAGGGAATTTAGAAAATGTTGTTTCCATAACCAGTGGAGGAATAAGGCCTACCTCTCTTGCACTGATGTTTAATCTAACTTCAAGGGGCTTAGGTAATGTAGGTTTAGTTGGTGCTCTGTCAACGAGGATGTTTTATATACTTAAAATTAAATTTTGGATGTTAGACTGAGAGGTTAGTGCTCGTGACAAATATCGGAGACCCTGTTCCTCCCTCCGAATGAAGAGAGGAGGAAAACCAGAATCTACATAAAGGCTCTCAACAGGAGACGTTTTAAAAGCACCTGTACAAATACACAATACCATATTGTGTACTACATCCAGCTTGGCCTAACCAAGGGTCCTTAAAGCGCCTGCCTACAAAGGTCTACCAATGCGAGCCATAAATCTGAGATCCATAATCAATCGTTACTCAAGCATATAGGCCTGATAAATTCTTAATAAAGTAGTAGACGGTCAGCTCCAAAACTTCAGGTTACTAACAACTTTAAGAATATTGCACCGTTGTTTAACATTAACTGCAGTCATCATTATATGTTCAGCAAAAGTCAATTTTTTGTCAAAAACAATCCTAAATATTTGACTTCATCTCATACAACAAAATAGAATCTTCTAAAAATAAGGTTGGAATCTCTTCCCTTCTACGTGTTCTACAAAAACGCTATAGCTTTAGTTTTCTCAGCAGAAAATTTGAAACCTTTACTATTAGCCCAGGTAGTAGCAGCATTATTTGCAATCTGAATTTTAGTACAAGCTTCAGCTGCAGTAGCTCTACTACACAAAACAACAATATCATCCGCGAATGCTTGACCAGTTACTCCAACAGGGAGATGTTCAAGTAAACCGTTAATGGCAATATTAAAAAAAGGTTGAACTAAGCACACTCCCCTGTGGAATGCCTTCTTCCTGAAGATACTCCGATGAGAAGGTAGACCCAATTCTGACTTTAAGGTACCTGGTCAGACAGGAAGTCTTTGGCAAAATTAAACATATTGCCACCAATACGCCATTCAACCAGCTGCATTAAAATACCTGCCCTCCCCAGGTAGTATCAAACGCTTTTTCCAGATCAAAGAACACTGCAATGGTTTGATTTTGGACTGCAAAAGCATTCTGAATCTCACGTGTGAGACATAATAAGGATCCAAAGTACTACGATTCTTGCGGAAGCCAAATTGCCTCTTCGACAACAGGCTCTTTGTTTCTAATAACCATATCAGACGAAAATTCACCATTCGTTCGTAAATCTTGAAGACACAGCTGGTAAGAGCAATAGGCCTATAACTTTTGGGATGACTAGGGTCCTTTCCGGGTTTTAAAAAAGGAACTATAACAGAGTTTTTCCACAACTTGTATGAATCCCTGAGCACCAGAATTCGTTTAAAAAAAACATTGACAAAGAATTTTTTTGACTCCAGAGGTAATGAGAATCATGGCATAAATAATATCATCTTCTCCAGGTGATGTTGGAGAGGACAAAGATTAGGCCATTTTCGAATTCGCACAATACTAAATGGAAGGTTATATGCCTCAGAGTTAGAACAAACAGGCGGATTAACTATAGTCATGTTTCTAATATTGCGAAATTCAGGGGAGTAGTGACTGGGGCTTGAAATGCTGGAAAGTGCCGAATAAAAGTCTCTGCCACCTCTCTTGCATCCGATATAACTACCAAGTTGATTTTCAAAATCGGTAAAGGAAGAAGGGGAAGGGGAAAATTTCCCTAGTAATTTACGGATTCTATCCCAAACCAGAGAAAGTGGGCGAGTTATTAAGTGGCGGAGTTATACTTTAATTCTGATATGTACTTGATGAAGGATTCCCTCCTTGCTTCTTTAAGAAAACTTGCTTTTGTTTTGTTGGCGAGGTTTTTTCTTGTATATTATTCTATTAAACTAAGACGGGACGCCTTCGATATCGCTTGTAACTAGCTCTTGCAATTTTCCTACTCAAGGCACATTTACTATTCCACCAAGGTACCAGTGGACGACGGGGTTTCCCTGATGTTTTAGGAATTGACATCATTGCCCCTTCAATCATTATACTAGCGAGATATTCGTAGGCAGCTGAGGGGCAAGGAAATTCATTGGCCTTACGACTGACTTGGGTAGATTTTTTCATACAGCTGCCAATCTGCCTCCTTTATCTTCCACTTGGGTAAAGATGGGGAGGGTGTATTTTGTAGCATACTTGAGCTGGATGGATAGTGGTCGCTCCCATAGAGATTTTCATCCACTGACCACTTATAGTCTAATCGTAATGACACACAATATTGTAAGATCAATTGCTGAACTAGAGTTATGGGCTACATCAAACCTTGTAGGAGAACCGTCATTCATTAAAACTACATCATTGCAATCTATAATCTTTCAATTATAAGACCACGGTGATCACACCTACCTTCCCCCACAAAGTATGTTTTGCAATTATTAAAATCCCCCATCAGAATGAAAGGCTGAGGTAGTTGGTCTACAAGTGATTGCAAATCTTCAACCTCTAATTGTCTTGATTGCCAGCTCTGTCCACCAATCGAGTTTCTAGGCCAGGTTCTAGATAAAGAGAGCACAGAGTGCCCCATTTATTGATGAAATCTGTGTTGCACAAGCTTTGCAGTATGGAGTCTAATTTGATAATTTTTTGTGGTAATGCTTGGCCGCATAATACATGTACCACCAATGAGAACGTTCACCTACAGGTGGTGGAGATCTGTGAAAAATAAAGTTCTGTCCACAGTTAGGAGAAACATTACCAAGTTTAGTCTCTTGCAAACAAAGGGCAGCTAAATTATGCTCCTTGAAAGGACCCGGACCATGTTCTCTGTTTGAATAGAAACCTCGTATGTTCCACTGACATAGAGCCATTATTTACTATTAGATTTTTTTTTTTTTTTTTTTTTTTTTACTTTTTGGACTTGGATTGGGCTGGTCTGGAAAGACTTGGTCTTGGTCTTTGTTTCATAGAAGAACTTGGCAGATCCTCAAGAGACCTGCTATTTTCCGCTCTTGGGAACCCTACTATGGTGTGGGGATATAGGTGGAGATGATGAAGGAGTGCGGGGTCTCTTATTTCTAAGAGGCACCGTCTCTGCAGCATGCACCTGAGCCTTATGAGGTGCACCTGATCAAGGTGTCATTCTGGGACATACCCGATAGGCATGGAAAAGCTGCCTGTGAGGCTTTCTTTTACATCAGAAAGCCCAGAGACCTCCCAGAAGAAGCCCAGAGGAGGCCCATCGGGAGGGGACAAAGGAGCCTTCTTGGATGAAGGCAGAGATGCTGAATGTACTTCGAGCTCAGAAGGGGATAGCTTTGAAGTTGGCATCCTAGTTTGATCATTTTTATTCGATTTTCCAATTTTCACTACATCACTATATTGAGGTCTTGGGAACAAAAGTCTTTTTGCCAGGCCAATTACTTAGATGTTCAGCATGAGCTTTCTCTATGGCTGCACTTCTTTTTTAAATGACTCACATTCCTTATGCCTTGCATTATGATTTCCCTTACAATTTATACATAATATTGGATTAGAACATTCGCCTTCATGCTTTTGTAAAGAGCAGGCAGCACATAACTGGTTTCGAGTACACACCTTTGACGAGTGGCCATATCCAAAACATATGAAGCATTGGAGTGGTCTATGCTTAAAAGGCTAACATGAAATCTCTCCTTGTTAACATATACATAATCAGGAACTTCATCATTAGTGAAAGTGAAAATAATCATTCTTGACCTTGGAACCTTGAAAATCTTCCACACTTTATCATCACACATTTCCAGCAATTCCTCGTCAGACAGTTCATATAGGTCTTGACTGAAAACCACTCCCTTAGCATAACTAAAACTATAGTGTGGTTTGACCTCTTTTATCATAGTATTTTTCAGTTTAGAGATCATGTGGCCTTGTCTATAAGACTTTGCATGAACCAAAAAGCTGTTCTTTCCAAATCTAGTAATATCTGAGTTGGTCATTGTTCCTACCAATGTTCTTAAATGTTTCCTGAAGTGAAAAAGATTACAAAAGTCTGATTTTGTTGAAACAATCAGCCACCTGGCAGGTAGAGGTGTCCTCACCTTACATTTCCCATCTGAAGTTTCCTGACTGACTCTAGCTGGATAAAAGGAATCTACTTCAATATTCTGGGGCATTTTATGAATTAATACACTTTAATTTTTCCTTATGTGAACACTTGAAAGCATTCACGGCATTCTTATGAGTAGTAAACTCAATCCAAACCCTCCAATATGCAAAATCTTCAGTTTCACAATACTTAATAACTTTAATTTCACCATATCTTCCAAACATTTCCATAAATGCAACACAATTTAAATCTGAGGAGAGAGAATCAACATAAAGGATTCTCTCACCACTACTAGAACTTTCCATAGCCACATTCAAGGTCTTTGCCATGGGTCATCTTCTGTACAATTGAATTTTCTATAGGATTGTCCTTGTCCGTGCCAGAGGTCGAAGAGGAGGGTAGTGTCAGGAGGTCGCATTGTCCGGGGGAGTTTATCATAGGGTCGTTATTCATTAATCCTTAAGCAGAAATTTGAAAAACCTACTGCAAATCAGGCAGAAACCATGGCCCCCGCACCAACCCCTCCCCTCTCACCAAAGACACTCAGCAGAGACTGACTCCCATATGTCCACTCCCTACCCTACCCCCGAAGGGATAGTTCTAACCATACCATTATGAGTGGCTCAAGTGTAAGCAAACCTGCTTGATAGGACTGAGGGCATAACTAGTATGCAATCATCCCCTATTCATGTTTACAATAGAGGGGGGGCACACTGGAAAGAATGCCGAGAGTCCTACCGTAGAGACTATACCTCCCCGGATTCCGCAGGCAAGTCCCCCATAGGTAGTTCCGCCCCGATGGATATTGCTATGAAATCATATCAACATCCTCAGGGTCCAAACATACTCGAGAGGCGGACCAAACCTCTACAGTCTCTGCCATTTGGATCAAGAAAGAGCCAATGCGCAAGAGCCCAGCCCCTGCCCAACCCGTAAGAAGGTTTTAGTGAAGAAGGGGGGGACAGCTAGGTTGAGCAACTGAGTTAAAGATAGTAGAAGAGAGGAAACAAATTTAAGTAAGAGGAAAATTGAGACTTTTGGATTCGAACTGGGAGATATTTCTCCCAGTTTGAAAGCCCTCTTGCCCAATTGTATTATGGAGTGCTGCAGAGCTTTATTAACAATAATTGCAGCACCTCCATGGGCCCGACCACCCCTTGGGGGAGAGGAGTTAAATATTGAATAATTTAGTCCAGGATTATAAGGAGAGTTGCCTAACATTCTCCCCTGCAGGCATATAATCCCTGGATTGAATTCATGAATTAAGACTTTAATGTCTTCTGCACAGGCTCTGAGACCTTTACAGTTCCACTGAAGGATATCAAACATGAATGTTACGGTGGTAAAAAGTGCTACTTCCCACTCCTTAGAGGGGAAGTACTGTTCCTAGTGTGGAGAGGAAAGTTCTCCTTTATAAGTGACTGTTTCTTTAATCCCTTTTCATTTGAATTGGAATTTATAGTTTTTGGCTGATCATATTTTTGGTATTGATTATGATCAGAATTTCTACTGTGATTCTGCGAATCACAAGGTTCATTTGTCTTACGCCGGCAAGACTGATCAGAACTCATATGTTTTTGGGCTGATACATTTAATGACTCGAACAGTCTATTAGCTCTAATTGGGAAAGGTGGTGAATGATTGTTTATAAAGACATCCCTTAACTCAAATAGACTTTTAGTTAGTGAATCACTTGTTTTGATTCTTAATGCACTTTTCATGGTTATGAATTCTCTATGGAGGGATAGTGGCAGTTCGCCACATTCAACTTGTACAGAGGAGACTGGTGAGGATCTAAATGCTCCTGTGCATATTCTTAGGCCTTCGTTGTGAATTGGGTCTAATATTTTCAGTGCTGCTTCTGAAGCTGACCCGTATATTTCACTTCCATAATCAATGATTGATAGCACTGTTGCTTTATAAAGTATAGTAAGAGTATGTCTATCAGCTCCCCAATTTGTGTGAGAGTTTTTTAATTAGGTTTAATGCTCTTTTGCATTTCGATTTTATGTAAGTTATATGGGCTTTCCAGTTGAGGTGTGCATCAAATATCAAACCTAAACATTTTGCAGTTTGGCTAATTGGTTATAGTTATGGTTTCTCATTTTTAATTCTGCTTCTTCACCTTTTTTCCAATTTTTACTTTTATAAAAAATGACCCGCTTGGGTTTTTTCTATGGAAAATCTAAATCCTACTGATGAGGCCCATTCTTATCTATTTTTATTATAGTTTTATTAATAATTCTTTCTGCATGTTTTATGCGTGATGCTGTGTAATATATTGCAAAATCATCCATATACAAATTACTCTTAATTCCAACCGGTAGCATGTTACTGATGTTGTCAATTGCCAATGTGAATAAAGTACCACTAAGGACGCTACCTTGTGGTACTCCATTTTCAAGTGGAAATATATTGGATGGATGGATGTATGATATTTAGGGCTAAAGCCCAGGCACTGGGGCCAAGAAGGCCATTCAGCGCCGTAATGAAGGTTAAGTAAGTTGAATTATGGTAAATGAATGAAATGAATTAGTGAAAGAAAAATGATCATAAAATTAGACGTGACTAATAAATAAATTAAAAATATGAATATTAATGAATGGAGTAATATATATTTAAAATAGTTTAATGTCTTTAAAAATCTGTATGTGATTTATAAAAATTTATCTAAATATTATCAAAAATTTCTATACACTTTAAAAAGGAGGATGAGAGCAGAAATGTCTGCTTCATCTCCCAAGATATTTGAGAGGGATTTACCCTGGAAATATCTTTCCCTTTGGTTTAAAATATCTGGGGCAAACCATCAGAATGTGCTTCACTGTTTGTATCTCGTCACAGCAAGCACACAATGGTGGGCTGCTTCCTTCTAAAATAAACTGATGGGTTAAATAAGTGTGCCCAATCCTTAACCTCATTAAATAACCTCTGCTCGTCTGTCAAGCTGGAATGACGAAGGCCACGGCTGTATATTTTTCCTAATACTTCTGTACTTACTGTTATTGGCAAGAAGAGAGAAGTCCACCTTTCTTGCCACTTACTTAATACAAAAGACTAATAGGACCTTTTAGGTCTGTATGAGGCACTTTCCTGAAGGTTGTTTCTGGCAGAGCGCTAGCAGCTTTTGCTTCCCTGTCTGCAGTCTCGTTTCCGTGAATCCCCATGTGAGAAGGAACCCAACAGAAAGAAACCGACTTACGCAGACAATATATACGAAAAAGTGACTCCTGAAGCTTTCGGATTAATGGATGAAAGCTATTAAATCTTTTGACAGCTTCTAAAGTGCTTTTAGAATCAGAGTATATGACAATTAGTGTCACTACTTTGAAGAACTAAGTCTAGGGCAGAGACTACGGCTGTTAATCGGCAGTAGGAAATATTGATGCAAAGTCAGGTAATTTAGCTGTATATGCTGTATCACCAAGGATAACAGCACACCCAACACCACTATCTGACTTTGATCCATCTGTATAATCTTCACATAATTGGCATGGGTAACGTCGTGCTCTAAGATTTTCCCCTATCTCCTCTTCAGTACAATCCTTCTTCTTAAATGATTTCTTGCATACCAATGCTTCAGGAATAAGCCATGGAGGATTTACAGGATGTTTTTACTTCCAGGACTTTCTGGGATTTGAGATGGTTATCCCTAACATCCTCATTCAGTCGAATTTGGAATGGTTTAGAACTCTTGTACCAGAGAAATTCCGCGAGTCTGTTTCCTTAAGTACTTCAAGGGAGGGATTTTTGGGAGCACTTTTTCATTCTAAGCCACGTATCGCAAACCTAGCTCTTGCCTTCTTAGATCATAGGGGAAGATGATCTGTTTGTCGACATACATGCTTTCAACAGGGGAAATATATTGGAAAAAACATTATCTATTCTCACCTGAAAAGTGCGGTCAGTCATAAAGTTTTTAATAAATTTAGGAAGATGGCCGCAGATGTTATTATTATGTAAAGATTTTAATATTGCATACCTCCATGTAGTGTCGTATGCCTTTTGAATGTCAAAAACAAAAAAAGACAGCATATTGTAATTTGTTTTTTTTTCAAATCCTCTACGTATATGGTCTTCCAAACTACACAAGAGATCTAATGTAGACCTATTACGTTGTGAACCAAACTGTGTAGGACTTAAAAATTTTATTTTCACGAATGTGCCATGTAAGTCGTGCATTTATTAGGGCTTGTGCCTTGTATGATAAGGCGCCTATGAGGTAATGTTAGACTTGCGATAATCTTACGCTAAGTCGGTTGGATTGCACTTCCATATTCAATGGAGTGTCTGGGGGGTTTGTAGATCACTTACGAAGTCGGTATTATCTTGTTGGTTATTACGACGATGTGTTAAACTCATGTTGGTTCGGTGAGGAGGTTCTTGTAGAAAACACGAAGTATAAAAATATATGTATTCTTCTGAGTTTTACATGGTGAAGATCAGGTATTATTGTACAAGTCTTCTAATAACGATAGCTTGATCGCTTCTGCCTAGATGATGCTACTTCTGTTTCTCTCTACATGATAAAGCTTAGGTAAAGAGATACAGGTCTTCTAATGACGATAGCTAACTCTGTTCTGCCTCTACTACCATCTCTGTTACAAGTTATGAAAGAACAGACAGTAGTTTCGAACATATGAACATACATACAAATGACATAGTTTCATACGAACACACAATCAAAATGAGACACGCTATAGATCACGTAGGCCGTTGGAATTATAGGTCGGGGTAGTTGTCTCAAGCAGGGAGCTTGGACTAATGTTTATAAACAATTGAATGACTACAGGTGACGGCATGTTATCTTTGCCTACATACTTATTGTATACGTCATCTTTAGCGTCTCTAGTCTGATCACATTCCTGCAAGCAATCTGGTCTTTTATAAATATGGACTAACATTCCATATTTTATTATGTAAACACTTACACATTTTCCATTTTTCTCCAATAACTTGCATATACAACTTATTAATGAGATAGGTCTATAATTAATCACATTACTAGCATCTTTTCCTGGTTTGGGTATAGGAATTATTGCATTTCGCCATTTGTCTGGAAATAAGTTTTGGAGCCATAAATGATTGTAAAATTTTAATAAGTATGATTTTGCCAAGGTGCTAGGTGGCAAATCATCTCAAAGCAAACCATCTCCTCCAGGGGCAGATTTATTACTGTTCAAGAGAGCATATTCTAACTCTTCCATATTGAACTTATTATAATATATATCTTCCTTTGTCTCAAATTTAAGTATAATAGACTGCTTTGTTTTTTACTTTTTTAAATGTGTGTCTAGATTTTCGTCACTACTTATTTTGGCAAAACTTGCCCCAAGTATGTTACTTATTTCGAAGGGATCTAAAATTTTATTTCCATTATCTAATATAGCTTGTCTGGGTGGTCTAATGTTTGTTCCATTTATTTTTCTGAATTTTTCCCATACTTTTTGAATGGATGTTTAGCTTGTTATTTCTGACACATAGGACCTCCAAGATATTATTTTACCTTTTATCACTTCTTTTCTAAATTTGGCTGATATTTTATTATATAAAGGTTTTAATACATCTATTTCTAATAGTAAAATTGTCATTTTAATATATTTTCTTCTGTGAATGGTTTTGATTTATTAACTTATTGAATCTTCTGTTTAGAGTATCTAACCTTCTTCCTAGAGTGTTTTTCTCGTACTAATTCAGTTAGATCATCTGACCACCAGGGACTTTAGGTTTTTATTATGGGGTTTTGAATGTGGAATAGCTTTGTCTGCTGCCTTTTTAATGAAGGACACAATGAAATCGTTCGTCTCATTGTGATTTCTCAAATAATCATATGGCGGTATTTTATCAGTATGAAAGTAAAAAATGTCCCAATCTGCTTTTTGCCTGTTTATAATGTGGAGAAATATGGTTTTGGTTCATTATTTAATAAGGATATTATTATGGGAAAATGGTCACTTGAGTAGGAGTCCATCACATATATTCCATTCTAGTCTGTCAACTATATTTTGTTGAACAAAGGGTGACATCTACTGTGGAAATGTTTTCCATGGGCTCTGGAATAATATGTATTTACTTCGCTGTCATTCAGACAACAAAGATTATTAGCGTTCATTATGTTTTCTATTTTTTGCTCCCATCTTTATCTGTAATGTTTGTTATAGTCCCATATTGAGTTATGCGCATTGAAATCTCCTACAATTATATTGGATTCTTAAACTCTATTATTTTCAGTAATTTGTTTAAATCATACTTTTTATTAGCTGATTGTATAAGTTAATTATATCAAACACAGTATTTTCTATTTTCACTGTTTATTGCTGAAATTTGCAATTCAGTGTAATCTATATCTAAATTGTTGTATATAATTTTATTATGGACATATATTGCTGTTCCTAAATTATTTTCAGTTTTCACCTGTGATGTTGTAGCTAATAAATATTTACCTATTTTTTGGAACACGTTTTTCCTATGTGTTGTATACATATATCATTGGTTCATGTTCACTAATAAGTCGTTGGACTTCCCCTAAGTGCATTCTCGTTAATAATCCATTTATATTCCTTGAATTATATAACGATTGAATGGTGTAATATAAGTGTGTCAAATTACCCTAGATTATTAAAGCTGATGTTTTCTTAAAATTTTTTATAAGTTAAATTGTATTTTTGTAGGTCTTGATTCATTTTTTGTTGTAGTTTTGAATCTTACTTTCGGTAACTGTTACTTTTTTACTATCTTGGTTTATTTTTCCATTTTGATTTTCTTTTAGAATATTATCTACAACACTGATGTGTTTCTCTTTGTAATATTCTAAGTGTTCAATACACATAAAACCTTCTTCATGAGATTTGATGTTTGTTTTTTCCTTACTCCTATTCCTCATGAAATTTCTTATGGTGTTGGTTAGGCTGTCTTTAGTTTATAGTCTTATTTTTGTGGCACATTGCTATAAAGCATTTACTGCAGCCGCATGTATCTTCAATGTTTCTCAGTTTGTTGTTTTTCCTTGTTTTTTCCTGTGGCGCCTATAATTGGTGATGGTTTGAATTTCTTCGTTTTCACTGTAGTGACCTGTATTTTGGTTTTCCCGGTTCCTAGAGGACTATTGTTACTATGGGAGACAGTGGACTACTATTATGTTTTTGTTTTCTGAACTTTAGCTTTCGGCAAGATTGGTGGGTTATTTATCTTTTTACAGACTTGTTGGTGGAATTAGGTGGGGTCTTATCCAGTTGCCTCTTTCGAGTAGTATTACTGGTTTTTCACATTCTTGTGATTTTAATTCTTCTTTGTCTTCCTCTATGTCATTATCCATTTCAATTTCCGATAAAGAGCTAAATCGATTTTCCACAGTCATAATATTATGTATGTTTTGAAGAGTTCTTTTCATCTTGTATTTTTTTGTGGTGGTATTTCTTTATTTCTATTATTATCATTTGTCTCAGTTCTGGTATTGCTTGACTTGAGGTGTCTGCATACCTAAATTTCTTAGCTGGGTCATTTAATCCTCTCTCTTTCAGTTCTAACTTTGCTTCTCTTATCGTCATTTCCAGTTCGTTCTTGTAGTAATTTAAGTTCTGTATTGTAAGATATAGAACGGAACACAATTTAGATCTGGCATGATGTTCTAATCCACAATTTACGCATTTGGGTTGGCCACAGTCCCAGCGTGTTTTATGGTCCTGCGAGCTGCAAAAGGCACATCTATACTATTCCTGCACTTAATTGCTGTATGACCATATTTGCAACAGTTCTTGCATTGCATAGGTTTAGGAACATAGGTCTTAGTTCCCTATTTAATCCTAGCATTTTAATTTTTAAGGGTAAGTTTGGCCACTGAACTTTCATCTTGGCTATTTTGATATTTTGACTTTTGTCTTTCCTACTTGGGACCGTCATATACTTCGCAGTCTTCAACATTATTGTACCTTTTTTCTTTAATGAATCTAAAAGTATTAATCTATCTAATGTTTCATCCTCAAGATTTGGTACTATAACTGTGCTTTTGAGTTCAAAACCTTGACCATTTGACTCCCAAGAGAGAATCAAAGTGAATCAAGGTTGGGTCCTGGCGATATCTATTTCTTTTGGGTTTATTGTATGGTAATGTCTTAATACCACTCACATTTTCATATTTGAGTTTATCCTGAGAACAGTCCATTGCCATGCCAGAAGTCGTTGTGAGGTTAATTTTTTTTCTCCATATAAGTATTAAAAAAATTCATCCAGGATGAGGTCCCTCTCACCAAGGAGGCCCAACTGGGGGAGGGGCAATGCCGTTACACACACTGGTAACTGCCCTGGGTCCCTCACCTGATATACGCCATACCCACAGTGCCTTAAGGGTCGTCAGTCCCCATGAGATCGGACCCAGCACTGTGGGCATGGCTTGACTTATTAAAAATTTCCCCTCGCTCGACCACGTCAGGTACTTTAGTTTTACGGGTGGAGAGGCATGCCATCCAACTCCACCCTCCATCAAGTTAAAAGAGCAGTCAATTCATAGTCCCAAAACTATGCCAAGGTCGTCAATGAAAGAAGAAGGGAAGGGGAAAATTTATAAGAGGAGGAGTAAAGGAGTTAAAGGTCCCAATGTTTCAGTTTGATCCACAGCAAGAGCGTACTAAAGGGCATAGGGGCTCTCTCTGTGCACCGGATCCCTAAGCCCCCACCTCGTCAAGGAGTTGGGATCAGGGGGAGAGCCAGACTCAAGCCATGCAGAAGGTCTATATATTAAAGCAACATCTCATTCCCAAGTTACTGTATAAGTATGAAACCAAAAGGGGCCTAGCTCCCTCAACCTTCTAAATGCCATCGATAAGAAGGTTGCAAGAGCAGTGAGGGTTGGGTGCATTTACCTCACTCAATCCCGACCTGTCTCTTGAGGCTCCCCACCAGTGATGGTGGTTTGGCATCCCCAGCCTGGTGGAAAAAGAAATCTTGGGAAAAATGAGACTTCTGCCTCGCTTTCAAATAGCCAAGATCAAGCCGTAAAAGAGGATCTTGGGCAGGAAGCGAGGAGTAATGGCTCGTAGAACGTCATTTGAGGTTATCGACGCTCGATCTGTTCGAGTGTTGAAGCAGCAACTGGCGTCGGAGCATCGAGATGCCTGGAATCGGAGTTGGCATGGACAGGGGGCACAAGCCTTCTTCGATGACCCAGGAGCAAATCGTCTCCTTGTGGCTACAGCAGAGATCGCTGGACGTCTCCCTCTTGATCTGCTCCGGCTCAGAGCACAGACCGTCTCGTGCCGAGTCAGTAGGGCAGTAGGCAGGATCCCAAATGACCAACTAGTGTCCCTGACCTGTAGAAGATGCAATGAAGGGGCGGAGGATCTCTGTCATTTGCTGCAGAGATGTCCTTCGCTTCAGCATCACAGGATCAGGCGACACAATGTGATCCTGCAAAAAGTCTCTACTTGGTTGAGATTGGCTGGTTGGACTGTGAGCGTGGAACCCACGATAATAACTGGTGTCTCTTTCATAAAGCCTGATCTGATCATACAGATGGGCGAGCGGACTAATGTGATTGACCTATTGTGTTCCCTGGGAGCGAAGTCCCGTCTCCAATAATGGATGCGGAGAAAGCCAAGGAAAGTAAATACGGTGGCCCATGATGCCGCGATCCGGAATTACCTTGGGTCCTTGGATATATTCCGGGGAGCGCAGGGTCCAGTCGGGTATCATGGTGTCGTGGTGGAGCTAGAGGAGGCGTAAGATCTGCCACTAAAATGCTACTTCGCTCCCTGAGTATTGGCGGTGGGCCCATGTATTACTCCGGCTGGCATCCTAGCGACCAGCTCAGAACTGGCACGGACACGGGGAACCAGACTGTTTAATTAAAACAAAGCATCGCGATGGTTATGCTGATAACGCGATGTGATTTCTGCCCAGTGCTCTGAATGTCAAGTGAAGAGATTCAATCAAGCGCGGGTAAACGGCAGGAGTAACTATGACCTTCTCCTCACTTTTCTGAAGTAAGCGCAAGACTGAGGACATTGTAAAAGCAATAAACTCAGTAAGAGCAATCTCGGTCGGGTTTTTCGTCCAAAACTGGGATTTACGGAAGGAAAGTGAAAGAGATCTGGCCCGTCTCTTAAGTGCTTAAGTTACTTAAGCACTATTGACAAACCCATTAATTTAGGTCATAGTTTACTAGTGGTCCACCTCTCCGAGGTCTCCCCCAGCGATCCATTATAATGGAGCTAACGGATCCTCGGAATGGTTCAACTCGTCCTTTCTCCCCGACAGAGGTGGAGATTGTGGGCCATTCTGATCCCCTTCTAGGGGGATCAAACCGGCGGTTGGATTCACCCCCTTCTGTCCGGAGCCCCACTCCAAGCCAGAGTGGGGCCAACGTCGGTGGCGCCGTAGATGGCGAGGACATGCAACTCGGGCTTGTTAGCCCCCACATTTGTCCTAGGTGTAAGAAGGAGTTTAGGAGCTTTAAAGGCCGTAGGCTACATGAGAGAAAGGCACATCCGGAGGAATTCCATAGTGCTAACATCGAACGCCTTGAAAGAAAAGGGCTGCCCTTCACTATGGAAGAACTCAGGATGATGGCCGCCTACGAAGTGAGAAACCCTAAAACAGTGCATATCAACATGGCACTGTCCAAGCACGTATTGCCAGAGAGAACGGCAGCTAGCATCTGCTACAAGAGAAAGACAGCTGATTACAGATGTCTTCTCAAGGAGCTGATGGAAGAGAGGGCGGTCCTGCCCACCTCTACTCTGACTGGAAAGACCAATAGTCAGAGTATAAGTGCTCTGACTGGAGAGACCAAGAGTCAGGGTAGGCAGGAATGGAGCCATGATGACCTAGTCACCATGGCTTACTTTGAATTGACCCAAGGTATGGACAAGCACATCAACAAAGAGATCTGTGCCGAGATTTTCCCTAGCCGATCCCTCGCTAGCATAAGAAGTAAGAGAAATACAAGGGAATATCGGGATGTGCTTGCCATCCTCAAATCGGAAATGGAACAAAATGATAATGACCTTGTAGGTGACGTCCTGCCAGCGGCTCTGCCGGTGGTTGGGGCGATCACTGATACCCTAATGATACCACAGGTAGGAGTTCAGACCGAAGCCTTTGCTGACGGGATGAACGACTACCTTAACCAATTTGAACGCAATGGTGTAGTCCTGCCGACTGCGCAAGCAGAAGGCCTTAGGGACCGTGACCACCAAACCCGGATGAGACGTAACGGCAGCAGAGAAGCGAGTCCAGTGTCTTCAGAGGGCTCAGTGAGAGAGGAGCCAAGGAGAAGAGAAGGTCTGACTGGTACAGACCTTGATAAGATCAGGAGGAGGTTTTTTGGCGCGAGGCCTCCCAGAGATGAACAGCTAGAGAGAACCGCGGACCCAGTCACTGACAAAAGAGTGAGAGGAAAGGAGAGAATATGCGGCAGTCCAGAGGAATTGAATAAGAACAGGAGTAGGACTGCCCAGAATGCCATACTGGGAAAGGACCCCCTGGCTGAGCCGACCCTCCCTGAGGGTACGGTCGAGTTTTGGGGTAGCCTTTTTGGCCGAGCCAGTCCGCCAGCTGTGACTGAAGGCAATGAACCTGCCCTGGGTAGCATATCCATCGTTGAGCCTGTCTCCTTGGAGGAGGTTCAATGGATGAAGAAGAGCCCAAATCTGAAGTCGGCTCCCGGGCCAGATGGTGTTAAACCAGCTGACCTTAGGAGAGTGCCAGATGCAGAGGTGAAGAGAGTTTATGATTTATACTCTCTTCACAGATATGCACTCAGGAGTGGGCTCAGGGACGAACAACTCTGCTCCCCAAGGTTGATGACCCGATGTCGCCTGGCCAGTTCAGGCCGATTACCATTACCTCAGTGGTGACAAGAGGATTGCACAAGATCCTTGCAAAGCGGCTTGCCGCCAGGGTCCCCACCTCCGAAAGGCAAAAAGGATTCAAGCCTGAGGATGGTGTGGGAGCCAACCTCTTGTTGCTGCGTGAGATGATCGATGGGGCAAAGTCGGATCTAAACAATCTGTACATTGCCTTTATCGATTTTAAGAAAGCCTTTGACTCTGTAAGCCATCCAGGGCTACTCCATGTCCTGAAGGTGGCAGGATTAGATCAACAGTCCCTGTTGTATCTGGAGAATTTGTATGCCAACTCTAGCACTGAGATTGCAGGGGTCAAGGTTGACATTACCAGAGGAGTAATGAAGGGAGATCTTCTCTCTCCATTGCTCTATAATTTATGCTTTGGAATTTATTATGAGGGGCCTACCTGAGGGTGTGGGGGCAAGACTACGGGGAACTAGTAAAGTATCTAGCCTTTACGGATGATATTGTGATGGTTGCAACCTCGAGAGTGGGATTACAACGATCTGTAGAGACGCTTCTAAGAGAGGCGAAGAAGTTGGGCCTGGAAGCAGGCATTGATAAGTGTGCCACTGCAGGTATCATGTGCCACCGAAGTAAAAAGGCTTGGAACTGTGATGTCCATAAGTTTTCAGTACTGGGCCAAGAACTCCCAGCCATGAGCACGGATGGCTTTTATAAGTACTTGGGAGTCGAGCTTGGCATAGAGAGGCAACGATGCCCCTCTAAACTGTTGGGGAGGCTGAAGGAGGAACTGGTAAACCTTCAGCGAGCTCCGCTCAAACCCCAGCAGAAGTTCTGGGGACTAAAAGTGGTGCTACTTACTCGCTTCCTCCAAGCAACTGTTCATGGCCGCCTTAAGGGTTACCATCTACAGGCTAGGGACAGGGAGGTGAGGATGTTTGTGAGGAATGCACTCCATCTTCCCAAGGATACCCCAATCGCTGGCTTCCATGCCAGTGTTGGGGAGGGAGGATTGGGTGTCTATAATTTCGCTAAGAGAACACCAATAGCGATTTACCGGATGCTTAATAGACTATAGAAAGCAACCGACGACCTTGTTGCCAGGGCAGCCAGTGAGAGATTAAAGGCTGTCCAGGTGCCCCTAGCCCAGGACTGGGGGCCCAAGTTATATGAGTCTATAGATGGAGTCGGACTCCAATAAGCCTTAGACTCTCCGGAGCCAAAGTGGTTAGACTGGTATGCGTCTCTTCAAAGGGGGTACCTACTGTAATGCCGTGAAGCTTCGTTTGGGGGTCTTAACAACTCCCTCTCGAAGTTCTAGGGGTAGAGACAGAAGCAGCCGCTGTGATCTCGGCTGTGGTGCCCCGGGCACACTGCATCACATAATGCAGGTGTGCCCATAAGTACAACCGTGGCGAATCAAGAGGCACGACAGAGTTCTAGACTACGTGAAGAAGAAGGCTGAGGAGTCCGGCTTTAAGAAAGTGAAAGAGCCACGCGCGTCTACTAATGCTGGGTTAAGAAAACCAGTTCTCATTGCGTGGAATGAGATCGAATCCAGTGTCATTGACGCCCAAATTGTTTCTGATAGCAATGTGAACCGTATGGACTACTTTCACAAACTGAAAAAGTCCAAGTACGACACTATGCCTATCAAGCAATTTGGAGAACAACTGACCTCTAGGGAGCCGGTGATAGAGACCATTACGGCGAAGTGAAGGGGTGTCATCTCTGCCGACACTGTTAATGTATTAAGGCGATTGGGTATGTCAAGCAGAGAGATAGACCCGCTCTCAGTTAAGATCTTAGAGGGCGAGCTATCGATATACTCGAACTATATGGGCATGAGTGGAGCTGGCATGCTTTGAGTTGGATTGTTTTGGCGTAGAATCGATAAGATCAGGAAAGCCCCGTGGTGCATCCTAAGAATAAGCTATGTGCCTGTGGAGAGATAGATGGGCGTTCAAAATTGTCAACATCAGGATCCAGGGCGTCCTAGTTACGAGCATGTTGGTCACCCTACAAGCTTTAGGGAAAAGAGTCCGCATGATGAGTCGAGGCAGCCTGTTTAGGTGTACCTGGTACTCTGAGGACGATAACCAGAGAATTCTAAAACAGCGTCAATACGCAGTGACACAGCGAGGATGGAATAAAAACCGAGGACGAGTGGTACAGAACGCTTTGATGGGCAGACCCCTCTTGACAGAACATGCTATCCGCCAGGCACGGCCGAGTTCTGGCTGTCCCTCTTTGAAACCTCCAGCCCGCCCATCAACCCAAACCATCAACCAACAGTCATGGAAAAGACCTCCATAATCGAACCAGTGACTATAACTGAAATAGAATGGATGAACCGAAGGACAAAGCTCAATACTGCACCGGGCCCCAGACAGAATTTGCCCCTCCGATTTTTGGAATGCAGAATCTCCACTCCTCATGGACTTCTTTAATTTTATCTTGGCAAAAAGAACAGCCACCTGCCGACTGGGCGAGCGGCAGCACAAGCTTACTACCTAAAATCGCACAATCCCCGTGGGCCCAGGGACTAGAAACAATCACGGTCACATCCGTCGTGACCAGAGGACTACACAAGATCCTAGCTAGATGCGTGGCGGAGCTGTTCCCCTCATCAATGCGACAGAAGGGCTTCAAGGCGGAAGAGGGGATCAGCGCTAACATCATGCTATTAAAAGACATAATAAAGGAGGCGAAACGAAAATTTAACACAGTCTATATAGCCTATATAGACTTTAAAAAGGCATTCGACTCGGTTGGCCATCCCCAACTGATAGAAGCCTTGGAAGGCGCTGGCTTCAGTGACGATTCAACCGAATATTTATCCAGCTTCTATAAAAAGATATCTACCGCAAATCCTCGGAACCAGGGCAAGCATTAGGAGGGGAGTGATGCAGGGAGACCCACTGTCGCCGCTCCTCTTCAATCTTGCTCTGGACAAGGCCCTGTCAGAGCTCCCGCCAGGAGTAGGGGTGCGACTCGGCACGGAACTCATAAAATACCTTGCCTTTGCCGACGACATCGTGCTCGCCGCCGAGACCAGGAAAGGGCTCCAAACAGCGATGGAAGCGCTCATCAATAGCGCAGGAAAAGTAGGTTTAACACCGGGGATAAACAAGTGCGCCACTATGGGCATAATTGGAGATAAAAGGCGGAAGGCTTGGTATTCAGACGACAGGGAATTCAGTATTGACAACAACAAAATTCCCAGCACTATAGCCCGATGGCATATATAAATACCTAGGCATTGAAATAGGGGTCAAGATCAACACCAATGGAAAAAAGGCCATCGGACAAATTAGAAGTGAACTCGGACATCTACAAAAAGCCCCCTTCAAGCAGCAGCAGAAATTTTGGGCCATTAAAAACGTGGCTATACCTCGCCTAAAACATCTTGTCCTGCACGGCAAACTCCACCGATACCACCTTAAGGAGTTAGACAGGGAGGTAAGGAAGTTCACACGGAAAGCTCTGCATCTGCCAGGTGACACCCCAACTGCGGCCTTCTACGCCGCAATCAAAGACGGCAGCCTAGGACTATACAACTTCACCCAAGAGACCCAAAATGAAGTGCGGAAATGCCTCACCCGCCTCACAAGATCACCCGACAACTTAGTAGCAGACATAGCTAAAGAAAATCTAAGATTAGTTGCTGAGGGGAACCCTACGGACTGGACAAACGAACTTTATAGAACAGTCGACGGAAAAGGACTGCAGGACGCCCCCAGTGGGCCAAAGCCTAAATGGATAGACGCTGGCACCAAAATAATGAAGGGCGGAAGCTACATCAATGCCATCAAAATGCGACTGGGAATTCTAACCACCCCAGCCCGCTCCGCCAGAGGACGCATACAAGTGCCAGATGCGACTTGGGATGCCCCCTCCCACACTAGCTACACCATATCCTCCAGGTTTGTCCAGCCGTACAGCCATGGAGGATAAAGAGGCACGATATGATAAAAGACTACATAAGAAAGAAGCTCGACGAAAAGGGGTATAACACCGTAAACGAACCGAGCATCAGCACTCCTGAAGGACTGAGGAAACCAGACATCATAGCATGGAATGATGAAAGATCCATAGTACTTGACGTCCAAATAACAGCCGATGCAAATGTAAACAATATCGAATTGTTCCATCAAGAAAAAATAAATAAATATAATAAGCCAGCGATAAGAAGGTACGCAGAAAACCTGACCGGAAAACAGCTGACGATGGAAATGTACTGAGAAATGAGAGACATAATAAGGAGATGGGAAGAATATTTTGAGGCCTTATTGAATGAAGAAAATGAAAGATTTCTAAGAGGAGATGGACACACAAATTGTGGACCAGTCACAGAAATAACAAAAGCTGAGGTTAGAGTGGCACTGTGAAAGATGAAAAAAAGTAAAGCGGTGGGACCGGATGGCATACCTGCAGAAGCCAGGAAGGTTCTTGATGAGGAATGAATTGACATATTGTGGCAGTTAATGAAAAAGATTATGGAAAGTGAGATGATACCCGAAAAATGGAGAGAAAGTATATTAATCCCAATATTCAAAGAGAAAGGGGACATTCAGTGTTGTGAAAATTACCAAGGAATAAAACTCACGTCACATACACTGAAGGTATTTGAAAGAATTACGGATGAAAGATTATGGCAACAAGTTTCAAACGGTAGACAGCAACTAGGATTCATGAAGGGGCTCAGCACTGGATAGTATTTTTACTCTGAGACAAACTATGCAAAAGTACAGAGAAAAGCAAAAGGTCCCACATATGGCCTTTATAGACCTTGAGAAGGCATATGACCAAGTACCACGTCAGGACTCCTGTCTCTTTGCCAGCAGGATGTGCTAACCCAGTGCCAGCATTCACTCCCAATGAGCTGAAGAGTAGGAAGAGGTTAATAGGGCCTATTCAGGATAGTGTTGGTTCCCCCTTAGTACATTTTAATTAAGAGACTATACGGACAAGGGATGGCAGTATTTAGCATAGAAATCCAATTCCCAGATTACCCAGAGTTTCAGCTCCCCACATAGTGCCACTAGAATCGCTGACAGAAGAAACCAACATAAAAGAAAAGTGTAAGGGAATTGTTTGAGCTCTTCATTCCATATGATGAGCTTGCTGCCATGACTGTCTTCAACGACAAGATATATGTTCTGAGGGTGAGGTATAAGATTTCTCACCAACACAAACCTAACAAGCATCACAGAACTCAAGGCCCTGATCTGGATCCTTGTCATGTCAGGCATCAGACCTGGTCAACTTTTGATGGCTGTCCCCTTTATCAGAGTACAACGAGCAACAGAAGATTCTGTTTCCTGATGAGGGCCTTGCGGTTCGACACTCAACGACACGAACTTAGAGAGAGGCACTGACAAGCTGGCACCCATCAGGACACTGAGATAAATTTGTTACAGCCTGCAAGACATGTTATGTGCCAGGACCACACGTCACCATTGATGAGCACATTGTGCCTTCAGGGGAAAAGGGGGGGGGGGGGGGGGGCGGGGTGCAAGGTTTCAAGTATATCCCCAACAAGCCTGCAAAGTAAGTATTATGGCATTCCATTATATTATAGTGTAACTTATGAACTTTGATTTTTTTCTATCAACTTACCTTTGTTTTTTCTCAATTTACTTTGTATCATTCCAGTACATATATACTTGTAATTAATTTTGTAACTTATTATTCATTGTGAAGTCTATTTTAATCAGCTTATTTACCTGTCATTGTAATATATTTACTTGTTATTAAGACATTATTGAATTGAATTATGGTTTTTTTGGCTCACAAGCCAAGCACTGGGACAGAGCTCAGGCGATTCAGCGGTTTATACATTAAAGTTCAATAATGACAATATCAATAATGTACAGACTAAATAAATAAATAATAATAAAAAATATATTGTTATGTTACAATAAAGTTTCATACATACTTACCTGCAGATATATACATAGCTAAGACTCCGTCGTCCCCCGACAGAAATTCAAATTTCGCACCACTCGCTACAGGTAGGTCAGTGATCTACCGGCCTGCCCTGGGCGGCCAGGACTAGGAACCATTCCCAGTTTTCTATCATATTTTCTCTCTTCCACCTGTCTCCTGCGGGGAGGCTGGGTGGGCCTTTAATTGTATATATCTGCCAGGTAAGTATGTATGAAACTTTATTGTGACATAATATCATTTTCATACAATCAACTTACCTGTCAGATATATACATTGCTGATTGGCACCCTTTGGTGGAGGGTAAGAGACAGCTACTTTATGAATAGACAGGTAAACAACATATGTTGTAGGTATAAATAAAACCTTGGTTCCTACTGATAGGTGGTAGACTTCGTGGGTGTTTGCCCAGTATCTGCATCACCTCAAGAAACTTTAGCGAGATATATGATCTATGGCCAAGAGTTCTTGTGGGTCCGCTTACTCGGCAGAGCCTGAAAGGACTTTGTCAATGGGTGCTGATCCACTTATATGACAATACACCTTATGAAGGAGCACACAACCAATCCCCGACCACCTGATCCTAACCACATGTTAGAAATAAAGATTGTTCCGAGTTATCCCCGAACTCATCACAACAACCATAACTCAAAAAACACACTACGCACACATACATAATTTTCTAAAAAAAATTTTATACTCATCTAATTAGATATACAAGAGTCTCTTACTGAACAACATAGACGGCCACCCCGTGCTAAACCAAGTCCTTCTTGTTAGAAGAGACTCCAGACCATATCTAAAAAGAAGGAAAGTATATACTTAAGGATCGTTATCCGCTGATACGAATGGACCCAGAGAAAAAACCACTTACTCATAGGTCACACGAACGTCTTTCAAGTAATGAGATGCAAATACTGAGTTGCATCTCCAAAATGTCGTATCTATGATGTTTTTAAGCGACATATTCTTATGAAACGAGAGAGACGTTGCTACTGCTCTCACTTCATGAGCTTTCACTTTCAACAGTCGAAACTCTTCGTCAGGACAGACCTTATGCGCGTCTGTAATGACGTTCCTCACAAGAATGCCAGAGCATTCTTGGACATCAGTCTTGTGGGGTCTTTTACCGCGCACAAAGACCTTGTCTAGAGCCTCCCATCTGATGCTTTCTCTGAAGGTAGAAACTTCAGAGCTCTTAACAGGGCATAGAGACCTCTCTGCTTCTCTTCCTACGAGACTCGATATGCCTTTGACTTCGAATGACTTAGGCCAGGGATTCGTGGGATTCTCGTTTTTAAGCTAAAAACAAGGTCTTAAACGAGCAAATAGCTGAGTCTCCCTTGAATCCTACTTTATCCTGCAGAGCATGTAATTCACTAATTCTCTTTGCCGTAGCTAAAGATAATAGAAATAGGCATTTTCTGGTGATGTCTCTAAACGATGCCAGATGAGGAGGTTCGAACCTTTCGGATGAAAGGACTTGAGAACCACGTCTAGGTTCCAGTTAGGAGGGACCGGTTTTCCTTAGACTTTGAAGTCTCAAAGGACCTTATGAGATTGTGGAGATCTTTGTTATCTGCCAGATCTAATCCTCTATTCCTGAAGACTGCCGAGAGCATACCTTCTGTATCCCTTTATTGTGGATACAGCTAGATGGATTGCTCTCTCAGGAATAGAAGGAAATCCGCAATTTCCCCGCTACAGAGGTAGTGAGGAGGACAACTTCTTAGTTCTACACCACCTTCTAAAAACCTCCCACTTTGACTGATATACTTGCTAGTGGAGGTTCTGCGGGCTCTCGCGATCACGCTTGCAACTTCGCGAGAAACCCTCTCGCTCTGACGAGTCTTTCGATAGTCGAAAGGCAGTCAGAGTGAGAGCGGGAGGTTTTGATGATACCTCTTGAAGTGTGGCTGTCTGAGAAGATCCATCCTTCTTGGTAGGGATCTGGGAAAGTCTACAATCCACTCCACCACCTCTGTGAACCAATCTTGAGCCAGCCAAAAGGGGGCTATCAATGTGTCATCCTTGTCTCCTTTGAAGCCACAAACTTTTTCAGTACTAGTCCCAGGATTTTGAATGGAGGAAAAGCATAGACGTCTACGTGAGACCAATCCAGCAGGAAGGCGTCTACCATAGAAGCTCTGGGGTCTTCCACGACCGAGCAAAAAGACTGCCAGCCTTTTGGAGATGAATGTGGCGAAGAGATCCACATGAGGGGTCCCCCACAGAGACCAGAGATCTTGACACACCTCTTGTGTAGGGTCCACTCTGTATGAAGGACCTGGTTCTCCTGCTGAGTCTGTCCGCCCTCACATTCTTTACTCCCTGAACGAACCTTGTAAGAAGGGAGATGTTCCTCTGAGACGTCCAAAGTAAAAGATCTTTCGTCAGTTCGTAAAGGAACGAGGAGTGAGTCCCGTCCTTGTTTTTCGAATGTAGGCAAGTGCCGTGGTGTTGTCCACATTTACTTGCACTACTTTGTTCGAAACAAGAGGTTCTAGACTCTTCAAGCCAGGTGTTACGGCGAAGAGCTCTTTCAGTTTATGTGCCAAGAACACCTGCGCTGTTTTCCCAGGTGCCTGACACCTCCTTCGAGCCTAATGTTGCTCCCCACCTTTTCTCCGACGCGCGTCGGAATACAACACTAGGTCTGGGTTCTGGATTTTTAGAGAGATCCCTTTGTTCTCTTTCAGAGGGGGTAACCACCATTTCCAAGTGCGGTCTTATCTCCACTGGAAATGGGAAAGGCGTCTGAAAGTTGTCCAGTTTTTCCAACTCCAAGACCTCTTAAGGAAGAATTGAAGCGGACGTAATGAGTCTTCCTAGCGGGAAGAACTGTTCGAGCGAGGAAAGGTCCCTAGAAGCTCAACCATTCCCTCGCCGACGTATGTTCCTTCCTTAAGAAGAGAGAGACTTTCTGCAAACCTTTTGCGATTCTCTCTTGCGAAGAAAATACTCGAAACCCCGAGAATCCATCTGAATCCCAGATAGACTAAGTTCTGTCTGGGGTCAGCTGCGACTTCTCGAGGTTCACGAGTAATCCCAACGCTCTGATCAGTCTAAAGTTAACGTAAGGTCCTCCAAGCACTGTCTCTCTGATCTGGCCCTGATGAGCCAGTCGTCCAAGATACAGAGAGATATTTACTCCTTTGAGGTGAAGAACCTCGCAACATTCTTCATCAGCTTGTGAAGACCTGAGGAGCTGTGGAAAGGCCGGAACACAAGGCTCTGAAACTGAAAGATCCTTCCCCCCGTCCATGAAACGGAGGTACTTCTTCGATGAAGGGTGGATCGGGACGTGAAAATAGGCATCCTGGAGATCTAGACACACCATCCATCTCCTTGTCGCAATGACGCAAGAAACTGAGGCAGAAGTCTCCATCGAGAACTTCTCCTTCTGAACAAATTTGTTCAGAGAGCTGACGTCTAGTACTGGTCTCCAGCCTCCCGAGGCCTTCGCCACCAGAAAAAGGCGATTGTCTAAAACCCCGAGGGGAGTTTTGACTCCAGTACTAGTTTCTATCGCTCCTCTATCTTGTCCCACATCGTGTTCCAAGACCCATCGATCGAAAGAGTATCCGCCCTCCAGACCAACAGGATCCATTGTACTTGGCTTGTTAGTGATTCCCTCGGTGTTGACCCGGTTAGGGAGGGGGGAGTGGTTCCGAGGAAAGGAGATACAGATATCCCTTCCCTTATTACGGACATCAATGAAGCGTTCTCGCGTTTATAAGTTTGCCCAGGCCTCACAAATCCCAGGAGCCTGGCACCTAACTGGAGCCTGTTGGAGGGGGGGAGAAGCAGCACTCCTTTCCCTTTTTAAAGGGAACGAAAGGCGCAGAACCTACCGTCTCTTCATCAGGAGCCTTCCTTACTTGCGGGAGCTCTGGAGGTCGGTCCAACCACCTTCGGAAAGGGCTGAACTGATGTACTCCGGAGGTTCCTTTCTTGTTTCCGTTTGACAGTAGCAGGTTTTCTTCCTTTCCTTGCTGACTTGCGTCAGAAAGGGTCTTTGAGTTCGCCCTTCTCAGTTAATGGAACGAGAAAATGTCTTTCATAACTGAACGGGAAGGGAACAAAAAGTCAGACAAGGCCGAGTAACAGTAGAGCGGATGCCCTCTGAGAGTTGGGAGAACCGCTTTTGGTCCTAAAAAGGCACTATACACTGTCCTCCCTATTTTTAAGAAGGACCTTGCTCCAAATAAACAGGAGGGGATCTCAACCGAGCCATCCTGAACCGCTTTGCTTTGTCTATACAAGAAACAAAACAAACAACAGAAGGACGTTCTGTTCGAGTCCTTGCAGAATCATGGGACATTTCTTGGACATCAGCCCCAAGGGACCGCCCAATCTAAGAATTTGAAACAAAACTTCCAATACCATGAGAAAGGATCCCTTGACCTTTAGGAGATGGTCCAGTTTTCTGAAATTGCCCCCAAGTGTTATACGGGCTAGAGTTCAAACCTTGTCTACGTGAAAGCGTCAACTAATGGTTCCAAAAAGTCCGCTTCTGACGAAGACGGAAGAAAGAAATACCCATATTTCGTCTTCGCCCACCCATCTGATACCAAAATGCCCTCTTTTAAACCAGCTAGTCCTCGTGGAGGCTGGGGCTCAGAAGACTGTTTTCTTACCGAACGTCCTTCTTGCGAACTCAATCCATGGAGTCCTTAAAGACCTGAAAGATCTTCTCTTCATCGCAAATGGCGGGCATTCATTCTAAGAAAAACGAACGAATGTTCTTCGTCGTTAGCACCTCGAGAACAAAGAGAGCGCCGGAGGAAGAAGAGGCAGAAGTTCAAGAGTCGTCTACCACTACTCACCAATGGCTAGACCCACACCAAGTCAAGGCTTGCGAACTACAAAACTTTATAGTTTTCGACCAGACCTTCTCTTCCCATGATACTCCTACCTTCCCTCCTCCGAGTTTTACTTCTAACTCAGGGTTCTAATATGAGGGGTAGATAGGGGTTCTCCTCCGCTGACAATTCAGTACATCTTTCCTCTGGGGGACGACAAACTCCGTGATAGGAGAGTGGGTCTAAGGGAATGATATTCCTTCCTCTTCACAGCTTTAATAGTTCTTGGGAAGGCGCCAACAGCCTAGGCTTCTCATCCATCAAATGGATGCACGCTTCCCGCCTTGGATGAACGCTTCTCGTCCGCCAAGCGTCCCTGGCTGACGCCTCCCGCTTGTCTGGCTTGCTGACGTCTTGGATGACGCCTCGCGGCCTGGAAAGACGCTTTCGCTCCTCCAACAGGTCGTCTAAGCTGGCGCCAATACCTTTGGTTTGTAGCCTCGCGCCTATGGAGCAGCTTTAAATGACGCCTTCAATGCCTAGAAACGCACCCTCACGTTCTATCTGGCGTTACCGTGTCCGTGGCCCGTAAGAAATTCATCCCCAATCTCGCTCCTCGAAAACCGAAGCCTCTGCGATATGTTTTTGGAAAGCTTCACGTCCATGCAATGACGCCTCTTTCGACTTTGCAGGGTAGGGAAGGAGGAAGGAAGAACTTCTTGATTGGAAGAGCAACGTCACCCTTCCTACGAGGAGGATCCCTCGCCTAACACATCCCACCAAAGATGGCTAGTTGCTTCCTGTACTGCCAAGAAGAATAATTTCCCTTGAAGCCTTCTCCCACTTCATCTTGCAATCGGGGGTAGGGGGGAAAGTAGGAAAGTGTTTCTTCCACGTCCACCCCGTCGGGTGACGCTGATGTGGCCCACCTATATTCGGCCTTCTTAATAGACGATGGTGCTTCATCTGAGAAACGCTCAACGCTCCGGGCTCGAATCTAACTTCAGGTTTCTTTCAAATGCCAGTTTTTCCAGAGGCCTAGATAAATCCGACTCCTTCCCACCCTCGTTTTAGGTGATGGGTTAGGGGAGGGAGGGATGAGAAAGCACTCACGTATGGACGCTTTTTCTAAAGCGCCCCTGAGCAGCCATGCCCACGAAAACAGAAAAAGCCTGCTGAAGGGACGTTCCTGACCGTTGGGGTATTCCCCACACCCTCCTTAAGGCTTTTCGTACTTTCCTTCTCCCTCTGGGCATGGGAGCTTGGAAGAGGTCTAGGCCTTGGGAGCTGTCCGCTGGGACGATCCAAACAAACCACCCCCTCAACCAACAACCTGGGGAAGAACTTCGGACGTTCACTGTAAATGCTCACTGTTTCACTATGCCTTACCTTGTAAGGGAAGCCGCCATTTTTGGACTTCCATCTGCCGAATTAGTAGCTTTCAGATCGGCGATTTCTGAGGCCGATTCCGAAAGTTAAACGCTTGCGAATTAGACAAATAGGGAATAATCCAAATCATCAGGATATTAAATTAATGGATTCAATAAAAGGCCTCAATAGGCCTTGTACTCACACCCCTTTCAGACGTCTAACCCTATCCCATCGTCCCACTCTAACTTCTTTTCTTCAAATAAGAAGTTAAAGTCTTCCATTCTTCTGCATTATTAATCCCCTCACAATTCATGACAAGTATTAGTAAGCAGAACCACTGAAAACCCCCTAACATTTACGAACATACAGTGTGGAGATCAACCGAAGCTTTCGGTATCCTCACCCTGCAGGCCTACATTCCAAACCTACAATTCTCTACACTCAACAATTTGAATCAGACATACTGAGAAAATTCCCAAAAAGCAAGTCCCAAAATCAGTTCCACAGTTAGCGAAGCCGAAAAACACGATCCAGATACGTTCACCAAAAAGCCGATAAAAACGGGGAAAATGATCAAAGGATGAAATAAAAAGAATCTAATTCAGGAGGTAAGGAGCAACAAATGTTTTGATACCCAACCCGGCGACCAGAAGAAATAAAATGATAGAAAACGGTGGGAATGGTTTCCTAGTCCTGCCTGGCCCAGCCGCCCAGGGCAGGCCGGTAAGTCAACCTGAACTACCTGTAGCGAGGTGGCAACGAAAATTTGAATTTCTGTCAGGGACGACGGAGTTCTTAGCTATTGTAATATTTAATTTCTGACAGGTAAGTTGATTGTATGAGAAAACCATATACTGTAGCTTTGAAAAGAAGACCAAGCATCGAATAATAAAGCCAAAAAATGTCCCTGGCATCATAACATTCAAGCCCTTCTCCAAGGAACTCCTTCAGGGAAAAGTTCAGCGTGCCCACTCCCATTTGCCCCCAGTACTGGACCCACTCAGCCAGACAAGTGTGGTTTTAACAGTCAAGTGGGGCCAAACCTATTCTTCATAAAAAGGTTTGAATCAAATATAAGGTCTCTAAAAATAAAAACTAACTATAAGTTTACTGCATTCTGTCTATAATATAATAAATTATGTAAAAAAAAAAAAAAAAATGGTCAAATCCTACTAATCCAATCAATCTCCTTTTAAAATAACCCTCCAAATAAATTAAAGCTTTATAAAAATAGTTTAATTTTCAATTTTCAAAAATTTAAAAAATTTAATTATTGATGATATACGATATTACATTCCCCCCCAGACAGGTTGATTCGTTCTGACGTTAGATTAAAAAAAAAAACACACACACAAGACATTCAACAGGGATATGTTCCACAGTTAACCAATTATTGCATGAGTTGCATTGTGGATTTGTCTTTCCTCTCCACTTTGCAAAAAATACCTATGTGTGATGTACGTACGGCCAATACACAATCAGGTCAGAACTGCACTTGTCCTCCGATCAGGTTGGTTTGACAGTTGCCATTTTTTAATATGTCTAATAGCCTTTGGGTTAACATTGCCTTCTAATCTGTCCCACCAATTCTGCCATTTATTTAACATGAGGGAGTGAATAATTTCTTTAAAATCACCATGTGGAATGCTAATTTTGGTGGTATTTTGCAATCCAATGGCTTCTTTAGCTGCTGTGTCTGCCTTCTTGTTAACTAAAATCCCAACGTGGTATGGTATCCAACAGAATCTCACTGATACGTTTCCGTGAGTGCAAGATGAACAGCCAGTCTTGCACTCTTGTATTAAATCTTGTATTAAATGGTGAAAGGACATGTGCTGCTTCAACACAATTAAAATTACCCTTATATATTACGATTGACTGATTGATTGTTGAGTTATCTGGCATCACAACTACCAGGGTCACCGACACCGAATAATAAATGTGATCTTTTAACTTTATCATATATTATACAACATTCAAAATACCTTTATCTTTATGAGAGACATATAAATTTGATTTAAAAATAAAATAAAATTTCTGATAAAATAAAAATATTCCGATAAAAAGAATTGTGATTGATCACATAACAATAAAACTATTAAAAAGAAAAAAAAGTATATACTAAGACAGCACAGCTGTCAGATATATTTGAGAAGACCAGCTTCTTTGATAAAAGAGATAATGTTAATACATGCGCTTCCTCCCAACAGTTTTTACCATGCTATAATTACCCCCTGCTTCACTAATATAACTTAAAAAACGATTCCTAAGTTCCACCAGACTGGGACACTCAACCAGCAAATGCCTAACGGTTAGTTGAACTAAGCAATTGTCACAGAAGGGCTCATTCTCCCCATCCATCAGATAGCCATGAGTTAAACGCGTATGGCCAATACATAATCTACACAATACAATCTCCCACTTCCTTGATATTAGGTCATATTTCCAAGGGTGTGTCTGACTAGTAATTTCTTTCATTTTATTGGGGCCTACTCTGTCCCACTGAAGTACCCATATAGCTTTGACGTAAGTATTTTTGATATGACTCTCAAGCCTAATTCCTCCCTACGGATAAATAGTGGGGGAAACCTGACTCAACTATAGGCTTTCTACTGGAGAAGTTCTATAGGCTCCCGTACAAATACGTAAAGCTAAATTATGGACAACATCTAATTTCTGCAGTGTTGTCTTGCATGCCCAACCATAAACTTGACAACCATAATCAATTTTGCTTAGGCATAACACCTGGTACATCCTCAAAAGGGTGATTCGATCTGCCCCCAAATTAAAATTAGATACAACTTTAAGAAAATTAAGACGAAGCTTCACGTTACATACAACTTCATTAACAGTGAGTAAAAGTTTAATTTTTTATCAAATGTAACACCTAGATACTTAATGCTATCTTCATAAGGTAAAATCGAAATAATTTAAAAACAGCGTAGGGATCTCTTCCACTCTCTTAATCGGCAAAATCGTATAGCTTTGGTTTTTTTCTGGTGAAAATTTGAACCCTTTAGCACTGGCCCATAATGTTAAGCATTAATAGCAGTCTGGATCTTTTGACAAGCTTCGACAGCTGTGGACTTACTACAGATTATTGCATAATCATCAGCAAAGGCCAGACCATGCACCCCCAGGAACGTTCTAGTAGCCGTTGACAGCTACATTAAAGTGTGTTGGACTAAGGACTTTTCCCTGAGGTAACCTTCTTTCTTGAGGGTAAGCAGAAGAAATGTAAGAGCCCACTCTTACTTTCAGGTACGTTCTGACAAAAATCTTTCAGACAATAGAACAAATTACCCACAATACCCCATCAACAAGTTGCAATAAGATACCCCCTCGCCAGGTAGTGTCGTAGGCTTTTTCTAGGTCAAAGAACACTGCAACAGTCTGGTTTTGCACAGCAAAAGCATTCTGTATCTCCCGAGTAAGGAACATCAAAGGGTCAGAAGTACTTCTATTTTTCCTAAAGCCAAACTACCGATTAGATTAATAAAAGATTCTTTGAATCCAAATACCACACAAGTCGAGCATTGACCCATCTCTCATAAATCTTGCTAACACAACTAGTTAGAGCAATTGGCCTATAGTTCTTAGGAAGGAAGGAATCTTTAAAAGGTTTTAAAACAGGTACAATAATCGATATCTTCCAAGACTCAGGTGAAGTTCCTGAAAGCCAAAAACTGTTTAAAATGTCTAAAAGAAATTGTTTTGTACTTCTAGGCAAATTAAAATCACTGAGTACAGTATATCATCTTCCCCAGGAGATGTTGGGGAAGATAACGAGATTGCATGATCTAATTCTTTCATGGTGAAAGGAAGATTATACGACTCTGAATTTAAACTAACAGCAGGAACAACTGTGGTACCATCCCTAATATTCCTGAATGCAGGAGAGTAATGTAGGGCACTAAATATATTAGAGAAATGCCTACCAAAGGTTTCTGCAACTTCTCCAGAATCAGATATGAGGAAGCCATCAATTTTCAATATAGGCAAGGGAGGTGGAGAAAATTTCCCTTGCAGCTTTCGGATTCTGTGCCAGACAAACGACATAGGGGAATCATATTTTAATTCACTTATATATCTGATAAAAGATTCCCTCTTTGCCTGCTTAAATGTTTTCTTTTGCTTAGCAAGAGCTCTTTTATAGATAATTTTATTTACCAAGCAAGGATATCTACGATATCTCTTGTAGCAAGTTCTTGTTATCTTTCAGCTCAGGGCGCATGCATCACTCCACCAAGGTACTAGAGGACGACAAGGCTTACCAGAAGTTCGAGGAATAGACAGCATGGCACCACACAACAATATACCAATTAAATACTCATAAGCAGATGTTGGGCTCTGAAAATCTTTTATATCTTGATCAACTTCAGTAGATTTTTTTAATAATCCCCAGTCAGCCTCCCCTACCTTCCATTTTGGTAAACATGGAGATGGAATATTTTTCATAAACTTTAAGTGAATGGGCCAATGATCACTGCCATGATCATTCTGGTCTACTACCCAATGGTAATCTAACCTCAAAGACGAAGAGCAGATAGTGAGGTCAATGGCTGAGTCAGTATTATGAAAAACATCATGTCTTGTAGGGGAACCATCATTCATTAAAGTGATGTCATTTAAGTCAAGCAGCTGTTCTATTATTAAACCCCACCAGTCGCAGTTTGGCTCTCCCCAGAGGGTGTGCTTGGCATTAAAATCGCCCATCAAAATGAAGGGTTTAGGAAGCTGGTCTATCAATGTCTGTAGATCGTTTAATTCTAGCTGACGAGGATTTCCCTGCGACAATGTTTTGTAGAGCTACCATCGTGCTCTTGATTAATTGAAATTTCCTGGGGGTGGTCCAAGTCATCTGCGCCAAAGCATCAAAAGGTCCAGGGGTACTCCAAATCCTTTTATTTATTATTGTCATAAAGATCAGAGGGGTATATATATATATATCATATATATATAATATATATATATATATATATATATATAATATATATATATATATATATATATATATATATATATATATATATATATATGATATTATTATATATAGTATATATATATATAGATATATATATATATAATATATATATATATATATATATATATAATATATATATATATATATATATATATATAATATATATATATATATATATATATATATAATATATATACTATATATATATATATATATAAGTGGTACCTCGACATACGAAAGCAAATACGAAAAATTTTACAGCTCTATATACGAAAAGTTTTCAAGATACGAAAGGTTGTTGCTGTAAAGTCCCGAGATTTGCCCGGACCACCGAGAACAATTTTAAAACTCCTGCGCCGCCAACTGAGTAAACTCGCCACCATCCTCCCGCTCTCCCATTGGTTCCTGATGATAGTCACCCCATAAGGTCTTGCTCTCCTATTGGTCAGCATCTACCTCTTGTGCTTCAAGTATTCTATTGGTAAAAGGATGCTGTAAATTGAAAAACTTATTCATGCAATACATTTAATAAAAAAAACACTAGGTAAAGATAGAATAAAGAATAGAAATGAATGGTTATTATACTGTTTGGTAGTTTCAGTAGTTGAAAAGAGATAATGAAAATTTATGGCTTACTGTGTAAAGTGATTGCTTGGCGATCGTTCGATACTCTTAAGTGCTGGATGTAAATAGAAGTTTGGAAGCTTTTTTTTGTTTGTTTATTATAGTTAATGGTTACTTAATAATTATTTGAAATGAGTACATGCAATACATTTAATAAAAAAATTGTGAATTAGATATAAAATATAAAATAAATCAGACTGCCAACAAATACGTATTTTTTAGGATTCTTCTTCTGTTTTATTATTACGTTACGTATACGTATGTTTCATTATAGCTGTCAGTAACTCGGTATATCTCCATTAGGTAAAGATAGAATATCTAAGAATAGAAATGAATGGTTATTATACTGTTTGGTAGTTTCATTAGTTGAAGAGAGATACTAATGAAAATTTATGGCTTACTGTGTGCTAGGAAAAATGATTGCTTGGCGTTCGTTCGGTACTCGTAACTTCGTAAGACTGGTAAGAGCTGAATGTAAACAATCGATTGGAAGTTTTTTTTTTTTTTTTTGTGTGTATTATAGTTAATGATTAATTAATAATTATTTGAAATGAGTACATACTGATCATTTATACATTTTATTGGCATATTCTAAGCTTTTAGCTCTTAGGTTTAGATGTCAGAATCATAGACTAGGCTACAGTAGCAACCGCTAACATAGGCTAGGCTTATTGCTAAGGGACATATGCTACAGTCCTAATATATGCAGTAAAAGTGGGGTTGAACATTACATGCAGTTGAATATTACTCAAGTATGTACAGTATTTTGCCTTTTTGGAGTCATATTTCTTCCGTCGGATCGGCGTCGTAACCCTAGAACATGTGTTTTAGGCCTGGAAATATAATTTTTTGGAGGGCTTTGAACGGATTAGCCATCTTACATGTAAAATGTGGTCCAAGATACGAAAACTTCATGATACGAAAGGTGCCTCGGAACGGATTAATTTCGTAACTCGAGGTACTACTGTATATGTATGTATGTATATACCGTATATACTCGAGTAACGTGCGATCTCGCATATCATGCAACCCCCAAATTTTCACCAATAAACAGTGGTTTTGTCATGTATCTCATGTATCATGCGAGTTCCTTTTCCGAGAGCGTCAGTTCATAAGGTTGGTGGTTTAGCGTGCTAATGGCCGAGTCATTCAGATGTGTGCTGCTGCTAGTCAAGTTACGGTAATTTTCTTACTAATCTCGAGAATTGAATAGAAAATCTCAAGATAATAAAAGAATCCCAAGATAATAAAATACTTGTAAAAATAACACGCCTTGAAGTCCTAAATCATTCTCTCTCTCTCTCTCTCTCTCTCTCTCTCTCTCTCTCTCTCTCTCTCTCTCTCTCTCTCTCTCAGGAATTAATACTGTAATTTGAGTCTTTCACCAACGGGTATCAGTAAATGTGTAGACATTGTGTGCGTTTAAAAAAATGTGCAGTACACACACATTCCGATGTTTAGGTTTTTGGAATTTTTCAGGTTTCGGAAATGTGAGGTCAGATGCATAATCAAACAAACATCACTACTGCAGCAAAAACATTTTTTCCCTTTATGTTTTTCATTATTGTTATTTATTAATTACAGTTTATTTAAATAAATATTAATATAATACAGTTAAATGAATGTGAGATAACTAAGATCACCTATAACAAAATAGTGGGACAATTAATACCATATGTTCACTAATAGCTATTATTTTCAAAACAAAAATTCCGTAAAACGCAAAAAATATACGTGCATGACAATCAAAATATAATAAATGTTTTGCAGTTCAACTTGTGAATTTTAACAATAAGTATGACTATATAATATATTTCACCATATCGATCTTGAAGTTGAAGTGTCGTAAAATTTTGAGGATGGTCCGGGAAAAGGATTTGTACTTCGTGATTATGTATCGCTTCAACACCATGTGGCATTTTCATACCACTATATTGATGACGCATCGCTACGACACACTGGTATTTTTCATACCACTATACATTAAAGTTAAAATGATCATATTATATTATTGTTTTTACGAAGAAATAATTATAAAGAAAATTATTGAGTAATTTTTGCCGTCAGCAGTCAGAAAATCACGAACATGGTAACGTTCAAAACTAGTGCCATCCACGGCATATGTCTATAAATAGAACAGAAGCAGAGGGCAGTCATTGGATAACAGATCTCCATGGCTACCAACCAACCAATCAGGTGTTAGTTATACTACTCTGAATTTCTTAGAATGAACGTTTACAAACGCGAAGCTAACGATGATGTGTGTGTTTTGCATACAATACGTAGTTTTAGTTTTTATTACTGATTACATGAAGAATAGAATGATTCCTTCTCATTACTTTAAATGCAAAATGGTTTGAAGATTCTTCCGCAAAAAGAAAAGAAAAAAATTTCTTTAGAAGATGATACCTATTTACTACCGCGGTTGACACAGGGTTGACATAGCTTCAAAACAAAATTAATCCTAGATGGCCTTGGTTCATCTCCCTATCTCTCGAGGAATGTCAAGATTTGTTCCCTGCTCTTTGTAAATTTAGTCCATGCGACTGACAGCAACAAAATTCATATTTTTTTTTTTCTTCCAGATATGAATTACCCATACTGCACATTTTTAACAAGCATGAACACACTGCAATATACTCTCTCTCTCTCTCTCTCTCTCAGAAAAGATACCGTCAATTCAATTTATCAGTATCTTTTCCTGATAGACAGAGAGAGTAAATATTTAGGACTCCAAGGCTTGGCATATGTCAATTATTTTATTATCTTGGAATTTTTGGTTAATCTTGGGATTTTCCATGGTCAACTCTTGGGATTAGTAAGAAAAATGAGATTATTTGAGTAGCAGTAGCAGCAGCTGCAGCGCACACCCAAATGAATCGGGTAGGCCTACACGCCAAACAATAGTATTTTACAAAATGAGCTGAGCTCTCTGGCTGGGCTGTTTTGGTCCTCCCACGTGTTTGATCGCATATCTGCCAAATTTATAACAACAACAGAGATAAAACCATTTCTCCCATTACAGATTCAAATATTATCTTTTCCGTTACGCAGAATTCTAAATAAATTATGTAGGTTCACGATTGATAAAGTTTTTTTATGCAATAACAAGAAAAGGAGTCAGATTTTCTATCACCATGGCATTCATTTTGGTGCTGTTGCGAATATTTCAACCAGTTCCACGTGCGTTTAAATCCATACTGACTGTACAGTCTGGAGGCAGTTCTCCCTTTTACACATATCTTGATTTCTTAACATCGTAGGTATAGAATAAATTTGTGAGCAAGGAAATATGAAATAAAGCATAACAGAGTAAGTTTGACGAGTGAGAAAATAAACAATCGTATACAACAGATATCTCTCTCTCTCTCTCTCTCTCTCTCTCTCTCTCTCTCTCTCTCTCTCTCTCTCTCTGACAAAATAATAGATAGGAAACAATGACTGAATATTGCTTGAATGCAATATGGCAAAGTTTTGGCCTGACTGAAGTGTGGAGTGACTTTGACACCGACTTACAAGTTATTCCTGGTCATCTCACAGCCATGGATAGACATCAACTTCATAGCCGAGAAAGGGCAATCGTATACAAAATAATTAGGTATGGAAAATGCGAAATGCGGGCCTATGTTGTCCCATAAAAAAAGCTCTCGCTCGGATAGCTGAGGATTTAAGAGAGAGAGAGAGAGAGAGAGAGAGAGAGAGAGAGAGAGAGAGAGAGAGAGAGAGAGAGAGAGAGAGCAGGGCCGAATAGGAAGGAGATTAAAGTAGTACCTGGGAATGAAAACCCCTTATAATCTTATAATTATAGCCTCGGGGTTTATCTCAAGGACATTCAAAGGTCTGTCAAACACGGGCAGTTGTTGTTTTTGTAAAATTAGCATAAGGGCAGATCTTTAAAAGCCACGCCAGAGAGCTCGCCACGGTGACAAGACTATACCTTCCATATGAAGATGAAATGATCTGGAAGATGACGAATATGACTGCCTTGATGGCGAAGAATTCAGAGCAGTATTTGATGATACGGACACGGAGAGCAACTTTGGAGGATTTTAGTTTATTAATTTTATGCATTTTTTTTACTTTAATAAATTTTCACTTAATTGCGTATCCTAAAATAAAAACAATAGTTCAAGTAACAAATGTTTCTTTTACCGAGTAAAACAAAAAGTAAAAAAATCCTTCGGTGTTGTACCTTAATCAACTGATTTGGAAATTATAGATGGTTAGTCTAGAACAGTTAAACATGCTATATAAACCAAAATAATGCAAATTGCGCACGATCGCTCTTTTGTATTTTAAAATACAATAGTAATATGAGAATGCATACAATATTATTGGATATAATGAAGTACAAGTAAAGCATAACTTTTTAAAAGATCTACTGTATTCCTCCGGTAGTAAGTATCGTAATCTGCCGATTTGGGAAAGCCATAGACGGGTACGCTAATTTATACCGCGTGTTTATGATGCGACCCCTTTAAAAATTAGCTTCAAAATTAGGTTTCAAAAGTCGCATAATATTGCGGGAGTATATCCGGTATATATATATATAATATTTCAGTATATATATATATATATATACTATATATATATATATATATATAGATATATATAAATGTAAAACCTTAAAAAAATATAAACTTGAAAACCTTAAAAAAAAGATCATCAGCCTTTCTTGGAGTTTATTCCGCCACCAATGGCACAAGTGAGAGCCGAATCCCAAATGTCCGCATCCCTACCCTACCCCACTGGGGATGGCATAACATGATTAGAGTGGCTCAAGTGTAGGCCAAAACCCGCTTGATAGGACTGAGAGTATTACAAGAATACAATCATCCCCACCCCAATCATGTTATGGGCAAACCGGATAGAATGCCGAGAGTCCTAACCCAGAACCAGACCCCCCTGGAATCCGTGGTCCAGCTCTAAAGAATAGTTCCGCCTGATCTCTCAGGTCCGAACATTATCGGGCAGTTGATGATCCTACCACAGTTCCCACTATTTAGTTTTGGATATAAACCCAGTCCCAGCTATGATATCTTTTCTTATTTTCATGTCTAATAAATTTTACAAAGGTGGAAAATTCCACAACAATTAATCCAAATTATACGATGATCTGTGGGACTCTTTGACTCGAACCAGGGAACAAATTCCTGGGTGTCAAGAGCCCCCTCACCACGTCAAGGTGGTCCCACTTCGAGGGGGCCCCTCATCACTGAGACAAAAAGGCTTCAAGGTGGAAGAGGGGATCAGCACAAACATTATGATATTGAAAGACATAATTAAGGAGGCAAAACAAAAATTCAACACAATCTATATGCCTATATAGATTTCAAAAAGGCATTCGACTCAGTTGGTCATCCCCAGCTGATAGAAGCCCTAGAAGGCGCTTGCTTTAGTGACGACTCAATCGAATACCTATGCAACTTCTATGATAAGATATCCACTGAAATCCTTGGAACCAGAGCAAGTATTAGGAGGGGAGTGATGCAGGGAGACCTGTTGTCGCCGCTTCTCTTCAATCTTGCCCTGGACAAGGCCCTGTCGAAGCTCCCGCCAGGAGTAGGGGTGCGAATTGGTGTGGAACTCATCAAATACCTCGCCTTTGCCGACGACATTGTGCTCACCGCAGAGTCCAGGAAGAGGCTCAAAATAGCGATGGAAGCGCTAATCAACAGCGCAGGAAAAGTAGGTTTAACACCGGGAATAAGCAAGTGTGCCACTATGGGCATAATAGGAGATAAAAGGCGGAAGGCTTGGTATTCTGACGACAGGGAGTTTAGTCTAAACAACAAAATTCCAGCACTAAAGCCCGATGGCATATACAAATACCTGGGCATCGAAATCGGGGTCAAGATTAACACCAACGGAAAGAAGGCCATCGGACAAATTCGCAGTGAACTCTGACATCTACAAAAAGCCCCCTTTAAGCCGCAGCAAAAATTTTGGGCCATTAAAAACGTGGCCATACCCCGTCTAAAACATCTTGTCTTGCACGGCGAGCTCCACCGATACCACCTTAAGGAACTAGACAAGGAGGTAAGGAAGTTCACAAGGAAGCTCTACATCTGCCAGGTGACACTCCAACCGCATCCTTCTACGCCGCAATCAAGGATGGCGGCCTGGGATTATACAACTTTACCCAAGAGACCCCAAATGAAGTGCGGAAGGGCCTCACCAGATCACCCGACATCTTAGTAGCAGACAGAGCTAAAGAAAATTTAAGATTAGCTGCTGAATGGAACCCTACGGACTGGACAAACGAACTTCACAGAACCGTCGACGGAGAGGGACTGCAGGACGCCCCTAGTGGGCCGAAACCAAAATGGATAGATTAGATTAGATTATAAAATTTTTGGCACATAGCCAAGCGCCGGAGCCGAGGGGCCATTCAGCGCATATATATCTTTAAGAAAAGTCACTGTCGTACAAACAAACATACACACAACCGATCTAACATACAAATCATTCATTCATAAAAACCAAACAAGAAACCTAAAACAATTAAGAGAAAATTACAATTCATAAAAAAGACCAATATTTTTTAAAAATGTCATAATTTGCTCTGCCTGAGCACCTTCACCTTCTAAAACATCGCCAGAGACTATTTGCCAGCACAAGCTCTACGATTGTTTTCAAAAGGAGGGCACTCCACCAAAATATGCACCACAGTCAAATCCACATGACAAGTGGAACAGCGGAGGAACCTACCTATCCGCTCCCCACTCATCATTAGATACCCGTGAGTAATATTTAGTGTGGCCAATACGTAATCTAACTAAAACTATCTCAGACCTTCTATCCATCCGGCTATGAGGCCAAGGATGAACAGAAGGCCTAATCGATTTTAATTTAAGATTATTATCTAAAGTAGACCAGTGGGCCTGCCACTGGTCTCTACAATAAAATCGAATGGTACTTTTAAAATCAGATACAGGGACGCCCATGTTGGAAATGTGCCTAAGCCTAGTTGCAGCGTCGGCTCGCTCATTCCCAACAATTCCAACATGGACGGAGCCCAACAAAAACCTAACAGAAAATCCTCTTCTATTAATTAAAAGATAAAACTAATCTTGTACTTCTTGCACTAAAGGGTGGCAAGAGACTAGGCTTTTTAGAGAAGATAAAACACTCAAAGAGTCAGTAAACTGGTTAAAAACCTTGGGTTAGTACAAGAACTAAAAAATATATTTAAGAGCAGTCAAAAACTGCCAGCAGTTCAGCTGTAAAAACAGAAGAATTAGAAGGAAGCTTCTTTTTAATGATATTACCACTAGTCACTACAGAGCAACCAACACCATCAGAACCCTTCAAGCCATCAGTATATATACGATGAGAATCACCATGTTCGGAGCAATGATCCAAGAAACTTGCCCTCAACTGATCCACCAGAAAAACTGTTGCTCCTGCTGTCCCTAATTGGGCAGATCTCTAGGCATGGTCTATTCCAAGGAGGAAACTTTGAGGGCAAAAAAGCAAAATTTCAGCAACTGCAGGAGGTAGTAATCCCACCCTCCCTGGCAGAGCTGGCTAGAGTCGAACCTCAAGCGGCTTTGTCAGTCTCGGTCTATTTGGGGCTCTGTCAGTTGGTTCTCTAACGTACTTATAGTTAGGGTTTAGCTTTGACGTAAGTATTCTCGATATGACTCTCAAGCCTAATTCCTTCCTCCCTACGGATAAATAGTGGGGGAAAACCTGACTCAATATATAGGCTTTCTACTGGTGAAGTTCTATGGGCTCCCGTACAAATACGTAAAGCCATATTATGGACAACATCTAATTTCTGCAGTGTTGTCTTGCACGCACAACCATAAACTTGGCAACCATAATCAATTTTGCTTAGGCATAAAACCTGGTACATCCTCTAAAGGGTGATTCGATCTGCCCCCAAATTAAAATTAGACACAACTTTAAGAATATTAAGTCGAAGCTTCACGTTATATCACAAAACTTCATTAACATGTTGAGTAAAAGTTAATTTTTTATCAAATGTAACACCTAGATACTTAATGCTATCTTCATAGGTAAAATCGAATGTTTAAAACAGCGTTAGGGATCTCTTCCACTCTTCCTAATCGACAAAATCGTATAGCTTTGGTTTTTTCTGGTGAAAATTTGAATCCTTTAGCACTGGCCCATGATGTTGAAGCATTAATAGCAGTCTGTATCATTTGACAAGCTTCAACAGCTGTGGACTTACTACAGATTATTGCATAATCATCAGCAAAGGCCAGACCATGCACCCCGACAGGAACTTGTTCTAGTAGACCGTTGACAGCTACATTAAAGTGTGTTGGACTAAGGACGCTTCCCTGAGGTAACCCTTCTTCCTGAGGGTAAGCAGAAGAAATGTAAGAGCCCACTCTTACTTTCAGGTAACGTTCTGACAAAAAATCTTTCAGACAATAGAACAAATTACCCACAACACCCCACTCTACAAGTTGCAAAAGGATACCCCCTCGCCAAGTAGTGTCGTAGGCTTTTTTTAAGTCAAAGAATACTGCAACAGTCTGGTTTTGCACAGCAAAAGCATTCTGTATCTCCCGAGTAAGGAACATCAAACGGGTCAGAAGTACTTCTATTTTTCCTAAAGCCAAACTACCGATTAGATAAAAAGATTCTTTGAATCCAAATACCACACAAGTCGAGCATTGACCATCCTCTCATAAATCTTGCTAACACAAACTAGTTCGTTAGAAGCAATTGGCCTTAGTTACTTTAGGAAGGAAGGAATCTTTAAAAGGTTTTAAAACAGGTCAATAATAGATATCTTCCAAGACTCTGGTGAAGTTCCTGAAAGCCAAAAACTGTTTAAAATGTCTAAAAGAAATTGTTTTGTACTTCTAGGCAAATTAAAAATCATTGAGTACAGTATATCATCTTCCCCAGGAGATGTTGGGGAAGATAACGAGATTGCATGATCTAATTCTTTCATGGTGAACGGAAGATTATACGACTGAATTTAAACTAACAGCAGGAACAACCGTGGTACCGTCCCTAATATTCCTGAATGCAGGAGAGTAATGTAGGGCACTAGATATATTGGAGAAATGCCTACCAAAGGTTTCTGCAACTTCTCCAGAATCAGATATGAGGAAGCCATCAATTTTCAAATAGGCAAAGGGAGGTGGAGAACATTTCCCTTGCAGCTTTCGGATTCTGTTCCAGACTAATGACCTCGGCGAATCATATTTTAATTCACTTATATATCTGATAAAAACAATTCCCTCTTTGCTTGCTTAATGTTTTCTTTTGCTTAGCCAAGAGCTCTTTTATAGATAATTTTACTTAACAAGCAAGGAGGAATCTAAGATATCTCTTGTAGCAAGTTCTTGTTATCTTTCGGCTCAAGGCGCATGCATCACTCCACCAAGGTACTAGAGGACGACGAGGTTTACCAGAAGTTCGAGGAATAGACAGCATGGCACCACACAGCAATATACTGATTAAATACTCATAAGCAGATGTTGGGCTCTGAAAATCTTTTATCTCTTGATCAACTTCAGTAGATTTTTTTAATAATCCCCAGTCAGCCTCCCCTACCTTCCACTTTGGTAAACATGGAGATGGAATGTTTTTCATATACTTTAAGTGAATGGGCCAATGATCACTGCCATGATCATTCTGGTCTACTACCCACTGGTAATCTAACCTCAAAGACGAAGAGCAGATAGTGAGGTCAATGGCTGAGTCAGTATTATGAAAAACATCATGTCTTGTAGGGGAACCATCATTCATTAAAGTGATGTCACTTAAGTCAAGCAGCGATTATAAACCCCACCGGTCGCAGTTTGGCTCACCCCAGAGGGTGTGCTTGGCATTAAAATCGCCCATCAAAATGAAGGGTTTAGGAAGCTGGTCTATCAGTGTCTGTAGGTCGTTTAATTCTAGCTGGCGGGGATTACCCTGAGCATCCTGCAATCTACTTTCTAATGATGGATCAAGGTAGAGAGAGCAAATTGTGATCCATTTATAATTAAAAATTTGGACTGCACAAGCCTGCAACACAGTGTTCAATTGAACAACCCTGTGATTAACAGACTTGCGGACTATGATGCCTGTGCCTCCCTGAGCACGTACACCTATCAGGGTGAAGACCTGTGAAATGAATAATTAAAACCCAAAACATTGGGTGTGCTCTCCAACTTTGTCTCTTGTAGACACATCGCAGATAAATCATGTTCCCTAAACAGAACCCGAACTTGCTCTCTATTTGGTATAAAGCCACGGATGTTCCACTGCATGAGAGCCATTATTTAGAGGAAGGGATCTTAAAATTCTCTACTAATTTAGGATCTGTGTCCTGATAAGAGATATCTTATCAGCTTTACCAGTACTACTTGATCTAGATCTAGGTGTTATAGATCTTTTTGATGAAGGGCCTTCACTTGCCCTTTCAGTTTTGCTTTTGTTTTTCCTTTGATATCTGAATGACCGTGAATGAGGCGAAGAGGGAGGAAAGGGACTCTTTCTGACGAATAAGGAGGGCCTCCATCTCCTCATCATCTCCACGGTGACTCATGTCAATGTCAGGATCAGGTGAGGGCTCAATGTCTGGCAATGTCCCTGACACAGAGAAGTCGTCATCATACTGAGATCTGGCTTGAACCCTAGAATCAAACAGGGTACCCCTGGCTTAACCAGAGTCTCTGCAACATGGGGAAGCCCCCATCAGGGGGGCCACGCGAGCCCCACCAGGGGGGGGCATGGGAGGCCCCACCAGGGGGGGCACGGGACAGGGCAAGCACAGGGTGCCCCACCAGCGGGACACTGGGGAGCCCCACCAGAAGGGCACTAGAATTAGCAGTACTCAATTGTTGTGCCTTCAGGCATCCGAATAGGATTTCCTGCCCAACAGCTTTTTGGCCTGTCCCACACTGATGTGTTCAGCAATAGATTTAGTAATGCCTCTTGTTCTTTTTTGAATTCACTACATTTCTGATACGGGCTCGATGTTCACCCTTACAGTTTATGCAAATTACCGTTCCAGAACATTCGTCGTGCTCAGGCTGGCCACACGATTCACAGTTTATTTCTGGTACAAACATTAGATTGATTGATTGATTATGGAATTTAGGGCATAGCCCAAGCGCTGGGACCTGCAAAGGTCATTCAGCGCTGCAGTATTAAATGATTAAATGAAATTAATTAGATGAATGAATACATGAATCAATTAAAACCTCTCTCACAAATGACCAACTAAAACTGCAATTAAAAACACCGAACGACACAACAACTAGGACCAAGATGATCTCACATCACACATCAACCAAACCAAAACCATTCACTGTCACTCAAAACCACTCACACTGCAATCCAATGGCTTCTTTAGCTGCTGTATCTGCCTTCTTGTTTACCTAAAATCACAACGTGGGATGGGTATCCAACAGAATCTCACTTTGATACGTTTCACGAGTGCAATATGAACAGCCAGTCTTGCACTTCTTGTATTAAATGGTGAGAGGACATGTGCTGCTTCAACACAATTAAAATGACCCTTATATATTACGAAAGTTTCATTATATGACCCTATGTTAAAAACATGTTTCACTGCTTGAAGTATAGCATAAGTCTAGGCGGTAAAAACAGAGCAGGAAGGGGGTAATTTCTTCTTAATTACGGTTTCATCAGAAATGACGGCACATGCAACTCCATAATTTGATTTTGCACCATCTGTAAATATATTGTGGCCTCTGTGCTTTCTAGCATGATCTAAAAATTCTTTTAGTATTTCATTGGATTTTTCTTTCTTTCCTCCAGTTATAGCACATACTTTAATGGAGGGCTCGCACAAAGGCGGTGTCCTGTGGTAAGTTACCTGTGCTTATAGGTTCTAAAATATCCAATCTCCCTGCTTTCATTTTTGCACCATACCTTCAGTGGCTTAAGCAGGTGGGGTCCATTTGCCCCACAATCTACAGCAGTTCTTACATACTTATAGTTATGATTATTATTTGAAGTCATTGACCTTGCTAAGAACCTAAGACTTTAATTCTTCTCTGTGTTATGAAAGGGGAGGTAACCCTGAATCCACATACAGACTGGCTACAGGAGAAGTTCTATAGGCGCCAGTACATAAGGAGAGCCCCAGGTTATGAACAATGTCTAATTTCTTTCCGAAATTATGACAGGGGCATATAATCTACCTATCTAAGACACAACATGGAATAAGCTGCCCGTGGCAGCGGAGGTCCTCTTCATGGTTTTATCGGGGCGCTACCCCGCGCACCACCCTTGATGTAATTAAAACCATATGGTACACCCCTGGGAGCGGATTTAGTTCCGCCGTCCTTAATGGACCGGAGAAAACCAAGGAAAGCAAATATCGCGCCCATGATGCCGGGATATGGAATTACCTTGAGTCCTCGGATATATTCCAGGGAGTGCAGAGTCCGATCGGGTATCATGGTGTGGCGGTAGGAGCTAGAGGGGCAATAAGACCGACCACCAAAAGGTTTCTTTGCTCCCTGAGTATTGGCGGTGGGGCCGTGCAGGTCATGCAATAAATGGCCGTAAGAGGCTCCATCGCCATGATAAATTCAATTACAGACAATTAGCCTGCTCTCCCGTCTGTGATCAAATCATAGAGAGCCATCCCTCTGCTCTAGTCATGCAGTAGTAATATCTGATTAGCACTCGTCAAGAGTGCCCAAGAGACTGCCAAGCGTGGCTGAGATCTGGGTCGGACCCGTGGCCAGCTCGCGCCGGAGAGTCGCCCTTGTATATTAAGTGAATTATTATTATAAGTTTTTAAAGTTAAATTAATTTTTATTATCACCTCAGTTTTTGAGCAGATTATTTTATTTATTACCTTAAGTTTTAATGGGAGGCCCCAAGGGCTATTTGCAGTGGTCGTGGGAGACCACTTTCTCTCAAACTGTCTTTTAGTCGTCTCTGGCTGATGATGACGCGATGTGATTTCTGCCCAGTGCTCTGAACGTCAAAGTGAAAAGATTCAATCAAGCGCGGGTAAACGGCGGGAGTAACTATGACCCAAAGAATCCTCTTCTGTAGTAAGGCAGAATTGTAACTTATACAAGCAGTACTGAAGAAGAGTGAAAGAACTTTGCCCGTTCTAAAACCGAGCTTAGATACAAACCCATTAATCGGGATTCATAGTTAATAGTGGTCCACCTTCCCGAAGTATCCCCCGAAAATCCATTCGATGGAGCGAACGGACCTTCGGGATGGTCTAAACCAGCCTTTCTCCTTGTCGTCAGATGGGGAGATTGTGGACCATTCCAGCCCTACCCAGGTAGGGCTAAACCGGCGGATAGGCTCGAGGAATACAGGGGAATATCGTGATGTGCTTGCCATCCTAAAAGCTGAAATGGAATGTACTGATGATGACCTTAGAGGTGACGTCCTACCAGCGGCTCCGCCAAAGGTAAAGACGATCACCGAATCCCGAAAGACACCACAGGTAGAAGTTCAGACCGAAGCCTTTGCTGACGGGATGAACGAATACCTGAACCTATTTGAACGCAATGGTGTAGTCCTGCCAACTGCGCACGCAGAAGGCCTGGACTGTGACCACCATACCCGGATGAGACGTAACGGCAGCAGAGAAGGGAGTCCAGTGTCTTCAGAGGGCTCAGTGAGAGTAGAGCCAAGGAAAAGAGAAGGTCTGACTGGCCCAGACCTTGATAAGATCAGGAGGGAGGTTTTTGGGCCGAGGCCTCCCAGGAGACAGCTAGAGAGAACCGCGGACCTAGTCACTGACAAGAGAATGAAAAAGAGGAGGCAATATGCGGTAGTCCAGAGGAATTGGAATAAGAACAGGAGTAGGACTGTCCAGAATGCCATACTGGGAAAGGACCCCCTGGCTGAGCCGACCCTCCCTGAGGGTACGGTCAAGTTTTGGGGTAGCCTTTTGGGCAGAGCCAGTCCGTCAGCTGCGACTGAAGACAATGAACCTGTCCTGGGTAGCATATCCATCATTGAGTATGTCTCCTTGGAGGAGGTTCAATGGATGAAGAAGAGCTTGAAACCAAAGTTGGCCCCTGGGCCAGATGGTTGATGACGTGGTGTCGCCTGGCCAGTTCACACCGATTACCATTACCTAAGTGGTAAGAAGAGGATTGCACAAGGTTCTTGCAAAGCGGCTTGCCACTAAGATCCCCCATCTCCGACAGGCAAAAAGGGTTCAAGCCTGAGGATGGTGTGGGAGCCAACCTCTTGTTGCTACGTGAGATGATCGATGGGGCAAAGTCGGATCTAAACGATCTGTATGTTGCCTTTATCAATTTTAAGAAAGCCTTTGACACTGTAAGCACTCTGTAAGCCATCCAGAGCTACTCCATGTCCTGCGGGTGGCAGGATTAGATCAACAGTCTCTGTTGTATCCAGAGAATTTGTATGCCAACTCTAGCACTGTGATTGCAGGAGTCAAGGTGGATGTTACCAGAGGAGTAATGCAGGGAGATCCTCAATATTTGCTTGGAATATATAATGAAAAGTTTACCCGAGGGTGTGGGGGCAACACTTTACGATGAAGTGATACAGTACTTAGCCTTTGCAGATGATATCGTGGTGGTGGCAAGCTCGAGAGTCGGATTAGATTGATCGGTCGAGATGCTTCTGACAGAGGGGAAGAAGTTGGGCCTGGAAGCAGGCATTGATAAGTGCGCCACTGCAGGTATCATGTGCGACCGCAGGACAAAGGTTTGGTACTGTGATGACTATAAGTTCTCAGTTCTGGGCCAAGAACTTCCAGCCATGAGCACGGATGGCTTTTATAAGTGGCAGTCCCTGGGTTACGACGGGGGTTCCATTCGTAACCTGAAAATCGTCGTAAGCCGGAATGACGTTCTTGAAAACTGTCCACAGGGAAAATTTCACTAATTTGCAATTTTTTCTTAGGGTAAGGGGCCGTATCTCTAAAATTATCAATAATTAATTTTTTTCATGTGGCAACACTGTGTATTCACAAATTACTGTATATTTTCATTAAAATACAAGAAGAGAGAGAGAGAGAGAGGAGAGAGAGAGAGATTACATAAAACATTAAATTCATTGACCATTGTATGGCATTGTTACTTTCCCAGCTCCGAGTGTCACTGGAGTTATGAGGTAGGGAAATTGATACAAAAAAAGACGAAGGGAAGAATTTTCTTTTGAAATTAGTTATCGTATTATTACTACTTCTATTATTATTATTATTATTATTTGAAAATATAATAAACACGTGCATCTACCATAAAAATTCTCTCATCTCAGTAAGAAAGAGGAATTATCCTTACAAGTGAAATGGAAAGGTCATTTTCATCTCTTTAAAATACGACCATTATGAATTTTGTAATTAAAGTTTTAATATTATTATTATTATTATTAAAATAAACTGAAATTATCAATAAAACATTTTACATACTAGTACCATAAAAATTCTTTCATCTCGGTAAAAGAGAGAGAGAGAGAGAAAGAGAGTTTATCTCTCTCTGTTCTCTCAAAAAATACTTATAAACGCTTCCAGCGAAAGAGAGGGAGGAAGTTACCACTATGAACACATTATTATCTTGTGTGGCAAAAGAGAGAGAGAGAGAGAGAGAGAGAGAGATTGGGAGAGAGAGAGAGAGAGAGAGAGAGAGAGAGATTTACATAAAACCATTAAATTCGTTGACCATTGTATGGCATTGTTACTTTCCAGCTCCGAGTGTCACTGGAGTTATGAGGTAGGGAAATTGATACAGAAAAAGACGAAGGGAAGAATTTCCTTTTGAAATTAGTTATCGTATTATTACTACTTCTATTATTATTATATTATTATTTGAAAATATAATAAACACGTGCATCTACCATAAAAATTCTCTCATCTCGGTAAGAAAGAGGAATTATCCTTACAAGTAAAATGGAAAGGTCATTTTTCATCTCTTTAAAATACGACCATTATGAATTTTGTAATTAAAGTTTTAATATTATTATTTATTATTATTTAAATAACTGAAATTATCAATGAACATTTTACATACTAGTACCATAAAAATTCTTTCATCTTGGTAAAGACAGAGAGAGAGAGAGAAAGAGAGTTTATCTCTCTCTGTTCTCTCAAAAAAAATACTTATAACGCTTCCAGCGAAAGAGAGGGAGGGAGTTACCACTATGACATTATTATCTTGTGTGAAGACAGAGAGAGAGAGAGAGAGAGAGAGAGAGAGAGAGAGAGAGAGAGACAGAGAGAGAGAGAGAGAGAGTTAACCTTAATTAAAAGTGACATGGATAGATTAGTACGTATTGAATTTCTTTAAAATACTATCACACATGAATTTTGTAATTACAGTTATTATTATTATTATTATTATTTGAAAGTATTAAAATCAAATAGTACAAGTACATAAAAAATCTCGAGTCTCAGTAAATGAGAGAGAGAGAGAGAGAGAGAGAGAGAACGAAGAGAGAGAGAGACGAGAGAGAGAGAGAGAGATGAGAGAGAGAGAGAGAGAGAGAGCAATCCCAGGAACACGTGATTGCTACACTGCAGCTCTTCCCCCTCCTGGCTGTCACAGAACTTGATATATCTGACAGTTTTAGTACCTGGATCTCGAGGAAAGGTTACTGGAAGAAGACTGGGATTTCCTTCATTCTTCCATAATTTTTTTAAATATAAGCTAAAATCTAACTAATTCACTATGGTATTTTCTTTAATGAATTGATATTATTGCTGTATAAATTAATATTAATATTTGAAAATAGTAAATCATTTATTTATCATACAAAAAAACATACATCTTTGTAGTAGAGAGAGAGAGAGAGAACTGAGAGTAGAGAGAACAGAGAAGAGAGGACGAGGACGAGAGAGCGATGAGAGGAGAGAGAGAGAGAGAGAGAGAGAGAGAGAGAGAGAGAGAAATTATTATTTTTATTATGTGATATCATTTCAACTTATTAAACTTACTAATACAGTATTAATCAAAATTAATATTTGAAAATTAGTAAATCATTTTTGTATTATAAAAATGTAATTAGTCATGAAAATAAACATCAAAATACACTAATTAGTGATTATTTTCGTCAGAAAATACAGAGAGAGAGAGAGAGAGAGAGAGAGAGCAGAGAGGAGGAGGAGAGCGAGAGAGGATTGAGAGAGAGAGAGAGAGAGAGAGAGAGAGAAACTATGGTTTTTATATCCAAGTCTAAGTAGAGTATAAATGGATTCTTTAAGTGAAATAATGTTTCAATGATATTTTGCTGTTTTGTATTAATATTCTGTTTAAGAATGCGTTCCTTATCCTTGACTATGGTTACCATACAGTTTAATAGCGTAAATTAATTTATGCGCCCTCCCTGCTCAGAAACTAGTTCTGCGTATGAGGTATCGTTAAAAGGCATAAAAAACCATCGTAACCTTGGAATTTGCGTTGTAATCTAACCAGAAACTTAGTTTTGTTAATTATGTATACTGGAAACAAGCAATAATTTTTTCATTATTTGCGCTTTTGGACTGTTATAAACTGCGCATCCCAAGCTAGTGTATTCATTCGCTCGGAAACTAGTAGTTCCGCATATGAGGCGTCACTAAAAAATTAAAAAAATACGACATAAAAAGTGTCGAAAATCATCATAACCTCGAAATTTTTGTTGAACTAAAAACTTATTTTTATTAATATACTGTGCTAAACTATAAAGGATTCTTATCATAGTATGCATTTTTTAAAAGCGTCGTTAACTCGGAGCGTCGGAAGCGTCAGCGTCGTAACCTCGTAACATGCGTCGTAACCCAGGGCGGATTTTTCAATGAATATTTAAGAAAAAGCGTCGTAACCTCGGAACGTCGTAACCCGGACCCGTCATAACCCGGGGACCGCCTACTTAAGAGTTGAGCTTAGAATAGAGAGGCAGGGATGCCCCTCGAAACTAAGGAGAACTATGTAACCTTCAGCGAGCTACGCTCAAACCCCAGCTATAGTTATGGGGACTAAAAGTGGTGCTACTTCCTCGCTTCCTTCACGCAACTGTCCATGGCCGCCTTAAGGGTTACCATCTGCAGGCTATAAACAGGGAGGTGAGGAAGTTTGTGAGAAATGCACTCCATCTTCCTAAAGATATTCCAATCGCTGGCTTTCATGCCAGCGTTGGGGAGGGAGGATTGGGTGTATATAATTTTCCTAAGAAAACACCAATAGCAATTTATAGAATGTCAAATAGATTATCTAAAGCAACGGATGAGCTTGTTGCCAGGGCAGCCAGAGAGAGGTTAAAGGCTGTCCCGGCGCCCCCGGCCCAAGACTAGGGGACCAAATTGTATGAATCTATGGATGGAGTTGGACTCCAAGAAGCCTTAGACTCTCTGGAGCCAAAGTGGATAGACTCTGGTACGCATCTCTTGAAAGGGGGTACCTACTGTAATGCCGTGAGGCTTCAATTGGGGGTCTTAACAACTCCCTTTCGAAGTGCTAAGGGTAGAGACAGAAGCAGCCGATGTGATCTTGACTTTGGTGCCCCGGGTACGCTGCATAACATCATGCAAGTCGAATCAAGAGGCATGACAGAGTTCTAGCCTACGTGAAGAAGAAGGCTATAAAACTGAGTGAGCCACGCATCTCGACAAGAGCTGGGTTACGAAAACTAGATCTCATTACGTGGAATGAGATCGGATCCAGCGTCATTGACGCCCAAATTGTATCTGATTGCAATGTGAATCGCATGGACCATTTTCACAAGTTGAAAAAGTCCAAGTATGACACTTAGACTATCAAGCAATTTGGAGAGCAACTGACTTCCAGTGAGCCAGTGATAGAGACCATAACGGCGAACTGGAGGGGTGTCATCTCTGCAGACACTGTAAATGTATTGGCGAAGTTAGGTATGTCGCGCAGAGAGATAGACCTGCTCTCAGTAAAGATCTTAGAGGGTGGGCTATCGATATACGCTAACTATATGGGAACAACTGGTGGTGCTAGCATGCTATAAGGGTTGATTGTCTTGGCAACAAATCGATACGAGCTGGAAAGCCCCAAGGTGCATCCTACGAACGAGCTATGTGCCTGTGGGTGAGATAGGACGGGCGTTCAAACTAGTGAACATCAGGATCCAGGGCATCCTAAAAACAAGTGCATGTTGGGTACCCTACAAGCTTTAGGGGGGGGGAAAAAAAGGGAGTCCGCATGATGAGACAAGGCAGCCTAATAGGTGTACCTGGTACTCTGAGGACGATGATGACGCGATGTGATTTCTGCCCAGTGCTCTGAATGTCAAAGTGAAGAGATTCAATCAATCGCGGGTAAATGGCGGGAGTAACGATGACCCAAATTCCTCTTCTGAAGTAAAGCAGTCTTGGCAGTATCTACATACAAAGCTAAGAATTATGGAAGGAGAGTGAAATAGAACTTTGCCCGTTCTAAGAGAGTGCAATAAGATACAAGCCCATTAATCAGGGTTATAGTTATTAGTGGTCCACCTTCCCGAGGTATCCCCCGAGCACCCATTCAATGGAGCCAACGGACCTTCGGGATGTTCCAACCAGCCCTTTCTCCCCGACAGAGGCGGAGATTGTGGACCATTCCAGCCCTACCGGCGATTGGGCTCACCTCCTTTTGCTCAGTGCCCCACTCCAACGTCGCTGGCGCCGTAGATGGCGAGGACATACAACCAGGGCTTCCTCCCAAAATTTGTCCTAGGTGTAAGAAGGAGTTCAGGAGTTTCAATGGCCATAAGGTTTGCACGAGAGAAAGGCTCATCCAGAGGAATTCCATGGAGCGAACATCCAACGCCTTGAAAGAAAAGGGCTGCCCTTCTCTATGGATCAACTCAGGATGATGGCCACCTACGAAGTGAAGCATCCCAAAACAGTGCTTATCAACATAGCACTGTCCAAGCATGTATTGCCAGAAAGATCGGCAGCTAGCATCAATTACAAGAGAAATACAGCTGATTACAGATGTCTTCTCAAGGAATTGATGGAAGAGAGGGCGGTCCCGCCCACCTCTGTTCTGACTGGAGAGACCAATAGTCAGAGTACAAGTACACTGACTGGAGAGATCAATAGTCAGGGTAGGCAGGAATGGAGTCATGATGACCTAGTCACCATGGCTTACTTTGAAATGACAGAAGGTGTGGACAAGCACATCAATAAAGAGATCAAAGCTGAAATTTTCCCTGGCCGATCCCTCGCTAGCATAAGAAGTAAGAGAAACACAGGGGAATATCGGGATGTGCTTGCCATCCTTAAAGCGGAAAATGAATCTACTGATTACGACCTCAGGGGTGACATCCTACCAACGGCAGTGCCAGAGGTGGAGACTGCCACCCCTTCCCGAAAGATAACTCAGGTAGAGATTCAGACCGTAGCCTTTGCTGACGGAATGAATGATTACCTCTACCGTTTTGAACGCGACTCTGTAGTCCTGCCAACTGTGCAAGCAGAAGGCCTTAGGGACCGTGATCACCCAACCAGGATGAGATGTAACGGCAGCAGAGAAGGGAGTCCAGTGTCTTCAGAGGGCTCAGTGAGAGAAGAGCCAAGGAAAAGAGGTCTAACTGGCGAGGCCTCCCAGGAGACAGCTAGTGAGAATCGCGGACCCAGTCACTGACAAGAGATTGAGAAAGAGGAGACAATATGCGGCAGTCCAGAGGAATTGGAACAAGAACCGGAGTAGGACTGTCCAAGATGTCATACTGGGAAAGGACCCCCTGGCTGAGCCGACCCTTCCTGAGGGTACGGTCGAGTTTTGGGGTAGCCTTTTTGGCCGAGCCAGTCCGCCAGCTGTGACTGAAGACAATGAACCTGCCCTGGGTAGCATATCTATCACTGAACCCGTCTCCATTGAGGAGGTTCAGTGGATGAAGAGAAGCCTGAAACTGAAATCAGTCCCTGGGCCCGATGGCGTTAAACCCATTGAGCTCAAGCGGGTGCCGGATTCAGAAGTGAAGAGAGTCTATGCATTTAGTTACTCTCTTCACAGATATGCACTCAGGAATGGGCTCAAGGGACGAAACCATACTCTGCTCCCCAAGGTTGATGACCCGGTATCGCCTGGCCAGTTCAGGCCGATTACCATTACCTCAGTGGTGACAAGAGGATTGCACAAGATCCTTGCAAAGCGGCTTGCGGCTAGGATCCCCATCTCCGAAAGGTAAAAAGGGTTCAAGCCTGAGGATGGTGTGGGAGCCAACCTCTTGTTGCTGCGTGGGATGATCGATGAGGCAAAGTCGGATCTAAACAATCTGTACATTGCCTTTATCGACTTTAAGAAAGCTTTCGACTCTGTAAGCCATCCAGGGCTACACCACATCCTGAGAGTGGCAGGATTAGATCAACAGTCCTTGTTGTATTTGGAGAATTTGTATGCCAACTCTAGCACTGAGATTGCAGGAGTCAAAGTAGACGTAACCAGAGGAGTAATGCAGGGAGATCCTCTCTCTCCATTGCTCTTCAATTTGTGCTTGGAGTATGTATTTAAAGAAACTACCCGAGGGTGTCGGGGCAACACTTTACGGACGAGTGATTCAGTATCAAGCCTTTGCGGATGATAGCGTGGTGGCGGCGGCAAGCTCGAGAATTGGATTAACAAGAGCAGTCGAGACGCTTCTGACTGAAGCGAAGAAGTTGGGCCTGGAAGCAGGCATTGATAAATGTGCCACTGCAGGTATCATGTGCGACCGCAGTAAAAAGGCGTGGTACTGCGATAACTATAAGTTTTCAATTCTGGGCCAAGAGCTCCCAGCCATGAGCACGGATGGCTTTTATAAGTACTTGGGAGTGGAGCTTGGAATTGAGAAACAGGGATGTCCCTCAAAACTGCTGAGGAAGCTGAAAGGAGAACTTGCCAACCTTCAGCGAGCCCCGCTCAAACCCCAGCAGAAGTTCTGGGGGCTTAAAGTGGTGCTACTTCCTCGCTTCCTTCATGCAACTGTTCATGGCCGCCTCAAGGGTTACCATCTGCAGGCCATGGACAGAGAGGTGAGGAAGTTTGTGAGAAACGCACTCCATCTTCCCAAAGATACACCAATCGCTGGCTTTCATGCCAGTGTTGGGGAGGGAGGATTGGGTGTTTATAATTTCGCTAAGAAAACATCAATAGCGATTTTCAGGATGCTTACTAGACTATAAAAGCAAACGACGACCTTGTTGCGAGGGCAGCCAGAGAGAGATTAAAGGCTGTCCAGGTGCCCCCAGCCCAAGACTGGGGGCCCAAGTTGTATGAGTCTATTGATGGAATCGGACTCCCAGAAGCCTCTGACTCTCCGGAGCCGAAGTGGGGTAGACTCTGGTACTCGTCTCTTGAAAGGGGGTACCTACTGTAATGCCGTGAAGCTTCGTTTGGGGGTCTTAACAACTCCCTCTCGAAGTTCTAGGGGTAGAGACAGAAGCAGTCGATGTGATCTCGGCTGGGGTGCCCCGGGTACACTGCATCATATCATGCAAGTGTGCCCTAGAGTACAGCCGTGGCGAATCAAGAGGCACAACAGACTTCTAGCCTACGTGAAGAAGAAGGCTGAGGAGTCCGGTTTCAAGACTGTGAGCGAGCCACGCATCTCGACTAATGCTGGGTTAAGAAAACCAGATCTCATTGCGTGGAATGAGATCGGATCCAGCATCATTGACACCCAAATTGTTTCTGATAGCAATGAGAACAGTATGGACTACTTTCACAAGTTAAAAACGTCCAAGTACGACACATTGCCTATCAAGCAATTTGGAGAGCAACTGACCTCCAGGGAGCCGGTGATAGAGACCATTACGGCGAACTGGAGGGGGTGTTATCTCTGCAGACACTGAAGGTATTGGAGAAGTTAGGTATGTCACGCAGAGATAGGACCTGCTCTCAGTTAAAATCATAGAGGGTGGGCTATCGATATACTCTAACTACATGGGGAACAACTGGTGGTGCTAGCATGCCTTAAGGGCAAAAGAGGTTGTTTGTTTTGGCGAAGAAAGGTTAAGAGCTGGTAAGCCCCAAGGTGCATCCTAAGAACAAGCTATGTGCCTCTGGGAGAGATAGACGGGCGTTCAAAATTGTCAACATCAGGATCCAGGGCGTCCTAGTTACAAGTTGCATGTTGGTCACCTACAAGCTTTAGGGAAAAGTGTCCCCATGATGAGATGAGGCAGCCTAATTAGGTGTCCTGGTACTCTGAGGACGATAACATAGCCGTCAAAGTGAAAAGATTCAATCAAGCGCCAGTAAACGGCGGGAGTAACTATGAAACTCTTATGAAAGTTGAAGTACTTACTGATACCGGAAGAAAGAGCCATAGTTACTAAGCTTCCTACCTCCTCGTGGTCCCGCTGGAAACTAGCCATAGCAATATGCCTAGGCTAAATGGAAGCCCACCCCCAGTTCCTACAAACGGGGCAAACCCGGCGAACTGGCCAACTCAATGCCACAGGGGGTGCTCCAAACCCATTGCATTTTTCCCGATGCGGAGAGAGAGAGAGCTTGAGATGGGTCGGAGGAGAGAGTCCAACACCAGACCTCTCCCTACCCTTAGAAATACTGATGCTACCAATGGACATCAGGTGTCCCACTATGTCGACGGGAGGGCTTCGCCAATGAGAACTTTTGGAAAGGATAATAACATAGAGCTTGATGATGATAAGAAGACGACAGTTACTGGTCAAGAACGGATTGCTAGTAGATTAAAATGTCCATACTGTGATAGGCGCTTTAAAACTTTGCAGGGAAACCGGCTGCATCAGCGTAGAGCCCATCAAGAGGAGTTTCATAAATGAGGGGTGGAGAAGTTTTGCAGGCAGCCCCAATAAAGTTTGGCTAGATGAGGAAGTTCAAATGATGGCAGCATTCGAGCTCCAAAATGAAGAGAACCCCCTCCTTAAGCAAACTAATACAGGGCTACACCACATCCTGAGAGTGGCAGGATTAGATCAACAGTCCTTGTTGTATCTGGAGAATTTGTATGCCAACTCTAGCACTGAGATTGCAGGAGTCAAAGTAGACGTAACCAGAGGAGTAATGCAGGGAGATCCTCTCTCTCCATTGCTCTTCAATTTGTGCTGGAGTATGTAGTAAAGAAACTACACCCGAGGGTGTCGGGACAACGAGTGATTCAGTATCAAGCCTTTGCGGATGATATCGTGGTGGCGGCAAGCTCGAGAATTGGATTAACAAGAGCAGTCGAGACGCATCTGACTGAAGCGAAGAAGTTGGGCCTGGAAGCAGGCATTGATAAATGTGCCACTGCAGGTATCATGTGCGACCGCAGTAAAAAGGCGTGGTACTGCGATAACTATAAGTTTTCAATTCTGGGCCAAGAGCTCCCAGCCATGAGCACGGATGGCTTTTATAAGTACTTGGAAGTGGAGCTTGGAATTGAGAAACAGGGATGTCCCTCAAAACTGCTGAGGAAGCTGAAAGGAGAACTTGCCAACCTTCAGCGAGCCCCGCTCAAACCCCAGCAGAAGTTCTGGGGGCTTAAAGTGGTGCTACTTCCTCGCTTCCTTCACGCAACTGTTCATGGCCGCCTCAAGGGTTACCATCTGCAGGCCATGGACAGGGAGGTGAGGAAGTTTGTGAGAAACGCACTCCATCTTCCCAAAGATACTCCAATCGCTGGCTTTCATGCCAGTGTTGGGGAGGGAGGATTGATTGTTTATATTATTATTATATTATTAAAGAAAGGAGAGTTTTACCCGTCCAATGAGTCAAACTTGACTCTCACAGGGCTGGCCCGAAAAAAATCGGGATATAAATAGTTCTAAAAAAAAAAAAAAAATAATCAAAAAAAATAAATAAATAAATAAATAAATAATATATATACATATATATCTATTTATCTTCAAATATAGTACTAAATCTAAGTGAAAAAAAAATGAATGAATAAATAAATATATATATGAAATCTAAGCGATAAAAAGAATTAACTATATATTAAATCTACGTAATTTAAAAAGAATTAGTAATAAATAAAAATCTTAGGTAAAAACTTAAATTCTATCAATTAAACGTGTATTCCTTAAAAAAGTTAAAATTCTAAAAACAGAAAAACTACTAGATTCAGTTAAAAATGTCAGAAAACGTTTTCCGGCCAAAACATATCTCTTTCTCGCTTAAAAAACCCGACAAACAGAAAATATATGTTTAATAGATAAAAAAGTATCACACTCACTGCACATGGGAATAGTGCCGTGAGGTGTACACATAAAAATCCATTGGTCAATCTCGTATGGCCAATTCTTAATCGAGTCAATATTACCTCAGTTTTTTTGTCGTATTGATTAGATGACTCCCATGGAGAAACAGTTGACTTTAATTGTCTTAATTATTATTCTGAGATACGTTGCTCCACAATCTTTGCCACTTTTCCATTGTAAATGTTTTTAATAAAGTTATGTAATCTCTAACGGGGAGATTAATATTCCGTTGAGGCAGGTTGACGGCTTGTTTTTAGGCAGCAGTATCCGCTCTTTCATTTCCAACAACTCCTACATGAGCTGGGACCCAACATAATTCAATATCTACCCCTTCAAGATAAAAATTGTTTAAAAAGTTCTTTAATCTTTAATACCAACAGGTTCTTATGTGAATAGCTTTTGAGGGCTTCTATGGCACTTCGTGAATCCGAGTAGATGATAAATTTTAAATTTAGTCTTTCTTCATGTGCTTTAACAATATTGATGGCTAGTAAAATGGCATATAGCTCGGAGGTGAATACTGAAGACTCTTTTGGCAATGATAACTGGCTCATTTTCTTCAAAGACACTGCAGCGCTTCCTACACCCACTGAAGATTTAGAGCCATCAGTGTATATGGCGTAGTGAGGACCTTTCCTTTGAATATGCTCTATGGCAATTTGTTGATGGTGACTCGGGGTATAGCTTAAATTTCTTTGATAAATGAAAAAGATGAGAGCATATTCTTGCGTTTTTTTCATGATCCAAGGTGGGGGGAAAAGAGATGGTGAATGATGTTCATTTTGATATTTGTTGACTGCAACAGACCCTATTTGCTCTAATGGGAATGGTGGCCCACATGATTATTTATAAAAATATCACTCTGAAAAAAGAGCTTTTTTGTAGGAGATAACTTGTAGACAGAATATTCAATGCACTCCGCATTGTTACAAAATCCCGATGCAACGACAAAGGGGGTTCTCCAACCCTTTCACCATAAAACCGAGAGATTTGGGGATGATCTAAACGCTCCACTACAAATTCTCAGGCCTCGAGTATGTATTGGATCTAAAGACTTCAAAGTTGCTTCAGATCCTGATCCATATATTGGGCTTCCATAATCTATTCTTGATAAGACCAATGCCTTATATATCATCAGTAAAGTTGATCTCCTTGCACCCCATATTGTATGAGATAATTTCATCATTAAGTTAAGAGCACTATTACATTTAGATTTGATGTAAGATACATGCTGCAATTTCCAATCAAATGAGTATCAAAGACCAGTCCCAAAAATTTTACTTTATCTTGGAAATGGATTTGTACATTGCCCAAAGTAGATTTTAGTTATCTTGATTCTGTTTCCATCTACTATTCCTATAAAACATTAGTGCTTGAGTTTTTTCTGCCGAAAGTCTGAAACCAACAGACGCAGTCCAAGCTTGTTATTTTTTCGAATGGCATTATTTAGAATTCTTTGCAAATGACGAAGATTGTTGGATGAATAGTAATTGCAAAGTCGTCCACATAAAGACTACTTTGCACTCCCTGTGGCATTTGATCTACTATATCGTTAATTGCCAACGCAAAAAGCGTTCCACTTAAAACACTGCCTGGGTACACCACAGTCAAGCTTAAAAGATTCAGAGTAAATATTATCAATACGAGTTTGAAATGTTCTTCCATCTATAAAATTTCTGATAAAAATAGGAAGATGTCCTCGGAAACCGTTATGATGCAAGGATTTTAGTATCGAGTACCTCCATGTTGTATCATATGCCTTCTGAATGTCAAAAAATAGGGCTATTGTGATCTGTTTTCGTTCAAAACCTCTACGTACATAATTTTCCAGGTGTGAAAGAGAGTCCAAGGTGGATCGCTCCGATTGTGAGCCAAATTGAGAATTTGATAAAACATTATTACGACGCAAGCACCAATTCAATCTATAATTAACCATCTTTTCCAGTAATTTACAAACACAACTGGTTAGTGAAATTGGTCTGTAATTATCTGGATTACTAGGATCTTTTCCTGCCTTAGCTATTGGTATTACTATTGCATGTTTCCATGCCTTTGGAAATAGATGTTTGGTCCAAAGATGATTATAGAAATCCAATAGATAGGCCTTGGCTAAAGGGGCTAGATTTCTCATCATATCGAAATTTACATTATCTTTTCCAGGGGCTGTTGAGCTACAGTTTGATAATGCAAATTCCAACTCTTCTTCAGTAAATCTTTTATTGTAGTAAATATCTTCTACAGTATCAAAATTCAATGGTATTGCTTCTTCTCTTCTTTTAAGGGCTCGAAAGTGGGCATCTAAATTATCAATACTGCTTATGTTTTCAATATTACGACCGATAATATTAGAGATTGTCTGAGTATCATGTATTAATGAGCCATTATGCATTAATGCGTGTCTTGCTGGTCTGCTGTAAGAACCGTTAATCTTCCTAAATTTCTGCCACACCTTCTGCATAGAAGTATTATCTGCATATGCTTGACACGTATTTTTGCCATGAAATTATCTTGCCTTTAATTACTTCCTTCCTAAATTTAGCAGAAATCTTATTGAAATATGGTTTCAATACACTAATTTCTATGGCTATGTCAACTAATTTGTTTATTGTATTCCCTAACATTAGGGGACCTGTACTCAAATGTTTGAATCTTTTATTTAGGGTTTCTAATTTTCTTCCAATTGCATGCTTTTGTTTCGTTTATCAGTTGGGTTAATGTGTCTGACCACCATGGGACCGAAGTTTCAACTGTCGATTGCCAGTCAGAGGCATCGATTTATCAGCCGCTTGTGTGATAAAATTCACAAGTCGTCGTTTGTTTTATCATGGTCCTGGGAATAATCAAAGGCAGGCACTTGCCTAGTGTAAAACTTGAACTTATCCCAGTCAGCTTTATTTGTATTATACCGTTGGATCGGAGAAGTTGGTGTATGTCCTAATATGGTAATCAAAATAGGAAAATGGTCACTGTTAAACAGGTCATCTAGGACATTCCATTCAACCTATCAACAATACTATTGGAACAGAGTGTTAAATCAATTGACGAATAGGTGCCATGAGTTTTTGAGTAGTAAGTGCTACTCTCTGCCTCATTCAATATACAGAGGTTGTGATCATTCATCATCTGTTCGACCTTTGAACCATCTGTGTCAACATCAACACAATTGGTATCCCAGATGGGATTGTGGGAGTTAAAGTCTCCTAATAATAGGAAATTCTCTTGCCTTTTGGGGAATACTTTAGGTAAATTTTGCAAATTATAGTTACAAGAGGGTTTGATTGACGGGTTGATTGTACATATTATAAATATTAAAGGAGTTGATTATCTAAATGTAATCTAACTCCAGATAATTGAAATTCTGAGGTTCTAAAGGACATAGCATCGTAAGTTACTCTGTTATGAATATAGATTGCAGTTCCTAATGTATTAGCAGAAGGAACTGAATGAGATGCTAAATTGTAATTTCCTATTGATTGAACGGTATCATTTGTATGCTGTAGCATATTGCAATTGGATTATAATATTTTAATAGTCTTTGAATTTCCCCTTGATGTAAAACGGGTTTTAAGACATTAACATTCCATTGGATACGTATGAATTGTACATTATGGTAGTGGAGGTGGAATATCACTAGGTAGAGTATTGTTTCTGCTTATTTTGCAGGGAGGGAATGGGTTTCTGTTTAACTGCAGTAGCCAGTATTTTTTGAATTAGGTTTTGCTTCTTTAGCTATGGCTCCCTGTTGGTTACTTCGATTTCGATTCGTTTCCTGAATTTCTTTTGGATTGTGATTAAATTTTTCTAGAAATTTTCAAGATGAAGGGTGCCTGTTGACGCTTCTTTATTAGATGGTCAACACACATACAACCAGTGTTGTGGCTTTCTAATTTACCATACTGGTTTTTATTTTTGTTCTTAGTAAAATTGTCTATTAGATTATTCATATTATGTATACTTATATTTTTAAGGTCATTGAATTCGTCTAAAAAACAATCATTACAGCCACAGGACATTTTGTGGGTTGTTTTTATTTTATGCCCTGTTGGTTGGTTTGTTTTATGGGATATCATTGATTTACTAGTTTGCCTAAAAACAACTGGTGAGGGATTTATTCTTCAAGGGGTGGTGACTTTGTTAGGTAAGGATTCCTTTATTCCGCTTCTTGAGAACCGTGTGCATTTGCGTGTTACTCGGCCTTTATCACATGGGTGGTAATATGATGTCTGAAACATTAAGTTCAGATTCAGAGGTTGGGAGTTGAAGCAATGTTACTATTTCTGCTTCAATTGGGTTTGGTACATTGGGTAGAAGCCCTTTCAGGTATTGTATACTTGAAGAGTATCTTCTGCAGGTTTGTTAAGCATATCTCATTATTCGATTTTTTTTTATTTGGGAGGAGTTGTACTTTCAAGTACACGTTTTTTTTTCTTTCTGACTTTGCTTTGGGATTTCTAGTTCCACCATCTCCACTTCAGAAAGTTCTTCCGTCTCTTTGGTGCTGTCATCAGTGGCAAGTATGTTGAATCTGTTCTGTACAGAAATCTGCTCTTCTTTTTTAGTTTGATTTTGGGTAGTAGTGTCATTCTTTTTTCCAATTATTCTATTTATATGCTGGCGTTTTTGGTAATGATTTGGGAATACCAGCGTCAATGCAAGAATTGGATTCTGATCGACTTGATGAAGAAGTAGAGTTATCAGGAATCCTTGATTCTGCACCAGACAAGAAATGAGAAACTTGTATATCATCAGTTGAATGCAGATTCTTGGATGCTACTTTCGCATAAGTCGAATTATTACCTAAAATATGTTTTCTTGCAGCTTTATAGGTGATTGGGTGTTTATAATTTCGCTAAGAAAACATCAATAGCGATTTTCAGGATGCTTACTAGACTATCAAAAGCAAACGACGACCTTGTTGCGAGGGCAGCCAGAGAGAGATTAAAGGCTGTCCAGGTGCCCCCAGCCCAAGACTGGGGGCCCAAGTTGTATGAGTCTATTGATGGAATCGGACTCCAAGAAGCCTCTGACTCTCCGGAGCCAAAGTGGGGTAGACTCTGGTACGCGTCTCTTGAAAGGGGGTACCTACTGTAATGCCGTGAAGCTTCATTTGGGGGTCTTAACAACTCCCTCTCAAAGTTCTAGGGGTAGAGACAGAAGCAGTATGTGATTTTGGCTGTGGTGCCCCGGGTACGCTGCATCACATCATGCAAGTGTGCCCAAGAGTACAGCCGTGGCGAATTAAGAGGCACGACAGAGTTCTAGCCTACGTGAAGAAGGCTGAGGAGTCTGGCTATAAGACTGTGAGTGAGCCACGCATCTCCACAAGAGCTGGGTTACGAAAACCAGATCTCATTGCATGGAATGAGATCGGATCCAGCATCATTGACGCTCAAATTGTTTCTGATAGCAATGTGAATTGTATGGACTATTTCCACAAGTTGAAAAAGTCCAAGTATGACACTTTGCCTATCAAGCAATTTGGAGAGCAACTGACCTCCAGTAAGCCAGTGATAGAGACCATAACGGCGAACTGGAAGGGTGTCATCTCTGCAGACACGTGGGTGTACTGGTGAAATTAGGTATGTCACGCAGAGATATAGACCTGATCTCAGTAATGATCTTAGAGAGCGGGCTATCGATATACGCTAATTATATGGGTACAAGTGGTGGTGCTAGCATGCTATAAAGTTTGATTGTTTTGGCAACGAGTGAATAAGAGCTGGAAAGACCAAAGGTGCATCCTACCAATGAGCTATGTGCCTGAGGGGGAGATGGGACGGGCATTCAAACTAGTCAACATCAGGATCAAGGGCGTCCCAGAAACAAGTGCATGTTGGCTACCCTACAAGCTTTAGGGAAAAGAGTCCGCATGATGAGACGAGGCAGCCTAATTAGGTGTACCTGGTACTCTGAGGACGATAACATAGCCGTCAAAGTGACAAGATTTAATCAAGCGCTGGTAGATGGCGTGAGTAACTAAGCAGAGAGTTAAGTCTGCCAAGAGTCATGCTCTCACCTCGCGTGACCAGGTGTCTGCACCTTGGGAAAGAGCAGCCACCTTGGGACTATTGTGTGGCAAATGAGATTGTGGGGCAATGTTGGGTACAGGCATCCCCATTCTGGTCTTCGGGCCAGAGGCGGTCGAGCTTGAACTGCAGTAGTGGTGACCCCTTCCAATAAAAGCCATTGTCTCTTTTAGAACAGAGGTTACCCGGTATGTGATAGAGGCCCTTAAGTACTGAACACATGGTGATCGATTTTGTCTTCCCTTCGAATTTGTCCATACGATTTTGTCACTTGATTAGTTATGTGTACCGTAACTTATACAAGCCATGTGTTCGTCTCATTTGTGAGGGTACTTCTGAGGACTCGCTGGGTAACCGGCACGAGAAGGTTGCGGGAGTAACTATGACCCAAAGAATCCTCTTCTGAAGTAAAGCAATATAGTGATTGAAGCTTAGCATTACCGAAGAAGAGTTAGAGAGAACTTGGCCCATTCTTAACTCAACTAACCAATAAAAACCCATTAATCAGGACTCATAATTACTAGTGGTCCACTTTCCCGAGGTTTCCCCGAGAATCCATCCAATGGAACGAACGGACCGTCGGGATGGTCCAAACCAGCCCTTTCTCCTCGTCGGCGGATGAGGAGACTGTGGACCATTCCAGCCCTACCCTGGTAGGGCTAAACCGGCAGATAGGCTCACCACCTTCCAAGCGGAGACACCACTCCAAACCAGAGTGGTGCTAACGCCGGTGGCACGTAGATGGAGAGGACATGCAACCTGTGCTTGCTAGGACCCACACTTGTCCTAGGTGTAAGAAGGAGTTCGGGAGTTTTTCAGGCCGTAGGCTACATGAGAGAAGGACATCCTGAGGAATTCCATAGGGCTAACATCCAACGCCTTGAAAGAAAAGGGGCTGCCCTCTCTATGGAAAAACTCACGATGATGCGCCTACAAAGTGAAGCATCCTAAAACAGTGCATATCAACGTGGCACGGTCCCAAGCATGTATTGCCAGAAAGATCGGGCAGCTAGCATCAGCTACAATAGAAAGACGGCTGATTACAGGTGTCTTCTCAAGGAGCTGATGGAAGAGAGGGCGGTCCTGCCCACCTCTGCTCTGACTGGAGAGACCAATAGTCAAGAGTACAACTACACTGACTGGCGAGATCAATAGTCAGGGTAGGCAGGAGGAATGGAGTCATGATGACCTAGTCACCATGGCTTACTTTGAATTGACTCAAGGTATGGACAAGCACATCAACAAAGAGATCCGTGCCGAGATTTCCCTGGCCGCTTCCTCACTAGCATAAGAAGCAAGAGGAATACAGGGAATATCGTGATGTGCTTGCCATCCTAAAGTCGGAAATGGAAATGACTAATGAAGACCTTAGAGGTGACGTCCTACCACCCCGCGGCTCCGCCAAAGGTAGAGACGATCACCGAATCCCAAAAGATACCACAGGTAGAAGTTCAGACCGAAGCCTTTGCTGACAGGATGAACGAATACTGAACCTATTTGAACGCAATGGTGTAGTCTGCTAACTGCAAGCAAGCCAGAAGCCTTAGGACAGTGACAACCAAACACAGAGGAGACGTAATGGCAGCAGGAAGGGAGTCCAGTGTCTTCAGGGCTCAGTGAGAGTAGAGCCAAGGAGAAGAGAAGATCTGACTGGTCCCAAGACCCTTAATAAGATCAGGAGGGAGGTTTTTGGGCCGAGGCCTCCCAGGAGACAGCTAGAGAGAACGGCAGACCCAGTCACTGACTAGAGAATGGAAAAAAGGAGGCAATATGCGGCCAGTCCAGAGGAATTGGAATAAGAACAGGAGTAGGACTGTCCAGAAGAAGGCAATATTGCGGACAAAGGACCCCCCTGGCTGAGCCGGCCCTCCCTGAGGGTCTACGGTCGAGTTTTCGGCGGGGGTACGCCAGTCCACCAGCTGTGACTGAAACAATGAACCTGGTACCTGGGTAGCATATCCATCGAGTTGAGGCCTGGTCTCCTTGGGAGGAGGTTCTCAATGGATGAAGAAGAGCCTAAATCTAAAGTCGGCTCCCGGGCCAGATGGCGTTAAACCCACTGACCTCAGGAGAGTCCAGACTTGGAGGTGAAGAGAGTTTATGATTTAATAATCTCTTACAGATATGCACTCAGGAATGGGCTCAAGGATGAAGAACTGCTCCCAAGGTTTGATGACCCGGTGTCGCCCCTGGCCAGTTTCAGGCTGATTACCATTACCTCCAGTTAGTAACGAGAGTAATTGCACAAGATCCTTGCAAAGCGGCTTGCCGCTTGGGTCCCCATCTCCGACAGGCAAAAAAGGGTTCAACCCTGAGGATGGTGTGGGAGTCTACCTCTTGTTGCTACGTGAGATGATCGATAGGGCAGTCAGATCTTAACATCTGTATGTTGCCTTTTACCGATTTTAAGAAAGCCTTTGACTCTGTAAGCCACCCAGGGCTACTCCATATCCTGTGTTCGGCAGGATTAGATCAACAGTCCCTGTTGTATCTAGAGAATTTATATGCCAACTCTAGCGCTGTGATTGCAGGAGTCAAGGTGGATGTTACCAGAGAGTAATACAGGGAGATCCTCTCCATTGCTCTTCAATCTTTGCTTGGAATATATAATGAAACGTTTACCCGATGGTGGGGGCACCACTCTACGATGAAGTTAAAAAGTACTTAGCCTTTGCGGATGATATCGTGGTGGTGGCAAGCTCGAGAGTCAGATTAGAAAGATCGGTTGAAACGCTTCTGACAGAGGCGAAGAAGTTGGGCTGAAAGCAGGCATTGATAAGTGAGCCACAGCAGGTATCATGTGGCGCCGCCGCAGGAAAAAAGGCTTGGTACTGTGATGTCCATAAGTTCTCAGTTCTAGGCCAAGAAAACTCCCAGCCATGAGCACGGATGGCTTTATGAGTACTTGGGTAGTTGAGCTTAGAATAGAGAGGGCAGGGATGCCCCTCTAAACTGTTGGGGAAAGCTGAAGGATGAACTTGTAACCTTCGCAAGTCCGCTCATACCCCAGACAGAAGTTCTGGGGACTAAAAGTGTGCTACTTCCTTGCTTCCTTCACGCAACTGTCCATGGCCGCCTTAAGGATTACCACCTGCAGGCTATGGACAGGGATGTGAGGAAGTTTGTGAGAAATGCACTCCATCTTCCCAAGGATACTCCAATTGCTGGTTTTTTTTAAAGCCAGTGTTGGGGAGGGAGGATTGGGGTGTATATAATTTTGCTAAGAAAAACACCAATAGCGATTTATAGGATGTTAAATAGATTGTCTAAAGCAACTAACGAGATTGTTGCTAGGGCAGACAGTGAGAGGTTGAAGGCTGTCCAGCGCACCCGGCCCAGGCAGGGGGCAGGGGGCCCAAACTGTACGAATCTATAGATGGAGTCGGACTCCAAGAAGCCTTAGACTCTCCGGAGCCAAAGTGGATAGACTCTGGTACGCGTCTCTTGAAAAGGGGTACCTACTGTAACGCCATGAAGCTTCGTTTGGGGGTCTTAACAACTCACTCTTGAAGTGCTAGGGGTTGAGACAGAAGCAGCCGATGTGATCTCGGCTGCGGTGCCCCTGGTACACTGCTCATATTTATCCAAGTGCCCCCCAAAAGTGCAGCAGTGGCGAATCAAGAGGCACGACAGAGTTCTAGCTACGTGAAGAAGAAGGCTGAGGAGTCCGGCTATAAGACTGTGAGCGAGCCACGCATCTCGACAAATGCTGGGTTACGAAAACCAGATCTCATTGCGTGGAATGAGATTGGATACAGCGTCATTGACGCCCAAATTGTATCTGGACTACTTTCACAAGTTGAAAAAGTCCAAGTATGACACTTTGCCTATCAAGCAATTTAGAGAGCAACTGACCTCCAGTAAGCCAGTAATAGAGACCATAACGATGAACTGGAGGGGTGTCATCTCTGCAGACACTAAAAGTATTTGTGAGATTAGGTATGTCGCGCAGAGAGATAGACTTGCTCTCAGTTAAGATCTTAGAGGGCGGGCTATTGATATACGCTAATTATATGGGCATGAGTGGTGGTGCTGGCATGCTATAATTGGATTGTTTTGGCGACGAATAGATAAGAGCTGGAAAGCCCCAAGGTGCATCCTAAGAACGAGCTATGTGCCCGTGGGAGAGATAGGATGGGCGTTCAAAACTAGTCAACACCAGGATCAAAGGCGTCCTAGAAACAAGCATGTAGGCTACCCTACAAGATTTAGGGAAGAGTCTGCATGATGAGACGAGGCAGCCTAAATTAGGTGTACCTGGTACTCTGAGGACGATAACAGTCGTTTAACTTAGTGAGGGGTTGCAATCAGAGCTTGAACTGGAGCTGCCTAGAGTTCTGCTCGGAGTGTCGCTGTGTCGAGGTTCTCGTTTTTGGCACTGTGATTTCCCTGCGTGTGTTCTGGCAGACCAGTCTTGCCTTGCGGCTCCTAGGTAGATAAATTCAGCTGGGTGGTTCCATAGTTCCAGTCCCTGGTCCGGGTAGCTGGTTCTGCAACCGAGATTCGAGGGAGAGGAGTTATTAGTGAGCTTTACTCCTCTGCTAAACCCCAGTTGAAATGCCCACCACAAGATCAGTAGCTAGAGTGAAGCGAATAAGGCTCCTCCACCGCCACAGGTCGCGGAAACGCCTGGCTATTTTACACCCCCATCAAAAGGGGTTATGTTGAAGGGGTCTGGAAAGAATGGGGGAGATGCTTCGGCCTCGCTTCTAACACCAGCAAGTTTCCTGGCAGCTCTCTGGTGCGTCCAGCCAGACCCTATGTACCCCTCCCCCAATACCATCACTGGGGGAGGAGATTTTGTTAGACCGGAGAGGAGTGATGGCTCTCCAAAAAGGAGTCCTGCCAGGAAGGAGGTAGTTGGTGTGCCCGGCAGGAACATAAAAACTGATAATCCTTTAGTGGTCGGGTTTCGCTATCTGGATTGGTGTGCGCCGTATGTAGTGCATCTTTCCGATTGGCGAGCCTGTACCAGAAGCATATGAAAGAGCACTGTTCGAATCTGATTTTCATGTTCGTGCACCAGATGTTCACGGACTTTCTCGACTGCCGACGCAGTCTCGGGCGCTATCAGTTCTGCGTGAGATCTTTGAGCAGAAGCCCAGGGGCTGCAAAGGCGCCCAATGCAAATAGGTCGTATGCGGAGGTGGTCAAAGCACCACCTCCGGAGGCAAAGACTGCCTCTGAATGTTCTCCACCCAAAGAAAAGATAGAAACAGTGAAGGCCAGCTCTCCTGGGCCGCAAAAGTGTCCCGTGTGATGTATGGGTTTCAGGACTTTCCCCAGGATGCATCTGCACATGTGCAAGGCGCATCCGGGGCAAATAGTATAATGACAGCAAAACCTGTCCTGAAAAGAGTCGGCTATAGTGAGGATGAAGTCCTCACTGTTGCCCAGGTGGAGAACATCTTGACTAGCATGGGAGCGTAAAGAGTGGCGGTAATAAATGATGAGATCCTGAGTGCTTTGCCCCAGGACTTCATCCAAAAGGAGAGATGTGCAAGATGTGCCAGACTCCTAAGTATCAGACAGCACTTCTTGGGTGAGAGATCAGCCACTGGGCGGGCGAAGGGGAGGCGGAATCGTGCTTGAGCGCTCTCCAATTCCAACTGTGTGAAGACCTATCGTATCTGGGAGAAACTACCCAAACCTCTAACCCGCTGTCTCCTACGCTGATATAGCTCTCCGGTGGCAGCGGAGGTCCTCTCATGGCGGGGCGCAATCCCGGGCGCCCCTAATGGGGACCACGATGATGCCAGTAGAAAGGAAGGTTCAAATTTGGAATGTAGTACAGGACATTTCTCACTATTAGGGTCCTTTATACCATCTAGTTACTCAACCCCAAAAGTGTTTAAGAAGGTGGAGAAGGTGGATTCCAAGGGTGTTGGGGTCGCTGAGTCTGTCTGGGCGACTTCGGGGAGCAGTAGCCGTGCAGGCTGGACTGTGGGCTTGCGCTTGGCCAAAGGGCCGGGCTGCCCAAGGTCCACAAGAGCGGCGGGTGAGGATCCGGAGTTCCCAGGTAGCAGGGTTGACTGCAGGGGTCCCGGCTTCGGACGGGACCAATGCTGTGGAGCAGCCCTGCTCTCCTCCAGCTCAATTAGCGAAGGGGATTGCACCATGTCTCCCCAGAACATCCAAGTAGGGGGCCCAGCCAGCGTGCCTAGCCCTGTCAAAGGACGGGTCGAAGCACAAAGGCCGGGTCCCCGACAGAAAACTGGCAGTGGCGGCCCGGACAGGCCTAGCAACCCAAGTACAAGTGGGGACTCTTGATGGTGGGGATGAAAATGATGGGTTGTGGGGACTCTTACTGGCACATTGTGGACTTGTCAAGCCATGAGGCTGGATCCCCGCTACTGACGGGCTGAATGACATCATTCAGCACCAGCTTCCCTCTCCGGATAACCTCGGCGGAGACAACAGGGTGCTCCTCGAGGACCTGGAGGGTTGTCTGGCTCAGCATAAGCCTGGTCTCTATAACCAGCCCACTAGGGCAGCGAGGCAGGGCCGAGGTGGCGGGAGGGGTCAAGGAAATCCCAATGAGAACGTCTCCGTGCGTGTGAGGAGGAGGAGAGAATATGCTCGGGTGCAGCGAGCCTTCACCAGAAACCTACGAGAGGTGCCCGACAACGTTCTGGTGGATGGGGCTATTGCGGAGGAGACGCCACCACTACTGGCCTTCTATACGGAGTACCTGCTTCGGTTTGGTGCTCCGTCTCCACCTGACAGGGAGCCAGTAGCTACCCTTGAATCGAGATTGTCCGAAATCATCAGCCCAATCAGAAAGAAGGATGTACTTGGCGCGCTAAAGAACGCTGGAAAGACAGCAGCTGGAACGAGGTTCCCTGGTTTTGACATAAGGGCTCTCAAACGTCTGGGGCAGATGTTCTCATAAGGGTGTACAACTTATGGCTTTGCCTAGGCCTGGTCCCTATGTGGACTAAGAAAGGCCGGACACAGATGTTGCCCAAAAAGGAGCCACTAGAGGACGTCAAAAATTGGCGTCCTCAAACAATAGGTCACATTATTTTGCAGCTCTATTGCAAAATTCTCGCTGACCGAATGACAGCAATGGTCAACGTGTCCGTCTCACAAAAGGCCTTTAGGCCTGTGTGGACGGATGTGGCTAGAGAATGTGGCTCTCTTGGAGGGCATAATACGTGACGGAAGGGGCAGTACGTTACGTTGGTGGATGTTGCTAAGGCATTCGACACTGTCTCTCATGAGTCAGTTGTTCGGGCGCTGAGGCGACAGAATGCACCAGGCCATTTAAATAAGATCATCCTCGATCTGTATGATAACAGCAAGACGTAGATCGAGGTAAATGGCCAGAGGTCGGAACCCATCACGATGAGTCGCGGAGTGAAAGCAGGGCTGCCTCTTTCTCCAGTCCTGTTTAACATCATTATGAAAGAGTTTTCGAGGACGTGGGCCGTGACTTTGGTTACACACTTCCGTGTGGGCACCAGAGTTGCGGTCCTCGCCTTCTCCAACGACACTCGTGTTGGTGTCCGGTTCCAAACCGGGAATGAGAGCTCTGTTGGCACAACTGGAGGACTTTATTACTTACAATATACAACTCTTAGGTTTTCATTTACACCACCAGTATGTATACACCCTGGTGTCCCGGTGTTTGGTCAAGTGGAGAGCCTAATGCAGAATCCTTAATCAGCGAGAGTCATCAACAGAGGGGGTTCAAATAAGAATCCATCATATTATGGTGTGAATATTCATCCAGGTTGGCCCCATACCCACCATCGCAGGCCACAATTAGAGGGTGATATAGCACCCTAGGAGTCCTACCCAGATATACACCCCATACCCAGTACCTTGAGGGTCGTCAGTCTGTCGAGATCAGACCCAGCACTGAGTGCAGAGTTTAACATAAAAGTTTCCCCTTGCTCGGACACGGCAGGTACTCCAGTTCTACAGGTGAGGAGGAATGCCGTCCAACCCCACCCTCCGTCAAATCACAAGGAGTGTCAAAGATTGGCCACGTCCATTCCAAAGGTCGTCGACAAAAGCAGTCCAAAAAACAGTCAAAATTTAGAGGTTGGAGAGAAGGATTCAGGAAAGAAAGAGAAGACAAAAGGATTAAAAGTGAGAGAGAAAGGGTTGTAGGATGTTCCATCAGGACCCGGGGCACCTATGGGAATGCACAAACATTCTCATAGAAGCCAGGGTCCCTTATCCCCTCACCACTGGAAGGAGTCCTACTCGAGGGGCCTCTCTGATAGAGTTTCCCCCACTCTCACTTGAAAAAATCTATGTGAAACAAATGATTGAATGAACAATGGTAACTCTCCTCGTAATCCTAATTCATGAATGGTTTTAAGTACAGGTTATTCTCCTACTTACGATGGGGTTAGGTTCCGAAAAACCCATCGTAAGTTGAGAAAATCGTATCTCGGATATAGCCTAGCCTACACTAAGTTAATCAGTACCATATAGGCTAGGCTATATACACATATATGGAAGATTAGCCTACACTACACAGTATACCTATACATATAAGGTATAGTAATTATTAATATCAGCTAGTTCGGGTGTTTCAATGCAGATTGACTTATGATAATTAAGTATAAAAAGAAACTTAATAATAAGAACAAGGATCAGACTGTAGCGTAAAGGGTACTCACCAAGATTCGGTCCGTTGTCGGCAATACGTGATCGGTGTCAGGCTGTTCATGGCTACTATAAACTAAAGATCGGAAGAGAGGATGATGATAAAAGCAGCAGGATCATCAATTCGCTCTTCCTCAGATAAAATTTCTTCTTCTGTAAGTTCAGGTGTCTCGAGGAAAGGCAACTGTTCCGAGACGTACAGGATCGAGTCTCAAGTGAGGGGGTAGGGCTGGGGGAAGCGGAATGCACTGGAGTCGTTCTCTTGAAGAAAAAATCCATTGTAGGTTGCACAGTGCGTTTTTTTCGTTCTTCATAAATTAATCGTTAACATGCAACACTGTCTTGATGAGCCCTCTGAACTTTGGCAAACCGTTCCTCGTCCCCATCCATTTCACTTAAAAGTTTCAGTCCTTGATCAAATAAAGCAAACGCCTCTGCCAGTTTTTTTAGTCGTAAAACGTTCGCTCCGGCTTCTTTTATTTCTTCTTCCTCTTCTGCTTTTTTTTTCTCTTCTGCAAGTGCAATTAAATCCTCTGCCGTTAGCTCTACATCTTGCACATCTATAAGTTCTTGGATATCTCCTCGTCAATTTCTAAATCTAAACTTTTCCCAAGTATCAAGATCTTTTATTGATTTCCACTTCTTCTCATTCTGATCGAAACCTTTAAACGAGTTCACATACACTTTCAGCAGATTTTCCAGACCCCATTCATACACTCTTTCTTTACCTCCTTCCACGCCCTTCCAATGTTTCATAATGGAGTTAAGAACACTAAATTTCTTTCCAGAAAGTTCTGAGATCTTTTCTCCTCGTTATCCGTAGCCTGAACAGCCTGCGCAAACGTGTTCCGAAGATAATACGCCTTGAACGTAGCCACAGCACCCTGATCCATGGGTTGTATGAGAGAAGTTGTTGTTTGTGGCGAAACACAAACTTTTACATTCTCGTTAATACTATCTCCGATGTGCTGAGGGTGGCCAGGAGCATTGTCGAGAATCAGAAGAATTTTGAAGGGGATGTTATTTTTTTCTACAATAATCTTTCACTTCCGGAATGAAGCAATGAACGAACCAGTCCTCGAACAATATTGCAGTCATCCAAGCTTTTTTATTATGACGGTAATGCACAGGAAGTGTCTGCTTGTCGATGTTTTTAAAGCCCTTGGATTTTCTGAGTGATAAATCATAAAGGGCTTAAGTTTATACCCAGCCACATTTCCCCAAGCAGAAGAGTCAATCGATCCTTGTATGCCTTAAACCCGGGCATCACCGTTGCTTCTTGTGGATGTAGGACCGTTGTGGCATACGTTTCCAATAAAGTCCGGTTTCGTCACATTAAAGATTTGCTCTGGCAAGTAGCCTTCATTAACGACGATCTCGTTTAAAAACATCCTTAAATTTAGCGGCCCCGTCGCATCAGCGCTTGCTGCTTCACCGCTAATTTTCACACTGTGAAAATTATGGCGGTTCTTGAAACGACGAAACCATCCAGCATTGCTGCAAAACTTTTGTTGTTGGTATCATCATAATTCTTCTTCAGCTCTTCAAAAGCATGCGCGCCTTTGTCTGAATGGTTAAGAGGGTGAGCGGCATACGCTTTTGTATTTGATCCTCCATCCACGTGACCAGTAATTGCTCCATTTCTTCCAAAGGCCCTATCCTCTTCTTTGATATAACCGTTGAATGAACTGAAGCAGATGCCTTTACAGCATCCATTACGCGTTCTTGTCCTTGAGATGGTGGATACCGTCGATTGCGATAAACGTTCGTCACGTGCGATAACCATGACTGTTTCCTTTCCCGCTTCACGCTGGTTTATTATTTTCAGTTTCTGCTCCAAAGTGATGGATTGCCTCTTCTTTTTTGCACTACCAGCAGGACACCTATTTGGTTTGTTTGGCAGACATAGTTTTTTGTTTTAATTTTTCGGTACTTAAAAAAACTCTCAAATCACAAACGAACACTCGACCTAATGTTTCTTGGTTCAAAACGAGCGCAAGTGAGGTCGAACTCATTGCCGCTGTACCTACGCCAGCCTCTCGCTCTCGGGCCAACATATCGTACAGCGTAGTACGCTGCTGCCAGCGTCCGCTGTGCGCGAAATTTATACAGCATTTTCAACTTTTTTTTTTTTTTTTTTTTAGTATTAATTGCTAACCCCATCGTAACATCGGATTATCGTAAAAAACGAATTATCGTAACTCGAGCACTACCTGTATACCATAATCTCCCATGCAGTATCATATGCCTTCTCAAAGTGAAGAGATTCAATCAAGCGTGGGTAAACGGCGGGAGTAACTATGACTCTCCGGAGTTGCCATTTAGAGGGGTTGACCACAGGGTCCCGCTTCGGAAGGGACCAATGCTGTGGAGCAGCCCTGCTCTCCCCGAGCTCTAGCAGTGAGGGGATTGTGCCATGTCTCCCCAGAACATCCAGGTAGGGAGCCCTGTCGGCGCGCCAAGACCTGTCGATGGACGGGTCGAAGCACAAAGGCGGGGTACCCGACGGAGAAATGGCGGTGGCGGCCCGGACAGGCTAGCGACCCAAGTATAAGCGGGAACTCTGATGATGGGGACGATAATGATGGGTTGTGGGGTCTTTACTGGCACATTGTGGACATGTAAGCCATGAGGCTGGATCCCCGCTGCTGACAGGGCTGAATGACATCATTCAGCGCCAGCTTCCCTCTACGGATAACCTTGGCGGAGACGCCCAAGGGGCTCCTCGAGCCATGGAGGGTGTCTGGCTCAGCATAAGCCTGGCCTCTATAAACAGCCCATTAGGCGGCGAGGCCAGGCCGAGGTGGGAGGGGGCAGGAAACCCCAACGAGAACGTCTCCGCGCGTTGAGGAGGAGGAGAGATATGCTCGGGTGCAGCGAGCCTTCACCAGTTGAAATGCCCACCCACCAAGATCGGTGGCTAAGGGTGGAGCGAGAGGGG